>NC_045556.1:21656459-21987709 GCF_009769535.1 Thamnophis elegans | reverse complement strand
AGCTCTGACAGGATGGTGGGGTGTTGTGGCCCAGCAGGAGCCGTTGGAGCTGCCACCAGACTCCGATAGCGAGGGGTCCTATGAGTTGGCCCTGGAAGATGTGGAGGACCTTGGACAGGGTTCTGACTCTGAGCAGGGCACAGAGAGACTGGTTAGCCACCAGGTGACACCTGAGCCTTGGACCAGTGGGGAGGAGACAAGGGAGAGTGATCCAGAAACCAGCAGTGAGTTCTTCCTGGATGCACGCCATCGAAGAGCTACTCGGTGTCAGGAGCAATTACGCAATTACAGGAGGTAATTGCGCTCAGCTGGTGGTCATTAGGCTCCTCTCGATACTATAAAAAAGACTGCTTGTGACACGC
Organism: Thamnophis elegans; assembly: GCF_009769535.1. NCBI lineage: Eukaryota > Metazoa > Chordata > Lepidosauria > Squamata > Natricidae > Thamnophis > Thamnophis elegans. Next base: position 21,987,347 of record NC_045556.1, on the reverse strand, counting down.
CCCTCTTGCAGAAGTCAACGCATTGGCTTGACTAAAGAGAACGTAACTAACTTGGCAGGCTGAATTGCTGCCAAGATTTGTCTTGAATTGCTGCCAAGGTTTGTCGGACTTGCTGCCAAGGTTCTTATCTGTTTCTTTGCTTGGCTTTCAGCCACCGAGATTGTGGCTTCTTGCTATTAAAAGTACATTCTAGTTAAGCTTGTCTCTGCTTTCGTTACTGGACGGAGGAGGGGGTCAGAACAGTGAGGGAATGGAAGGATTTATATTCCTTGCAGACAATGGCTTCCCCATTGAGTTTGCGTGTCAGAAAGTCGCAAAAGCCGATCACATGCCTCTGGGACACTGCAACAGTCATAAATATGAAACAGTTGCCAAGCATCCGATTCTGATCACATGACCATGCTGCTCCCAAGGTCATAAGTGTGAAACACAGACATTTTTTTCAGTGCCATTGTAACTTTAAACAGTCACTAAACGAATGGCTGCAATCAAGGATTACCTGTATTTGATTAAAGTCATACTGTTTCAATTCTATTTTATGTTTGTAGTCCTTACATTAGTTAAGACTGTTAGGTTATTGTAAGTGTGGATGTTTTAAATGCTGATTGATGATTTTTAAAATTTATGATATTGGTAAAGTATCACGAGGCACCAAGCTACGAAGGAAGAGACATGAGTTCAAGACTTGCCTTAGCATGAAAGCCAGCTGGGAAACTTTGGGCCAGTCCCTCTTTTTCAGCCCAATCCACATGGTGATTATTGCTACGTAGAAAGTATATGGTGTGTGTTTGCTGCCTGATTTGTAATAAATAAATAAAGGCAGGGTGTAAATTAATAACACTCAAGATGTCATGGATATAAATGGAGTGAACGAACGAATACCAGTATTACCAGGGGGTTGTTTGAAATTCAAATGATATTCATGTCATGCAGGCCAAAATGATCTGAAAAATAATATAGGAAAGCACTTAGAGGCATTTCCAATATGTGAGTCAGTATGAGAATAATGTGACAAGGCTAATTATTCTTCCTTGGTCTTGGAAGATGTTAACTATAATCGGCATCATCGGGCAGATGTTCTACACCTGACCTGGAACTGAAAAGGAACTTGAGTTCACTGCGAAGGTGATTCTCCAACTGGGAAGGCCTGATCAAAAGGAAACCCAGTTCTAAATCCTAGGAAATGAGCCCAGTATCTGTTTCCACTTTCCTCACCTTTACTTCTAAAAGAGCTGGCTGCAGAGCTGTGTGCAATACTTCCTTTTCATAATGAAATGCCCGTTATCTCAGCAGACAAGTATGGCCCTTCCCCAGCACATCCTGTCCACTATCAGAAAGCTGAGTAAGCAACCTGGGAAGAATGTACACCGATCCCAAAGGAGGACAGTCCATCAAATGAATTTAGGCAGAAACAACAGGAAGGGAAATGAGGCCAGTGGCAGAATCAGAACCAGGCAACCCACATCGCCTTCCTCTGTGATCTGCACAGATCAGGGTTTGGCATTCCAAAGGTCCAGAGTTTTGTGGGTCAGGGGGAGCATAACTTCTGGGGGTTACGACTATCAACTAAAGGGAGTCTAATCTATTCATGAAATGGCTATCGCAAAACAAGGAGGATGGAAGAGCCCAAGGGAGGATATGTCTATTGCATATCGATTTCATTGAGGGCCATATCAGGGTTGTGTTTCACCTCGGGGGGCCTGGCCAGCTCAATCCCATTCATCGATTGGGATTCATTTTTGGCCGTGACAGCCTCCTGCAGCCCTCTGCCAGTGAAAACGGAGCTCGAATGGGCCGCACACAGCCGACCCAAGCGCCGTTTTCCCTGGCAGGGGGTTGCAGGAGGCTGTCGTGGCCGAAAATGGAGCCCGGGAGGACCGCACATTGCCCTCCTAAGCTCCGTTTTCACAGGCTGCTCCATCACTGTTTCAAAGGCCAGCCAGATCTGACCCACAGGCCTTGAGTTTGACACCCCTGATCTACTGCTACTTGGGAAGAATATATTTTAAAAGGAATCCAACTTACCCTTAAAAATAAATGTACGTTAACTGTAAAAGGTGTGCAATACATTTTAAAAAGAAATCTCAGGTTCCAAAGCTAGCTTTCTCTTTCCAGCCACCCCTCAAAGATGCAAAATAAACCTGCAAGTTCATGCATTTAAAACAAACCTCATTAATATATTAAATCACTAACCTCCAGATTGAAAAGCCTTACCGCTTTGGCAACCACTTCCTCTATTTCAAAGGGCCACAAAAATTGGGGAAGCAAAAACATGTAGATGAAACACCCAAAGAAGAGTTGAAAATTATACTTTTTAAAACCCATAGCCAAGGCAATAATGGCTTATTCTCAGAATGGGAATTTGCTTTTCAAAAAAAGATTTTCTTGAAAGTTAAAAAAAACAAAAAAAAAACAGGGCGAGTAAACTTTTATTTGTCCGAATCAGGAAACTACCATCCCCAACACATTTGGAACAAAAGTCAAGCCACAACCCTGCAAATATCTCTTAACAAACGATTGCAGCAATCATTCGGATAAAAACTATAACAAAGTTAACAGTTTGGATCCTCACATCAAAGGAGTGCTTAGAAGAGCTGGCAACCAAGAGAAAGCTTACTAAGAATTTGATTTTTGCTGTACCCACAAAACTCTAAGAAACAAAGTAAGTACTGGGGCAATAATAACAAGTCACCCTTTGGAGCACTGAAAAACAATACAAATAAAAAGCAAAAGAAATAATAATCCTAAACAATTCTATAATAACAAGACATTCCTGTTACACCTGACAACTTCCTTTGCTGCCAATGCTTTGTGCCACCCTGCCCATCCCTGAGCTGCCTGGCCCTTATTCAACTATTGTGCCTTGCTAGGAAAGACAATTCTGGAGAAAAGGCAATAAACTGGCATATTCAGAATGTAGAACCTTATTATTAGGAGGGTGGGGGAGGAAACACAAATGGGGGAAAAGCCAAAAGGAGGTTTAGAATTTATTAATTTGACTGGTTTACTCCCTTCTTTTCTTTTCTCCACCTGAATCAAATGCCTTTTTTAAAAAACAAGTTTGGCTAGAATTAAGTGAATTGTCTCTGACTAGCAGATTGCCTGCATATTGGTAGAAATAAATGGGGTAAAGATGCTAAAAAAAAATCTGTTCCTAACCATTTTTACACAGCATACTAGGTAATAATTTCCTCCAGGAATTCAACCTTTCTCAGAGGACTTTCTTTAAAATGAGGTCATTTTTTTTTGCACTGCAGAAGAGAAAAGTTGGTCTTGAGTTCAAGGTTCACTTCCAGATTTTTGTTTTTTTACAACGCAAAGGTTCTTTTTTAAAGGCTGGAAATGAGAAAGATGCTGAAATGGATTATTTCGCCCTGGCTAATTGGGGGCAAAAAAAGGGTGAAGCACCCCTCCATCCTACTGGGCCTTCTGACAAGGAAGGGGTCTCAAAGGATCTTCGGGTGGAGAAAAGACCCCCAATGACCCCCCCAAATCCAGCCCCCTCCCAAAACCTATGCAGGTGGGGCACCCATAGCCTCTGCAGCCCCTCCCCATCTGCATCTCCCCCCACCTCTCCAGAAAAGCCAGAACAAGGGAATGAATGAATATGGGGAGAATTCAGATTCTGCCTAGACCAGTGGTGCCCAACGTGTGAACCCACGCCCCACCGGGGGGGGGGTTGATTTTTAATGGGGGGGGCAATCTGAACCTTGTTTAAACCAAGTTAATGGGCTTTTAGGCTTCCTCGCTGAGTAGAGTTCAATTTTTAAGTAACAATTATGTCTGGGGGGGGCAGATCAGGATTTTAGAGATGCTTAGGTGGGGCACGCCCCCCCCAAAAAAAGGTTGGGAACCACAGGCCTAAGATTGGCAGAGCTGGCAAGTAGATGCCGAGACCCTGGCCAGGAAAAAAGGAGAGAATAGAGGGGAGGGGGCTCCCATCAGGGGTTCAAGGAGGAGAGCCCCCCCCTCCCACTCAGGATTGCGCCTAGCAGAGAGAACTGAGGCTGCTTTCACAGTTCATTTCACCCCCACCTCCAATACAGAGACTCCGCTCGGGAAGGGCGATCCCCCCCTCCTTCCTCTGCACAACAGCCCCGCGAGGCAGGACGGGCGGAAAGGTCAAACGGGGCCAAGGTCACGAGGGGCCGCTTCGGACGCCCCCTCCCGTGGGAGACCCCCCTGAGAGAAAGAAAAGGTGGGACCAGGGCGGAGGGTTCCCCCGAGACCCTCGTTTTGCCCGCCCCCCATCCCCCACCGCGACTCAGGCAGGCCGGAGAGGAGCGCCCGCCCCGCCAGGGAGGCTGTCCGCCCGGCTGGAGGCTCCGGTCGGACTTTCCCCCCACAGGGTGGGCGGGGGTCGCGCTTCGGAGCCCACCTTTGAAGAGATAATCGTACTCGTCGTCGCGAGAGCCCCCCATGGCGGTGATGGCGGCCTCTGAGCGAAGAAGGAAGCGCAGGCAGAGCCAAGGGGCCGCTCCCTGCAGCAGCCGCCGCTCCCTCCGCCTCCAGACCAGTGACGCTCCGGTTCCGCCCCCTGACCGGCCTCGCGCGCTCTTCTCTCCGCCCACCGACGACAACTTCCGGGCAATGCTCCAAGTGCTTCTGGGGTTACGCCCTCTGTGGGGGGGGGAGCTCTTCCGGTGCCGAAGGAAGAAAGAAGAGCGCCAGAGAGACGCGGGGGAGAGGGTGTAGCCCCCGACCGCCTCTAGTTTCCGGTTCATTAAGGAAGTGCCGGAAGTGTCACCTGTGAGTCGGAGCCGGAAGTGGGAGGACTCTCTGATTTTGATCTGTCAGGGCAGGGTGGGGGAAAGAGGAGCCTTCCCGCATCTGGCTAGCCACTGAGAGGCAGAACTGCTCTTTGCTGCCCCCCGCTGGTCGGCCGGCTCGTTGCAGCCTTGAATGAGAAAATTGGTGGAACTGGAAAAAAAATAAAAAAATAAAATGAAGGTGGAGGAGAGAGGCGGGGTTTGCAAAGGGGCTAGGCCCCTGAGCATGTACAGAGTGCCGCCTTCTTCCCACCCACCCCCGCCCCTTAGATTTTTTTTCCTTTGAGTCTGGTTGCAATTCGCCCTCGGTGCCACAGAGCATGCGCAGAATTCCTTTTTCTCCCCAAAGGCAGCAGCAGCGTTTTCCCCCCTCCCTTTTTTCCCTCCCCCCCCCCTTCTCCTTTCTGCCCTCTGTGCATGCTCGGTAGTCCTTTAAACCCCCACCCCAAAAGCCCTGCCGCTCTCTTGCTAGGTAGCAAAGGAAACCTCTGCTAGGGCGGCTTTTCTACGGGCTCCTGACGGCCGTGGTGGCGCTGTGGTTCCATGGTGTAATGGTTAGCACTCTGGACTCTGAATCCAGCGATCCGAGTTCAAATCTCGGTGGAACCTGCTCAGCTGTCTTTCTCTTTTCCCCCCCTATCTTCTCCTTTTAATCTTTGGCTGCTTCTTTCCCCGGGAGCTTCCTCCGGAGCCGCTGAGCCTGGATGGGTTTTTTGTTTTTTTCATTTAAAATCGGCGCTTTTCAAATTCGGATGCTTTAACAAGGATGGACTTCAACTCTTAGAATTCCCCCTCCAGCATTCCCAGTGCCCAGGCTGAGCCCCTCCCTTTAGAATAAGGATAGAAGAAGAAGAAGAAATAAGAAGAATATAAAGTAGGAATACGAATATAAGAATAAGAAAGAATAAGAATAAAAGAATGAGAATAAATTGAAAAGAATAAAAATAATAATATAAGAATAAGAATGAAAAAAGAATAAAAGAATATGACTATAAGAATAAAAATAAGAAAAATAATAAGAATATAAGAATAAGTTTAAAAGAATAAAAATAAGAATAAGAAAGAATAAGAATGTAAAAATAAGAATAAAAATAAGAATAAGACTAAAAATACAAATAAGAATAAGAATAAAAATAAGTATAAGAATGTTGAAAAGAATAAGAATAAAAGAATAAGAATAAATTGAAAAGAATAAGAATAAAAATAAGAAAGAATAAGAATGAAAATAAGAATAAAAGAATATGAATATAAGAATAAGTTAAACGGAATAAAAATAAGAAAATAGAATATAATGAAAATAAGAATAAAAAATAAAGAATAAAAATATAAGAATAAGATTATAAGAACTGTAAAAATAAGAATAAATAAAAAATAAGAATATGAGAATAAGAATAAAAAGTAAGAAAGAAAGAATAAGAATATACGAATAAGTATTGAATTCTTTATTGGCCAAGTGTGATTAAACACATAAGAAATTTGTCTCTGGTGCAGAAGCTCTCAGGGTGCCTGCAGTGTGCAGAGTAATCATCATCATCATCATGATATCAAAAATAGAAGGTGGTGGGGAAAAAATGAGAAGGATAATAGCCACACAGCCCTGCTACATGGGTAAATATCCTTAGGGCACTGTGGGAATTAGGTGTTCAACAGAGGGATGGCAGCAGGGGGAAAAAACTCTCCTTGTGTCTAGTTGTCTTGGCGTGCAATGCCCTACAGCGGCATCCCGAAGGGAGAAGTTGGAACAGTTTGTGTCCAGGATGTGTGGGGTCTGTAGATACTTTCTCAGCCCTCTTTCTGAACCGCACAGCTTACAGGCCCTCAATGGAAATCAGGCTGGTTGCAATTGGTTTGTTTTTTTCCCTTCAGTCTTAATTATCCGTGGATAATTATCCCTGTCTTGTTTGGTTGCTGTTCTCTAATTTTGACACGCCCATTTGTAAAATTCTCAGCGCCCCCCCCCCCTCCTCCCAGGTAGGAAGTCTGGGATGGAAAGGAAGTCTTGCCCCAGTGGTGGGTTCTTACCAATGCGCACCGGTTTGGTGTGTAGGAAGTTAGCACATACACACACACACACACCTCCCTTAGAAAAATGAAATATCCTGGGAAATATTGAAATGCCAGAATATTATATTTCCCTAGATCAGAAATGGAGGAACATGTTTTTAGGCAGGAAACAGACTCACTCTTAATAGCCCCTACCTTTGTCAATGGGCTATTAAAAGGCCTGAGTCAGTCTATTCTACATAACAAAGGTCTCCCCCTTCCTCTCCAGAGTGATGGGATTAAGGTATGATAGTATTAGCCCTTTACCCATCTCACCACAGGGCACCTGGGAAGTAAGCGATGCTCAATCAAAGCTGGACTCAAAACACAGCCTACAGAGTTGACCCTGCATGGCCCCATGGGAGTCTGACCACCAATCAGATTTCTTACACAGGAACAGGAAACAGAGAGGTGGGGCCGAACAGAGTATAAAAAAACCCAGCAAGCCCCTTCTTCTCTCTCATCTTCTTCACCCAACATCTGGAAGCATGTGATCCCCCTTTTCTGTTCAGGAGCTCAAGCCATGTCGTCCTGTCCACCATTAAACCATCTTTCCAAGCAGCCTCCATGTCTCCAGTGACTTTTTCCCCACTTGGAACTGAACCCTGAAGGATGTTTCTTGCTACAGTGTCCGAACTGGTAGGGTCGGCATGCTCGCCATGCTCCCGAACCAGTTCCCCGGTCACCACAACATCTTTTTTAAAAAATATTCTGCGCATGCACAGACCTATTTATAGGCAAGTACGCATGCATGCGGAGCGCAGGGGCGAGCAAAGCAAAATCGTGCACGCACCGAACCGGCAGTAATGCCATAAGAAGCCCGCCCCTCTCTTGCCCCTTTCTGCATAAATGATGACAATTGTACACAAAATCCACACACACACACACACCAGTTACTCTGCAGCCCTTTGGATTATTCCCTGCAAAGATTCCCAGCATTTCTCCGGAAGGGCCAATTTCGCTCAGGGAAGCCTCCAAACCAGAACAAAAGACAGATGTTGCAAAAGACATTTTTGACAAATTATTACTGCATCAATGGGATGGCTCAAAAATAATCCTGGATTCCTGGATTTGAATTCCAGGGTCTGCTTCCAAAGAGAGGCAATGGCAAAGGGGAAAAAAAGCGATGGAATAACTTGGTCGGATGAAGGTACAAATATTAAATTGAGGTCTAGGTGGCAGCAGGTAGCCAGGTTTGGCTGATCTTAAAATGCCAGCAGAATCAGAGCTGGTGAGGGTTGTATTTGCAGATGGATCGATCCTGGACTGAAGAGTCGGAGAAAGGTCCCTTGGATGGATCACTTTGTTGGGACAGCTCCCCAGAGATCTCATCTTAAAACTGTTAAGATTCCAAGCATTTTAATGAAGGGTCCTTAGTGCTCTCTGAGCTTGGTTGTTCTTTGTTTTTGCAGAGGTTTTATTAATAGAACAACAGAGTTGGAAGGGACCTTGGAGGTCTTCTAGTCTAACCCCCTTCTCAAGCAGGGGACCCTATACCATTTCAGGCCTCCAGTGATGAAGCACCTACAACTTTTGAAGGCAACTTCTATTCCACTGCGTAATTGTTCTCACTGTTAGGAAGTTTCTCCTAAGAATCTAGATTGATTCTTTCCTTGACTAATTTCCACCCATTGCTTCTTTTTTCTTTTTTTTTCTTTTTTTTACAATTTTCAAATGTTTTATTTTCATTTTTCATTTTCATTTCATACAGTCACATATATACTGTGCATGATTGGGGCCATATAACATTGGGCAATAAACACAGCGATCCTTGTACTCCCCAAAATACAAAACCAATATACCACTTCAACCCTCCATACACCCTTTCTTACTCCCCCCTCCAACTTTCCTTTCTCCCCTCCAACATTCCCCTCTCCTACTTCCCCTCCCCCTCTGTCACTCTTCTCTCCCCCTCCCTTCCATCTCACCCTCCTTCCGATCCTCTCTCCCACCCTCTCTACCTCTCCCTCTTCTTTCCCTCTGCTCCTCGCTTCGGTGTATTTCTACTATCTATCGATATATTCAGCTTCTTATTTTTATACTAAAATTAAAAAAAGCAACAGTATACAAGTGCAATCATGTTACTTTAAAATCTGGCACATACTATATTTCCCCCCTCCCCCCTCCCCCATATGACCCCACCTCCCTTCCCCCCTCCCGACTTCCCAGAGCCCGTACACGGTATAGCTTTTTATCAAACACAATCTAAGATGTATTAAAACCAAGAAAGTTGGGGGAAAAAATAATAAAGAAACAAAAAAAAGGGGGGAAAGAAAAAAGAAAGAGAAGAAAAAAAGTCAGTAAAATCTCTGCGTTAAACTCAGCTTCTTACCATTATACAAACTTTAAGCAGTTTACATTGTTCCTAATCTTAATTGTTTGATTACCTGCAGGATTTCCCCAGAAGTTATTTGTTGATTCAGCTTTTGCCTGTACTCTTCTCTAGCTAGGGGCCTTATCTCTTTATCTAAGTATCTGTCTGTTTCTAAACCCTTAATTTTGTCCCCTTTGTGCCTCCTTCCTCTATAACACAATTTAGATACATTTCAAATTTTTCTTTTGGTATCCTCTTCCAACTCTTTTCGTTTTTACCCTTGTTTCTGTCTATATATATTTTTTGTATTCATCAGTACTACTCTCATATATGCTTTACTTACATCTCCTACAAATTCCCTGAATATACCCTTATTCATATTCAGAACAAAGTATTCAGATAGCAATTTTTAACAATCATTAATATACTTTTCATATCAAAATAAACTCCCATTCGACCTCCAAGACCTTCTTGCCTGCACTACCCTTCCCAATTCCGTCCAGACTGGGTTATGATCCAAGAGAACCCTCGCCGCAATCTTTGTCTTCTTCACCCTAGAAGATAAATCATTAGTGATTTGTATAAAATTCAAAGTTGTCCATCAAGTCTTTTTCCCTTCTAGAATTAGGTCTAATGCGATATATCTTCCAAAGGGATCTGCTTCAGTTCACTCAGCCTTAATGTCTTTTCTTAAGTATACAACTATACCATTTTTCTTTTGCGTAGCAGAAGTCACAAAATATTGACCAAGTTCGAGGTTGAACAGATATTTTGGACCAGTTAATTTAATATGAATTTCTTGCAGACAAGTTATATCGTTCTTGAACTGTTTGAAATAGTAAAATATTTTCTTTCGCTTCTGTAAAGAGTTCAGACATAACTCCTTGATCAATGGCCGATAATTATTGAGGTTGTTGCAATCTGCCTTGTTTTCCCATTCGTCTGGTAGTCGTACGGCTAGGTCCTTGTTCTCTGGTCCCTTGCCCTTCCGGAAGGAGGAAATGGTGCTTTCTGTCTGGTAGTTGTGTGATTTGCTGTTTATCTTGTCCTTCTCGTAATCTTTCTCCAGATCCAGATGATTCAGGGTGTCCCACCTTCAGGGTCTTGTGATAGAAATCTCGGGCTTCCCATACAGAGTTGAGATGATATTTTTGCTTATCAAATCTAATTATAATACCAAATGGCACATCCCATCTATACTGTATCTGACGGTTTCTGAGTTCTTCCACTAGAAAAGCATAATCTCTCCTGGCTCTTAGCATTTGGGGTGGTATTTCTTTCAAGACGATCAAGTCCTGTCCGCCAATTTGTAGCCTGGTATTATAAGACTCTTGTAGTATCACGTTTCTAGACTCTCTTGTAGTAAAATATATAATTACATCTCGAGGAAGTTGTCACTGTTTTGCCGCCCAAGAGTTAATGCGATAAATTTTTTCGATCTGCCAGTCAAAGTTGATCCCCAGTCTTCCCACCAGATGATTAAAGGCCTCTGAGAAAATCTGCTTCAAGTTCTCCTGTTCGTTTTCACGCAGCCCCCTGACTCTTAATGCAAGCTCCATCTGTTTGTAGTGTATCATAACAATTTGTTTTTCTGCGTTTTCAACTTTTTGTTGCATCACTTCAGTTTTGGATGTCAAGTTAGTGTTGGCTTCCTCAAGAACCTCTAGCTTATCTTCCATTCCAGCAACATATTCTGTCAATACAGTTACAAGTCCCACCATATCGTCCTTTGTTTTGGCAATCCTAGTATCAAGCTTATCACATAAGTCTGCATTAAGTTTCTTTATCTCCTTTCTAAATTCTCTAAGAGTCTCAAAAAAAAATTCTTTCATTAATAAATTTCCAGTAGGGGGCGTAGAGGGTGAAAGCTGCAACTTTGTGCCAAGTGCGTGAGGTGTATTCCTAAAAGGACGTCTCCCCGACTTTGATTTTGATGCCATTATTTCTTTTCTTCAAACAATTATTCAATAATTATTCAAACTCTGCTGGCCCGTTATGTAGCTTGCGAGAGAAGAAAGTATTAGGTCCCCTCTTTATTTGTTCTTAGAAGTTTTTCAAAAGGTTTCAGAAAAGAACATTGTAACAAAGCAAGTTTCAAAAGATTAGCATTGTAATGAAACAATTCATATTCATCTCTGTTTAGAATGTCTCTATATTAACAAGGAGGCTTTTACAGCTTTTAAAAGTTGATAAGAAAAAAAAAATCTTGGTAGGTCTTCAGAGAAACAAAACTAATTAGTCAGAGAATGCCATCTGGCTGTTCCTTTTATCTTTCTCTCTGTCGGACAGTTTCTTGTCCTGCCTTCAGGTGGTTTGGAGAATAGCTTGACTCCCTCTTCTTTGGGGCACCCCTTAAATATTGGAAGACTGCTATCATCTCACTCCTACTCCCTCTTTTCACTAGACTAGACATACCCAGTTCCTACAACTAGATAACACCATATTTGCTAGTGATAGGACTAGCACTGATAATGTTACCAGGTTGGGTAATGAATCGTCTGCAAGAAAACAACCAAGCTCAGAGAACAAGAACTCCTCATTCAACCCTGAGCTACCAATGTTCTCCTTTATTGGAAGCACTTTAATCTTTCCCCTGTTTTTTCCAAATTTCTCTCTCTCTCTCTCTCTCTCTCTCTCTCTCTCTCTCTCTCTCTCTCTCATTTTCTGCTCTTATCTTGCCTTGGTTTCCCTTGTTTCCCCCCCCCCCACCTCCCCAGTTATCAACAAGTGTCCAATTACATGCTAGCAATTTGTTTGGGTAACAGTCCCTGTCTTTGCCAGCTGACTAGTTCTGTATTCCTTAGTACAGGGGTCTCCAACCTTGGCAACTTTAAGACTTCTGGACTTCAACTCCCAGAATTCTGAAATTCTGCCCAGTGGTGAAATTCAAATTTTTGTACTACTGGTTCTGTTGATGTGGCTTGATGGGCGTGGCAGGAGAAGGATACTGCAAAATCCCCATTCCCACCCCACTCTGGGGCCAGCCAGAGGTGGTGCTTGCCCGTTCTCCAAACTATTCAAAATTTCCACTACTGGTTCTCCAGAACCTGTCAGAACCGACTGAATTTCACCTCTGCCACTGCCTCAGTGTGACCTTGTAATGGCTGGCGGCTCTCATGGCACCGTCCAATGCTTAGTTTTGATACCTCTCATGTTAACACCCCCCCACACTTATCCCACTCCACAATTGTCCCTCCCCGTTAAACATGGCAGGTTAACATCACACAATACATAATGTAGCATGTTGGCAGTCCTGACCATCCAGCTTAGGCAACCTCTGGATGAATTTTTAGAACACACTAAAAAGCAGCCGAACCACCAATGAGGAGTAAGATTGCTATTCAGAAGATGCCAAACAGGTGACATGACAAAGGATGGTTAGGTGTCCTCTCCCCTGTGGTCACACATCCCTGACACTTTGGAAACCATGGCCCAGGTAGAATTTCCTGTTTTTTTAATGCTACAGGTGTTTTTTTTTAATTGCAGATTGCTTTGGTAAGCATTGGGCTTCCATGCACGGAGGTGGAAGCAAAACCTCATCCTCCTGGCTTTTTTTCCATCTGCTACTAAACCGCTAAAACAAAACAAAACAAAAATCAAACAACAGAGGAAGCTGCTAACTTCATCAGACTTTAAAGGACCCACCAAATCAGACTGAGAGTGTAGGAGGAATAATGTGAGGAAGAGTTTGAAATGTTGGATGTTATGAAGTCACAAGATCCTAGTCCATGTTAAGCCCCGAAAGCTCCTTGATGTCAGACCTGCCTCAACTTGGTCTTCTAAGTAGAAATGATCCTTAACTCCATTTGCTGAGAAAGGTATAGTTTACTAGAAGTCAAGCGAATGAGAGTGGTGAGAGGCCAGAGTTGAGGGTTTGTGCCAAATTTTCCCAGTTAACTTTCCTCCCTTAGTCCCAGTCCCATTGCTTGCCTCTTATTACCAATTACTGCCAACCTGCCTCCCAGTGAGGACCTGAACACTGCACGAGTCAAAAAGAGGGCTGGGAAAATATCTATAGACCCCTCGCATCTTGGACATAAATTGTTTCAACTCCTATCCTCAAAACGATGCTATAGGGCACTGCACACTAAGACAACAAGACACAAGAACAGTTTTCCCCCCAAACGCCATTACTCTGCTAAACAAATAATTCTCTCAACACTGTCAAACTACGGTATTCACTAAGGCTGCATTACTATTACTGTTAGTCTTCTTCTTTTTTATAAACATTTTTTTTGAATAAACACAAACAGACAAAACACCAAAAAAACCACAAAACATCTTCCATTACAAATTGTAGAAAGTGTGTCGATTGGTTACAAAAACTTCCGTGCTTCCCTTCCACAGTCATCACCTACAATTCATATCAAATCATATATTTTAAATCAAATATATTTATATATATATTACTATCATCATACCTCAACCTTCATTTGACTATAATTCTTTTTACGTCCTTTTATATAAAATATTCCAGATTTAAAGCAAAACCACATAATGGGCATTCCATTAACTCTTCCCAATATCATCCAGTAACATTACATCTTTATAACATGTTCTATATAAAAAATTTTGGTTATATTTAATAACAGAGTTTGTAAACCTCCTTTCGTAGTCACCATTTGCAATTTATATCAAATTTCCTCTTATCAAACCAATACATATATATGCATTATTATCATTATCAATCAATTATTTAACTATATCAATTATCACTTCATTTTATACATAATGCTCTAAATTTAACTCAATTTGACTTAATTTTTTATTATAAGCTTTCATTACATCAACCTGTGTCTTTCCAGTAATAGTGCAGTCTTATGGCATTAGTGGCATTAGTATTCTGGTTATTTCCTTAATAGCTTATTGCAACTTCACAACTTATTGCATATTGCATATTTTGCATAAGCTCAAAACCCTTCTTCGATCAGCTTATCTTTGGTTATCACTAGTGCTTCTGACAAAATTTATCTCCTTAGTTCCATCAATTCTTCTCTCTTTTCTTCTTCTATACTTTGAAATCTGGGATAGAGCTCCAGTGCATCTATCTCCCCTTTCCATATTCCACTCTTTCCATTTCCAACCATGCTCAGTTCACAGTCAGTATCAACAATATTCTTGTCTTTGTTTATTTTTCCTTCATTTTTTAGAACTCTGACCTCCACTTTCTTCATTTGATGAACATCCTCAATTTTTCCATCAAATTTTACTGTTCTACGATCTATGTTCTCCAATCTCTTCTCAATTTTCTCTGTTACTTCTAATAATTTTTGAATTTCAAACATAATCTTTTGTAATGTTAAGGTTTCTTTTTCATGTTGCGCCATTCTTCCAACTTGTAAACACTGCGACTCTGGCATTCAAACTGTTTATTAAATTTAAAGCAAGTTCATTTATAATCTTTCAAGGTTCCTCAGCTTGGAGCAAAAAAAACCATCCAATCCTGCATTATAAAAATAAGGTAAAAGATTTTAATCCATAGGTATAAAAAAAAAGAATATAAAAAGTAGTAGAAGAAAAACTAATCCATTCAATTTAAATAATAGGAAACATTTGCAAAAGTTCCATCCGTAAAAGAAAATTTAAAAAAGGATAACACATTGTCTAATGTAGCTTAATTTTGCCGCTTGTTCTCTTCTGTTTTCAAATTTAATTTAGCTTTAATTTTTCTGGGGGTAGTCTCTTTTATAATAATAAGATTTCCTCACCAGATTCACACTTTCTCTTTCTTTTTCCTCCCATTCTGGAGCTGTCCCAACTTCAGCAGCTTCAATGGCTGCATTCTGTCGCCGGCAAAAAGAGATTCTCTTGGATCAATCAGGGACTTTGCAGTGTCCCTGAGATCAGCAGGACGTACTCTTCCCTATCACCATCTCTTTGTGACGGTTTAGGTCCAAAAGGACCGTCCTGCGGTAAAAGTATCCACTGCGATCTTGGAGCTCCAAGATCGCACATCGTGTTGTTGTGACATCAGCTCCTCCTCCCAAGACACACCAAGGTTTTGAAGAGGCAAATTAAAAAAAAACAAACAGTTTTTGCACTCTGCAGACCTCCCAAAAACAGCCAGTTTTTCACAAAAACGGGCCCGGGTTTTTTTTTTAAGGGCATGAATAGCCTTTAGGAGCCTTGCAGAGTGCTCCTAGGGAGTACCCCCCCCCCCCAGAAAATAAGCAGAAAACGGGATGGTTTAGGTCCAAAAAGACCGTCCAGTGGCAAAAGTATCAAGTGCAATCTTGGAGCAGTGGGGCAGCTACCCCCTACACAAGGCTGTAGGAATACTCCACAGATAAGATAAGTTAGACAGAGACAGGAGCTTGAACCAAAGAACGCTTTAAAGGTCACATTGGTAACGAATCTTTGTCTCTGATTGGATAAACTTTGTTTCTATCTGCCTAAAATGTATATAATACTCTGAGCCACTTTTACAGGGGGCGGCTCTTCCTTACACGCATTTGCTTGTATGTTTTGGGTATAGTTTTGTCACCCAACTTTGCTACAGCCATAAATAAAAGCTGATATTTTATGCAAGCCTCGTCTGGAGTCTCCTCTCTCTTGGCCATTTCAGTGGCTCAGGGAAACGGCTGGGACCTTACAATGTTATATATATGCTGGTCTTGTTGTATTCACGTCTTTTTCCGTGTAAGATTGAGATTGTCTTGGCAACGTTTCTCTCTAGACGGCAACTCTGATCACGCTTTACTCGCACAAGCATGAAGCCGAAAACACCAGCCTGAAGATGGCGAGTGAAACCTCGCTGAAGGCTGTGCAGGGGGAGGGGTCAATAGATTGGGCCCTTGAGGGCCTCCTGCTGGGGCAACAGGTACCCAACACCTGGCAACTAAATACAGGTAGTCCTCTACTTACAACAGTTCATTTAGTGACCATTTGGAGTTACAATGGCACTGGAAAAGTGACTTGTGATCATTTTTCACACTTACAACCATTGCAGAATCCCCATAGTCATGTGATCAAAATTCAGACGCTTGGCAACTGGCTCGTATTTACGACGGTCGCAGTGTCCCAGGGTCATATGATCCCTTTTAACGACCTTCTGACCAGCAAAGTCAATTTGGAAGCTGGTTTCATTTAACAACCGTGTGACTTAAACTATCAACGGCAGCCATTTGCTCAACAACTGTGGCAAAAAACAGGGCAAAACTCATTCAACAATCCTCTCGCTTAGCCACAGAAAGCTTGAGCTCAACTGTGGTCATAAGTCGAGGACTGCCAGTATCGAAAGACCTTAATTTCACCCTGAACCACAGCCCAGCAAGGACCATTTTGTGAGGCCATCCTGATCTTCTCCTCACAGCATCCACCGGCAGCTTTGATGTATTTTTAGCTGCTCTCAAGGCAATTTCCCTGCTTCCCTCGCTCACTGTTGCCACATAAGACAAATCTGGGACAATCTGCACAACGTTGGCAGTAGCTCAAGCAAGGCCTGGGCTCTTCCCAGCTCCCACTGGAGACACGTCTGGCTGCTCTGGGCCACACCACACCTCTGTGGCCACTGGACGCTTCCATCCCTGGCAGTCGGTTGCAGCAGAAAACAGATTTTTTGACTTCCAGAGTAGAACTGAAGAAGATTCTTGGATGACAAGTAGAAGGAAGGAAGGAAGGAAGGAAGGAATGAAGGAAGGAAGGAAGGAAGGAAGGAAGGAAGGAGAAGAAGGAGGGTGGGAAGGATAGAAGGAAAGAAGGAGAGGAAGGGAGGAATGGAGGGAAAGAAGGAGGGAGGGAGGGGAAGATGAAAGGAAGGAAGGATGAGAGAGAGGGAGGGTGGAAGGGAAAGAAGGAGGGAGGAATGAAGAAAGAAAAGAGAGGGAGGAAAAAAAGAGGGAGGAAAGGATGGAAGGAAGGAAGGAGGGAACAAAGGAGGGAAAGAGGGAGGGAGGGCGGCAGGAGGAAAATCCAGTTACCTTCTGGAAAAATCCCCTTTAGGACAACCATGACCTGGATGCTTGAGAATGTCCACAGAAGATCATAAAATCAAGTTGGCTTCATTTAATGACTGCAGTGCTTATCAACAGATGTTCTGCTCTCAGTTGTGGCCATAAGCCGAGCACCACCTGCATAACTGTCACTGTATCCAAACAACACAACACACTTCTTGCATTTTATAATACGTAATAAATTACAACAATACATACTGTAGATCTTCAACAGTTCATTTAGTGACCATTCCAAGTTACAACAGCACTGAAAACAGAGCCTTATGATCATTTTTCACACTTACGACCATTGCAGCATGCCCAGGGTCAGATGATCAAAATTTGGGTGCTCTCATTTTTATGACGGTTGCAGTGTGATTCCCTTTTGTGACCTTCTGACAAGCAAAATCCAGATTCAATTCATGACCACGTTGCTAACTTAACAGCTGCAGCATTCACTTAACAGCCGTAGCAAGAAAGGTCATAAAATGGAGCAAAGTTCCCTTAACAAATGTTTCCCCTCGCAATGGAAATGTGGAGCCTTAATGGTGGTTGTATGTTGAGGACTACCTGTACTTCCAGAGAGGCATTTCTCTGCAAAATGGCAGAGCGGGGCATCAAGTTATATGAAAGCTGGGACACGACCAGTGAAGTAAAGACGGGGACAGAGAAAGCTCAAACAGCAGCCTTCAAACTGGAAAAGGCCTTCTGCAGTCATGACTTAAGCCCAAGACTGAAGAACAGGCTTGTCAAATGCTACATCTTTTCTATCCTGCTCAGTGGTGAAATTCATTTTTTTTTACTACTGGTTCTGTGGGCGTGGCTTGGTGGGGCGTGGCAGGGGAAGGATACTGCAAAATCCCCATTCCCTCCCCACTCTGGGGTCAGCCAGAGATAGTATTTGCCGGTTCTCCGAACTACTCAAAATTTGCGCTACCGGTTCTCCAGAACCTGTCAGAACCTGCTGGATTTCACCCCTGATCCTGCTCTATGGAGTAGAATTGGTCTCTGGACCAATTGAAAGCCACTTGAAGAAACTAGAAGCATTTGGAATGTGGATTTACATACATAGCTGTTATGTATAAGTTGCATTGACAAAATCAGAAATGAGGCGGGGATGAGCCGCCTGGGAAAGCCTAGGAAAATCATCAAAACCATAAAAAAGCCAAAGTTAAAATATTTCGGACCTGGGATGCAACACCTGGAAAAATATGCCACACTTAATCCTATAGGGAGAGATTGAAGGCAGACGAGGTCCAGGCAGAAGAATAACATCCTAGTTTCATAATCTAAAGGTTTGGACAAAACTCAACAGCCCTTTTTTGTGTGGCTGTTGATAAAAATTGGATCACCAACATGATCACCAACATCTGATGAAAGATATGGAAGAAGAAGAAGGGGGAGGGGGAGGGGGAGGAGGAGGAGGAGGAGGAGGGGAAGGGGAAGAAGAGGAAGAAGAGGAAGAAGAGAAAAGGGAAGAAGAAGAAAAGAGAGGAGGGGGAGGGGAAGGAGAAGAGAAGAAGAAGAAGGGGAAGGGGCAGAAGAAGAAGGAGGGGAAGGGGAAGAAGAGGAAGAAGACATGTTTTTAGCCGTCTTTGGAAAGTGTGGTAGACACTCAGTGAGAGAGGAAATGAAGCCCAGGGAATCCACCAAATCCTGTCCCTAAATTACCCTTCATTAAAGGGCAGCATCACCCATCAGCCTTGCCCCCGAGGCAGAAGAGGGCTCGGTCATCAAAGCCACCTTCATTAGTCTGGCATCTTTTTCTGCCCACTCAAGGGCATGAGGAATATATATGATTGCAGCCGGTAATGTGCTCTTGATGGAAATTAAAACGATCCCATTGGGCACAATAAAAAAAAGTGCAAGAAATATATTGAATGTCTGAGATACACTGATGGTGTTACCTAGTTGGGTAATGAAATGTCTGCAAGAAAACAACCGGACTCAGAGAACATGGAGGACCCTTCATTCCTCCTCCTCCACTCCACAAATCCCTCTCTCTTCCAGAACTGATGATTTTACCTAGTTTGGTGATGAAATGTCTACAAGAAAACAAGCAAGCTCAGAGAGCACCAAGGACTCCACATTATTATTATTATTCCTCCTCCTCCTCCTCCCAACCCCCCTCCCCCACTCTTCCAGAACTGATGGTGTTACCTACTTGGGTAATGAAATGTTAGCAAGAAAACAAGGAAGCTTGGAGAGCATCAAGGACTTCACATTATTCCTCCTCCTCCTCCTCCTCCCCCTCCCCCTCCCTCCCAACCCCCACACTCTTCCAGAACTGATGATGTTACCTACTTTGGTAATAAAACGTCTGCAGCAGTAGTGGGTTGCTCTCCCCGTCACTACCCATATAGGCCCGTGTCCTGTTCATGCACGGGCGCTGCGCACGCATACGTACTCCACCAACCCTGCGACACCCAGCTACTTGTCGGAGCTCGCGCAGGTGCTACATGCTGTGTGCGCGTGCGCAATTGGCCGGTTGATTTAAAAACAGGTATAGAATGCGGGCGGGCAGGCAGGTGGGTCAAACGAGCCACCGAACCAGTACGCTGTCAGCTGCTCCCAGCTACTATCGGTATGGGGGTACCAGTGGTGGGTTGCAGGCGGTACGCCCCAATCTGGCGTACTGGAGCCTGCCCAGTACGCCCCAATCCCGCGTACCGGATACTGCAGGCGGTACGCCCCAATCTGGCGTACTGGAGCCTGCCCGGTATGCCCCAATCCCGCGTACCAGATACTGTTCCGGAGGGCCCACCCACCCGCCCAAGCTCCTTACCTGTCTTTTAAGGCTTCTGCGCTTTCGTGCATGCACATGGTTCATGCAGCACCTGTGCAATGCTCCGCGGAGCAGCTGGAGTGCCACGGAGGCGCTAAGATGCATGCACACATTGCATGCATGTGTATGTGGTTGCTGCCGGGCACGTTCCAACTGTACCGGTTGGAACGGGATCCCTAGCCCACCACTGGGCCATACCGTACCAGGGAGAACCCACACTGATCTGCAGGAAAACCACCAAGCTCAGAGAGCACCAAGGACCCCTCATTTCAACCCTGAGCTACAACTATTCTCCTCCATCAATATTTTACACCTATTTTGTTAAAACATGATACAACAACCGTGTCCCTAACTTAACACCTGCAGCGATTCCCTTAATCACGGTGACCAGAAAGGTTGTAAAATGGGACAAAGCTCACTTAATGGCCTTGGCTAGCAACAGAAATCTTTGGCTCCCGAGGGCTACCTGTCAATGTTTTTGCCCTTGGATGTTTACAGAAAGGAAAAACTCAGCTGCTCTGGTTGGTTTGGATCCCTGCGTCAGAAAATGCCGAAAGGGGTTTGGCCAGACCCTACACCAAATGGCTGTGATTGCGGAACGCGAAGCCCGCAGAAAGGACGAAGGAAGCCACAGCATCCTCTTTCGGAAGCCACATTGGCAAACTTCTTCCTGTGCAAAGGCCTCCTTCTCCGAAGGAGAGGCACAGACGGTCGCCATGGAGATGGAAAATCCCTCGTGCACAACCAGCAAAAGATTTCCAAGGATTCCCACAGCAGCCTTGGCAGCAGAGAGATCTGCAGGCTCTGTGTTCTGATCCAGTTCCCCAAACGCCACAAACCCTCTGATGTGAACTCAAAAGATTCCTTTATTAGGAGGGCTGCCAGCTCCAGCAAAAAGTTTCTCTAGCAGGCTAACACGTCTGTCCAACAGAGAGATGAATAGCTGTCTTCCACATCTATTCATCTCCGCCCCCTGCCTTTGCTAGCAGCGGTGGCTCTTCTGTCCCGAGGACCAGCCCATAGTTTTCCACTGCTCTCCTCTCCTCTGCCTTCTGCATATCTGCACATCAGGCACTGGACCCAGATGTTCCTCCTCTTCCTCATCAGCCACCTCCAGACCTGGCAGCTGTTGACTCTCCATCTGACGGCCCAGGCTCCGTCTCTGTCTCTGTCTCTCTCTGCCTCTCTGTCTGTCTCTGTCTGTCTCTCTCTGTCTCTCTCTCTGTATCTCTGTCTCTCTCTGTATCTCTGTCTCTCTCTCTCTGTCTCTGTCTCTGTCTCCCTCTCCCTCCCTCCCTCCCTCTCTCTCTCTCTCTCTGCCAGCTCCATTCCCTCTTCCCCCTTGGAGCTCCCAGGTTGACTTGATGCTGACCCTGATTCCCACGCTTCTTCTTCCTCTGCGCTGGCTGCTGGAGGGGCCGGAAACCGACAGGCACAACAGCCTAGTCCAAAAAGCCAGATGGTGGCTCCCACTGTGCAATCCGAGTGCTGCCTTTTCCTCCCTCCCTTAGACAGGTAGTCCTTGACATACGGCCACAACTGAGCCCCAAATTTATGTTTGTTAAGTGAGAAATTCGTTAAGGGTGTTTGGCCCCATTTTTTCACCAGATTTGTTAAGTGAATTCACTGCAGTTGTTAAGTGAGTCACAGGGTTGTTAAGTGAATCTGGCTTCCCTCTGTTGGTTTTGCTTCTCCGAAGGTCGCAAAAAGGGATCACATGACTCCGGGACATTGCGACCATCACAAATGTGACTCAGTTGTCAAGCGTCTGAATGTAAATCGGAAGAGTGTGGGGATGCTTCGACGGTCATAAGTGTGGAAAACGGTCATAAGCCACCTTTTGGAGCAATGTTTTTAACTTTGAACAGTCACTAAATGAACTGTTGTAAGTCGAGAAGTTTCTGTATATTGTTTTACTATATTTCATGTTCCGAAATGCAAGTAGTGCATTGTGTTATTTGGGTAAAGTAGTAATTATACAAGTAGTGCTTGGCTTACAACCACAATTGAGACCAGAACTTGATAAGCCCTGTGGTTGTTAAATAAGTCCAACCTGATTTTATGACCTCTTTTACTTAGGTCAGTGTTTCTCAACCTTGGCAACTTGAAGATGTCCGGACATCTTCAAGTTGCCAAGGTTGAGAAACACTGACTTAGGTTGTTAAGAGAATCTTGGTTTTCCCTATGCCTTTGCTTGCAGATTAACAGAGTTGGAAGGGACCTTGGAGGTCATCTAGTCCAACCCCCCACCCAAGCAGGAAACCCTACACCATTTCCGACAGATTGCAGTCCAGTCTCTTCTTGAAAACCTCCAGTGATGAAGCTCCCACAACTTCTGAAGGCAACTTCTGTTCCATTGGTTGGTTGTCCTCACTGTCAAAAATTCCTCCTTATTTCCAAGTTGAATCTTCCCTTGTTCAGTTTCCATCCATTGTTCCTTGTTTGGCCTTCAGGTGCCTTGGAAAATAGCTAGACCCCTTCTTCTTTGTGGCAGCACCTCAAATATTGGAACACTGCTGTCATATCTCCTCTGGTCCTTCTCTTCACTAGACTAGCCATGCCCAGTTCCTGCAAGCGTTCTTCATATCTTTTAGTCTCCAGTCCCCTAATCATCCTGGTTGCTCTTCTCTGCACTTTTTCTAGAGTCTCAACATCTTTTTTATAATGTGGTGACCAAAACTGGATGCAGTACTTTATGGAGTGGTATTAATACCTCCCTTGATCTTGATCGGAAACTCTCTGGGGGTTCCATGACCTTGGGATGCTGCAACCCTTGTGAATTCATGCAAGTTGCCTAATTTTAATCCTGTCACCATGGCAATGATCCTTACTTAGAGGGATGATGATATAATGATGGACATTTCTCATCCTAATTAGAACGAAATGATTACCACGGATGTCAGGATGGAGATTTCCTGATTCTCTTTCTAACATCCCCCCTGTGATCTGGCAGGGAGGCAGTTCCCTTTGTCTATAGTGGGGGGAATGCACAGGAGTGTGTAGACACCCACAGAGAGAACAGAGACAATATATATACAAGTATGGTCCTTAACTTACAAAGGTGACAATTCAAAGTTACACCAGCACAGGTACAAGGGACTTATGACCGTTTCTCACACTTATGACTTTTGCAGAGGCCCCGAGATCATGTACTCAAAATTCAGACGCTTGGCAATTGACTCACATTTATGACGGTCACAGTGATTCCCTCCTGTGACCTTCTGACAAGCAAAGTCAATGGGGGAGCCAGATTTATATAACACCCACGTTACTTACTTAACAGCTGCGGTGATTCACTTCATAAATGAGCTAAGAAATGTTGTAAAATAGAGCAAAGCTCACTTAACAAATGTCTCACTTAACAACAGACATTTGGATTGTAAATCGAGGATTACCTATTACAGCCATTTGTTGAGTGACCATTCAAAATTACCATGGCACTGGGGGAAAAAATGACTTATGACCAATTTTCACACGACTGTTGCAACATCTCACACGATCAAAAGTCAGGCCCTTGGCAAGTGACTCGTATTTATGACGGTTGCAGTGTCCTGGGGTTAAGTGATCCCCTTTTGTGACCTGCAAAGTCAAGAGGGAAGCCAGAGTCATCGAACAAGTATGTGTTATTAAACTTAACAACGGCAGTGATTCACGTAATGAAACTGCGACAAGAAAGATCGTAAAATGAGACCAAACTCACTTAACGTCTTAATTAGCAATGGAAATTGTGGTTGTAACGTAAAGCACAGACTCACACTCACACTCTCCATGCAACTGAAAGGGGAACATTTCGCTTAACTGATTCTTAGCCAAAAAAAGAGAAAATTGATCCTTGCCCTAATTTCTCCTGCATGGCACATTTTTGCAACTTAAGTCAAAAAAAGTATATTGTTGTTGGAGAGACAGCAGTTCTCCAGGAGGGTGGACATTTTTGTAATGTCAAAGAGGTTTCATAATCAATTCCTGATTTTCACATTCTTCGCTCTCTACGTTCCCATTTCCAAAAAGCGGCTGTGCCTTGCCTTCCTGCTTTTGTGTTTTAGCAGCTGGTTCCTATTATTTTTTTTCAGACGGGGCAAGCTGAACGTGCCAGAAACATTTCCTAAGTGATGATTTAGTCAAAAATGTAGGACAGACTGGGATTCGGTGGACGCTGACCGCTTGCAAGCAGTCCCTGGAGCATTTCGCTACTCAGGATCTAAACCTTGTTTCCTTTTGTGATAATCTCAAGATTTTAAAATGTTGCAGGTACACAAATAGATAAAAACTGTGCCAGGTTGGGTTTTATTACAGATTAACAGAGTTGAAAGGGACCTTGTAGATCATCTAGTCCAACCCCCCCCCCCAAACAGGAGATCCTACACCATTTCTGCAGTCCAGTCTCTTCTTGAAAGCTTCCAGTGATGAAGCTCCCACAACTTCCGAATGCAACTTCTGTTCCATGGGTTGATGGCTCTCAATGTCAAAAAAAATCTTATTTCTAGGTTGAATCTCTCCTTGATCAGTTTCCATTCATTATTCCTTGTCTGCCCTTCAGGTGCCTTGGAAAATAGCTTGACTCCCTCCTCTCTGTGGCAGCTCCTCAAATATTGGAAGACTGCTATCATGTCTCCCCTGGTCCTTCTCTTCCCTAGATTAGCCATGCCCAGTTCCTGCAACTGTTCATCGTATGTTTGAGCCTCCAGTCCCCTAATCATCTTGGTTGTCTTCTCTACACTCTTTCTAGAGTCTGAACATCTTTTTTATAGTGTGGGGACCAAAACTGGATGCAGTACTCTAGGTGTGGCCTTACTAAGGCTTTATAGAGTAGTATTAGTACCTCCCTTGATCTTGATTGTATCCCTCTGGATTTTCAGGGATCCTGCAATGAGAATGAATAAGAAGGAGGGAAGCTACTCATCGTGGTCCTGGGTGAGATCAGAAATGCCTTCTGTTAGTAGCACTCACTAATACAAACTGACTTATAAAGCCTGAGAAAATTCTCAATCATCCATAGTTATCATAATTCCCTCAAATATGCTTTTTTTCTTCAAAAGGCAAGTAGGCTATTTTTTTCCTTGAGGAAGAATAAAACATTTCCCTTCTCACCCAAGAAGCTTCATCAATTCTGATGATGTTGGGAGTGTTGGAAGGAAAGGTACGGACAGTTGAGACTAGATGGGGGTGGGATGGAAGGATAGGATGTTTCCAGAGGTAGCCTCTTCTGGCACAGATCGGTGTGCAAAAGTTGTGCGTTTCTTTTCAGCAGCAGCCAAGAGCTGGAGAAAGGCCACCTCTTGAAAACGACTTCCAAATCCCAAATATGTGGCCAGGGGTCACACCCATTTCCTCTGTGCAATTATAAAAGAAGACAACTCAGCCAAACATTTCCTTTGGGCTTGAACAGCCCCAGGAAAATCTGTGCTGCAAATGTCATCAGCCGGTCTGCGGCGTGCTTCTGAAATGTCAATCCATCAACAGGAACATTGCAAGCTCTTTCTTTATCCCAGACAGGGCATGTGTCAAAGATGTATTTCTGGAATGTCTTCAGATCAGGGGTCAATAGACTATCTGCTGTTTTCTCCAACAAAGAAAGTCGTGGTTTTGTTTTTCCCTCCTGAGACCTGATTTGAATGGAATTTGGTTTACTATTTCACTGGGGAGTCCTGATTATACTGGTTGAAGGGATAAAATAAAACTGCCAATTTCCCTTGGGAACAAGTGTAAAGTGATAACTCACACCAGTTTGAGTTGCTTCTTCTTCAGATTAAGAATTGTAAGAGACCTTTTAGGTCATCTGGTCCAACCCCATACCCAAGCAGATCCTACCCCATTTCTGATAGAAGGCAATCCAGTCTCTTCTTGAAAGCTTCCAGGGATGAAGCTCCCACACCTTCTGATGTTCCATTGGTTGATTGTTCTCACTGTCAGGAATTTTCTCCTTATTTCCAGGTTGAATCTTTCCTTGTTTCGTTTCCATCCATTATTCCTTGTCTGGCCTTCAGGTGCTTTGGAGAATAACTTGATCCCCACCTCTCTGTGGCAGCCCCTCAAATATTGGAAGACTGCTATCATGTCTCCCCTGGTCCTTCTCTTCCCTAGACTAGCCAGGCCCAGTTCCTGCAACCATTTTTCATATATTTTAGCTCTTTGCGCTCTTCTTTGCACTCTTTCCAAAGTCTCAATGTAACACAATACATTGACCTTGTAGGTCATCTAGTCCAACCCCCCACCCAAGACCCTGCACTATTTTTCTGACAGATGGCAGTCCAGTCTTTTCTTGAACGCCTCCAGTGATGAAGCTCCTACAACTTTCGAAGGCAACTTCTGTTCCATGGGTTGATTGTCAGAACATTTCTCCTTAGTTTTAGGTTGAATCTCTCCTTGATCAGTTTCCATCCATTGCTCCTTGTCTGGCCTTTGGGTACTTTGGAAAAGAGCTTGACTCCCTCCTCTCTGGGGCAGCCCCACAACTGTTCCACAATTGCTCCACAACTGCGCTGGGCAGATTGCTGATTTTTCTTCTGCATATTGAATGGTTTCCGCATTTTAACTTTTTCTCCCTCCTGATTAGCAACAGGAAAGAAAGATCAGGTTTCTGCTAGAGAAAGCTGGCCCTTCGTGGGGCAGAATATTCATTAGCGGCTTTTGCAGAAGTGGATTAATCAAAAGCAGCTGTTGATGTGGGTGGGCCCATTGGCATCAGCCACCATGCTGCCTTTCGAGGGCTGAATTATCTTTAATGTGCCTTCTTCCACTGCTGGAGATGATTAGAACAATGGCAGGCAACATGTATAAATGTATTAATTGTGGCAGAAACAGAGCATCACGTGAATCCTAGGAAACGGTTAACATGGAAGGAAGGCAGAAGGATTTGGGATGCCAGCCACTGTGAAATTATCTTGTAAAAAAAACTGTACCGCAGTAAGTGCTTCTTCCTTTCGAATTTAAAAGAAGAAAGTCTGGGAAGGAACGGGAATGTCTACAACTATCAATAAAATACCTTTATCTTGAATCCATAAACATGGCAGATTATCCGCTGGGAATGTCCTTTGCAAATGAAACGTGTTTCAGAAAGGAGATTAAGAGTTGCCACTCAAGGGCTTGGTTACAAGATTCTGAACTTTTTCAGTCTGTCAGATTGACTTGGCAGCCCAGAATTATTGGTGCATTCACAACAATATTTGCCTGTTACGGCTTAATTCCAGGAGGAAAAAGCAAGCTATGGGTATGTAGAGTAGTCCTCAACTTAGTCCTCAACTTACAACTATTGGTTTAGTGATGTTTGAATAGGAATAGGAATAGAATAGAATAGAATAGAATAGAATATAGCTGGAAGGGACCTTGGAAGTCCTCTAGTCCACCTATCCCATTCCAGACAAGTGACTGGCCAGTTTCTTCTTAAAAACCTCCAGTGATGGAGAACCCACAATTTCTGCAGGCAAGCTAGTCCACTAGCAGCTTCTCAAATGCTGTCCTCACTGTTAGGAAGTTTCTCCTTAATTCCAGATTGCGTCTCTCTTTGATTAGTTTCCAACCATTTTTTTTTTGTACTTCCCTCTGGTGCTTTGGAGAATAGTTTGACCGCCTCTTCTTTCTGGCACCCCTCAAGTACTGGAAGACTGCTATCATGTTATCACTAATTCTTCTTTTCTTTAGACTGGCTGAACCCAAAACCTGCAGCTGTTCTTCCTATGGTTTAGTCTCCAGGCCTTTGATCATTTTAGCTGCTCTTCTCTGAACTTTTTCCAAAGTCTCAACGTCTTTTTTGTAGTATGGTGACCAAAATTGATTGCAGTATTTCAGGTGCATATAGTCAAGGCTATGGTTTTCCCAGTTGCAATGTATGGCTGTGGAGGTTGGTTGGACCATAAGAAAGGCTGAGCACCGAAGAATGGAGGCCTTTGAACTCTGGTGCTGGAGAAGACTTCTGCAAGTCCCTTGGATTGCAAGGCCATCCAACCCGTCAGTCCTAGAGGAGATCAACCCTGGCTGCTCTCTAGAAGGCCAGATCCTGAAGAGGAAACTCAAATACTTTGGCCACCTAATGAGAAGGAAGGACTCGCTGGAGAAGAGCCTCATACTGGGAACGATGTAGGGCAAAAGAAGAAGGGGACAATAGAGAATGAGGTGGCTGGATGGAGTCACCAAAGCAGTTGGTGTAAGCTTAAATGGACTCTGGGGGATGGTAGAGGACAGGAAGGCCTGGATGAATGTTGTCCATGGGGTCGCGATGGATCGGACACGACTTCGTAACTAACAACAACAATTCCATGTCTGGTCTTACTAGGGTTTTATAAAGTGGTAGTAATACTTCACGTGATCTTGATTAGGGACGTGGCAGCCCAGCATCATTACTGTGTTCACAACAATATTTGCTTGTTACGGCTTAATTCCAGGAGGAAAAAGCAAGCTATGTAGATATAAGAAGTCCTCAACTTACAACTATTGATTTAGTGATATTTGAAGTTACAACTGCACCAAAAACAAGTGTGACTTAGGGCCTTTCCTCATACTTATGACCATTGCAGGATCCCCCATGGAAGCTTGGCACCTGGCTCATATTTATGACGGTTGCAGTGTCTGGGACTCACTTAAGACTCAGTCTTGTTTAGCGTCAGAAGGTTTGGGCCCAATTGTGATCATACATTGAGGGACTGGGATGGTGAGAGTGGTGTCTGTGTGTGTGTTTGTAAATCCCATGGATGTGGCCGTCACCTTGATTTTTTGACCTCCAACAGACCTCCCTGACTGTCTGGATATTTCTACACCGGATCTATTTTTCATATCATTTATTCAGATTTTCTCTTGTTTTCTTAGAGTGATTGTCTTTCTCCAGGAATTCTTGCTGATTGATCCCCCCCCCCCTCTCTATAATAACACTGAACTTCTCTAGTTCCACCCTGACCTTATTTGCCTCTCATCCCACTTAAAGTTGCTTTTTCTGGCAAGAGTAAGTTAGTTCCTTTCTACGCGTTCTTCTCAAAAGTTTTCTTCAACTTTGGAGTGTTCTCACCACACTTTTTGCTCTGCTCCTATAGGGATCCTGTGGGCCTTTAGATTTCATCTGGATCTCTAAAGTATCTTATGCAAAGCAATGGTGGGTTCCTACCGGTTCGGACTGGTTCGGCCGAGCCAGTGGTGATTTGGTGGCCTGGGTCACTGGAACTGGAAGCGACCCAGGCCTGCCATGTCCTTGAACCAGTTCTCCAGGCGCTGCCCGAGGTGCTGCCATCTTGTTTTTCAGTTTTGCACATAAAAACAACAATTTTAATAGCACTGTGCATGCACGTACATCAAGCGCAAGTGCTTGGCGTGCACATGAGCAAACCGGCAGTAGTGCCTGCCGGAACCCACCCCAGATCCAAAATCAGCATTTTCAAATAAGGAGGCCTGAAGGCCAGACAAGGAATAATGGGTGGAAACTGACCAAGGAGAGATTCAACCTGGAAATAAGGAGGAACATTCTGACAGTGAGAACAATCAACCCGTGGAACAGAAGTTGCCTTCAGAAGTTGTGGGAGCTTCATCACTGGAGGCTTTCAAGAAGAGACTGGGCTGTCCTCTGTCAGAAATGGTGTAGGGTCTCCTGTTGGGTGGGAGGTTGGACTAGATGGGTTACAAGGTCTCTTGCAGCTCTGTTAATCTGAATCTATCTAAGATGATCAAAAGGACTGGAGACTAAAACATATGAAGAACAGTTACAGGAACTGGGCATGGCTAGTCTAGGGAAGAGAAGGACCAGGGGAGACATGATAGCAGTCTTCCAATATTTGCGGGGTTGCCACAGAGAGGAGGGGCTCAAGCTACTCTCCAAAGCACCCGAAGGCCAGACAAGGAATAATGGATGGAAACTGACCAAGGAGAGATTCAACCTGGAAATAATGTCCGAAAACGTCTCCGTGGTCATGTGGCTGGCATGACTAAACCTCAAAGGTGCATGGAATGGTGCTCCCTTCCCACCAAAGGTGGTTCCTATTTTTCTACTTGCATTTTTTTATGTGCCTCCGAACTGCTAGGTTGGCAAAAGCTGGGACAAGTCACGGGAGCTGATTCTGTTATGTGGTGCTAGGGATTTGAACCGCCAAACGACCGACATTTCTGATCGACACACTCAGGGTCTTAGCCACTGAGCCTCCACATCCCCACAAAATCGGTGGGGCTTCCCACAAAATATTGAATAGCTTTTCAATTTCACTCACTGCCATTTGTGTTGCAAATGACTTCTAATACAGGTAGTATTAGAAGGCTTACAAGTGTTCAAAGTTACGAAGACACTGAAAAAAGTGAATTATGACCATTTTTCACAACAATGACCACTGCAGCATCCCCAGGGTCACATCATGTGATCAAAATTCTTACCCTTGCGGTATCCTGGGGTCATGTGACACAACTGTGGCAAGAAAGGTTATTGATGCCAACTCGCTTAAGTTTCTTGCTTATCAACAGAAATTTTGGGTTTAATTGGGCTTGTAAGTTGAGTATCTTTTGTCCCCATCCATAACTAATATCTGCTTTCCTCTTTTATGAATGTCAAGCCAGTGTCATTGCTTTCCCAAACTTGCTTTTGTAGAAACAAAACAAACAAAATATTTTTGTAGAAACAAAGATATTTAAAGCTGCTGTTTTAAGTCTTGCCCCATCATTACTCCTACATTCAAATATACTTTTCTTTGCTTGGTTTAAAGTTAATCAATTCCCATCAAATATAAGCTCTGAGGGATCAATGCTAAATTTCTTGACAAACAGACCTAGAGCTTTTCTTGGCATTATAGTCTGAATTTTAATAGGCAGATCGCAAGCCAAAAGTCTCATTTTGTATAACCTTTAAGCATCCTAAGAGAACGAGAGGAAAGGGCTGAGCCAATTAGCTGTTTGAAATAAGAAATATTACATTTGCTCACTGTTTATGTTAGAAATGTTTGCTTCTTTGTTCTTCTCCACGCAGGATCAATGCCATACCAAACAGTCACGTACACATAGATATAACCCCTGTGCATAATGCGGTTAAAACTTCAACTTTAAAAAAATGGTTTTATTAACTGAATTCAACTTTAAAAAAATTATTTGTAAAAGGAAACAAAAAACTATAAAGAAAAACAGAGAGGAAATATATTAATGGATCCACATACATCTATGAAAATTCTACATGAATATTTCAATATATGGTGACTGTCTTCCATTATAAATATCCATCACTGTTCTATGCCAATAAGCCATTTGTGTTGCTAATAACATCAGTCTGCAAACCAGAACTGCTGCAATTAATATTTTGAAGAGAGACAATAATGTTGAGCCTCGTCACGCAGATTTTTAAGTACATTTCAGTAAGCATACTGAGTTCCTTCCTGGAACAAAATAAGCCAAATACAAAACAATAACCATGTACAGCTTTTGACATTTCATCTGGGAGAAAATCTATGCAGAAACCCTTTTTTAAAAAATAAACATTGCAGCCTTTAGAATAACAGAATGCAGAATTGGAAGGGGCCTTGGAGGTCTTCTAGTCCAACCCCATGCTCAAGCAGAAGACCCTCCACCATTTCAGACAAATGGCTGTCCAGTCTTTTTTTAAAAACCTCCAGTGATGAAGCACCCCCAGCTTCTGAAGTCAAGTCCTTCCACTGATTAATTGTTCTCATTGTCAGGAAATTTCTCCTTAGTTTTAAGTTGTTTCTCTCCTTGATTAGTTTCCATCCATTCCTTCTTGTCTTGCCTTCTGGTGCCTCTCTGTGGCAGCCCCTCTTAATCCTTCTTTTCACTAGACATGCCCAATTTCTGCAATTGTTTTAGCCTTCAGCTCCCCAGTCATCTTTGTGGCTCTTCAAACATCATGGACTGAGCCCCAGGGAGTCAGGTCCACCTCCTACCATTGACCTGCTCTCTATTTTCCCACTGAATTAATAATCAAAGTTGATTAGATCTATTCTTCACTGATATCAGCTAATCTAATTACATCTTGAACATCTGAATAATGGGTGGAAGCTAACTAAGGAGAGATTCAACCTGGAAATAAGGAGATATTTTCTGACAGTGAAAACAATCAACCAATTGAAGAGCCTTCCGAAGTTGCGGGAACTTCATCACTGGAAGCTTTCAAGAAGAGACTGGACTGCCATCTGTCAGAAATGGGACCCTGTGGGTCATCTAGTCTAACCTCCCACCCAAGCAGGAGACACTTCAACGTTTCTGACAGATGGCAGTCCAGTCTCTTCTTGAAAGCCTCCCCCTGCTTTTGATGCACGATGGCACGGTGGACCTGTTTTTCACCCTCCCCAGGCTCTAGAGGCTTTCTTTCTTAGGTTTGCCATCACGGATCTATACTACGCAATTTCTTTGGAAGTTGGCAATTACCCCCAAACATATGGAGGTCATAGGAGAGAGTAAGGGGGTGAATGTTTAATCCAACTTCCCCTTTATAAATTCTCCAGGACTTTCCTCCCTGCATCTGTTCCTTCCGGGATGAAAGCATGTCATTGTTTTTCCAGCTGGACAGACCTCCCCCCTTATAAATACATATTTCTCCCTTTTGCCCAAAGGCTTCCATGTAATCATTCATTTATATTGACAAAAATCTGCACACTGTTTCAATCTGACAAGACCAGTTATTATATAATATGGATTTTCTCCCCCTAATTGGGAGTGCCTGAAGGAAGAATCCTTGTTTTAACAGATTAACAGAGTTGGAAGGGACCTTATAGGTCATCTAGTTCAACCCCCCGCTCAAGCAGGAGACCCCACACCATTTCTGACTAATCTCTGTCCAATCTCTTCTTGAAAGTCCCAAGTGATGAAGCTCCCACAACTTCCGAAGACAACTTCTGTTCCATGGGTTGATGGTTCTCACTGTCAGAAAGTTCCTCCTTATTTCCAGGTTGAACCTCTCCTTGATCAGTTTCCATCCATTGTTTCTTGTCTGGCCTTCTGATGCCTTGGAGAATAGCTTGACCCCCTCTGCTCTGTGGCAGCCCCTCAAATATTGGAAGACTGCTATCCTGTCTCCCCTGGTCCTTCTCTTCCCTAGATTACCAATGCCCAGTTCCTGTAACCTTGCAGTATCTGACCCCCTTCTGCACAAGAAGCTCAACGTAATTTAGGGGACTTAAATGTAAAGTTCTCCTCTACTTCTCAGGGACCAAGACTAGGAACCCCACATCTCTCTCTCTCTCACTCCTGTGGAGCCCCCTCCATAATTCAGGGCATTGGAAGGAGTGTCTCCTATTACAATACATGGGTCTTCATCCTGTGAAAAGGGGCACTTATTTTGGGGTGCTGAAGCTAAGCTCTTTCCTTGCACGTCCCTTCTGGACTGCTGCCAGCCACCCCTCATTTTTCAGAGGTGTTCAGTTGTACACAAAGCCATTATTTTGCAGGGGTTTGAATATGATCCCCCCTTATTTCTGGATGCTGAATCTTAGATCTCTCCTTGGATGGTCCCTCCTGCTGTCGCCATTGTACGGGGTGCTCAGTGATATGGGGGTGCCCCAATACTTAGGTCTGTTGCATACTATGAACCCCTTTGAGCACTCACTCCTGGCTGTAACCCAGGACCCCCACATTATTTCAGGGGTGCTTCATAAGATGATCTGCTCTGGCCTCCTGCCTGACCCCGACACCCTCCCCCTCTTTTTCAAGGAAAGTATGGAGAAACACCTTAGGGGTGTCTATGAACCCCTTAATCAGTTTGAACTGCCTGCCCCCAAGGATTTTCTCAGTATTCCAGGTGATTCATACTATGAGGGGTCCTTGGTGCTCTCTGAGCTTGCTGGTTTTCTTGCAGAAGTTTCATTACCCAAACTAGGTAACATCATCAGTGCACTCCAACCCTTTGCAGAACTGATGATGTTATGTGGTTGGCTCATGAAACATCTGCATGAAAGCCACCAAGCCCAGAGAGCACCAAGGACACCATACTCCTTCTCCTTCTCTCTGCATACCCCACCCCATTCCAACACTGTTGATGTTCCCTAGTTGGGTCATGAAACGTCTGCAAGAAAACCAGCAAGCTCAGAAAGCACCAAGGACCCCTCAGTAGTAGTAGTAGTAGTAGTAGTAGTAGCAGTACTCCTCCTCCTCCTCCTCCTCCTCCTCCTCCTCCTCCTCCTCAACATCTTCCCCTCGCACAAACCCCACTCCCTTCTAGCACTGATGGTGTTCCCTAGTTGGGTCATGAAACGTCTGCAAGAAAACAAGCAACCTCAGAGAGCACCAAGGACCCCTCAGTAGTAGTAGTAGTAGTAGCAGTAGTAGTAGTAGCAGCAGCAGCAGTACTACTTCTTCTTCGTCTTCCTCCTCCTCCCTTCTCCTCCTCTTCTTCTTCTTCCTCCTCCTCCTCCTCCTCTCTCTACTCACAAACCCAACTCCCTCCTCCCACTGATGGTGTTCCCTAGGTGGGTCATGAAACATCTGCCAGAAAACAAGCTCAGGGACCACCGAAGACCCCACATGTCAGCCCTGAGCCACAACCCTTCTCCTGTATTAGGGATTAATTCTGTGTCTCCCATTCCTCTGGGGATTCTATAGACCCCCTTCTTCTGAGGGGGAGAGGGGGCTCTGTTAGGCCCCCCCACCCCTCATAACTGAAGGGCGCGCACCGCCCCTCCACCACCTCCGGCGGGCCGGTTTCCATGGCGCCCGTGGCTCCGCCCACTCCCCCGCACGCCCCTCCCCTCGGCCAAGATGGCGGTCGGCGCGCTTCTCTCCGGCGGGGCGCGAGGCGCGGCGGTGGCGGCTGCTGGTTCAGCTGGTGGCGGAGCCGCGTGTGACGGGAGGCCGCCGCTGCCGGCGCCGTGACCGGCCTCCTCCGCCTCCGGTGAGCGGGACGCGCGGGAAAAGAGGGCAGCCGGCTGCCTGATGGTGGTGGTAGTGGTGGGTCCCCGGGTGAGGGGGCGCTGAAGTCCCCCAAGCCCTCTGGCGGGGGGGGGGTCGGCGACCCTCACCATTTTCTGGAGGGGGAGGTTCCTGGGGGGAGGCATCAGAGTTGGGGGTCCGCCGGTCCGCCCGGGATGCAGAGCCTTTTTGGCTTTAGGGATGCTGCTGCTACTCCTATTAATGGACCTAGCAATAAAAAGCTGCTATTATTGTTATTGGCGTTGCTGTTATTGCTATTATTATTATTACTATTATTATTACTATTATTGTTATTACTACTATTATTGCTATTGTTATTATTATTGCTGTTATTGCAATTGTTATTATTAGCTATTGATGTCACTGGGACTGGGATGGCGATTGTTAGGATGATCCTTGAGGGAAACAGGTTTTCTCAGCTTCCCCCTGCATCCCTGCCATGCTGGAACCTTTGCCCGGGTTTGGCACTGCCTCCCCATCTCTCGGGGCAAACAAGGACCTGGAGGTGCCCGATTTAGAGCCGTGGGCACCTCCCGAAGTAGCTCAGCAGGAGAACGTGGAGGATAGGAGTAGATGATGGGGCTGGTTTCATTCATTCGGGTTCCCCAAGGAGGGCAGCAAGGGGGAAGCCCTGGGAGAGAGTGGTGAGGGCACATTGGGAAAAGGGCAGGGGGGTCCCCTTTTGGGAGATGCCCACAAAAGGAAAGCCGTATGGACCCCCCCCTCCTGATGTGCTGATGAGACATAGAATCAAAGCACTGGAAGAGACCTTGGAGGTCTTCTAGTCCAACCCCTTGCCCAAGGCAAGAGACCTTATTCCATCCCAGACAAACAGCTGTCCAGTCTCTTCTTGAAAACCCTACAAGTACAAGGATACTCTTCTTGGTGGCAGGAGATGATGTGATCTTCCGATTCCCTCCAATCTCCATCAACAGACTGGGTTCAGGTTGCTTCTTCCAGCTTGTTTTCATCTCAATATACCTATCCTAAATTCTCATTTTGTCAGGCATTTTAAATCAGGCACAGGGCAGTTGTATGAGTCGATGCCCGCCCGTCTACCCGTCCATGGAGTTTCCCTCAGGAAGAAACTCAATCTGCATTTTAGACACTTCTCCCTCCTCTCTCTCCCCACATCCAGGAAAGCTGGTTTACCTCTTTTATTTTATGGCCATCAAATCTAAGAGCCCTCTTGCCCCTTTCAAAGTAAAATGTTTTGGGTGAAAATGCCAGCTTTGCTTTTTGCGAAATGCACTATGTGTTCCTGTTTCGTGTAAACATAATAGCTCCGGTATATATCCGGTTCCATTTATGTAGAATTATAATTATAGGATGGCTGCAACTATCCCATTCCTTGTACGTAGAATGATAATTAAATGTTTACTGTGTATATCCTATTTCATTTATATTGAAGGGTGTGAGTCTTCTGTTTGTACAGCAAAGAAGCAGAAGATTCACATGCTTCAGTAAAGGAAGATAAAAACAGTTTAGAATATTGACATTTTGCTGTGTATAAGAAGAAATCCTTAACTTTCTTGGGATGTATAGCATAAATGCTTAAATTACTCTGACTTCAGACCTGAAAATTAGGTAAGCAATTCTTGCTTTGCATTGAAACAGAAATAAATGTGCTTGATTTTTATTATCTGAGACTGAAGCAGAGGTGGAAAAAGATTTTCTTTGATAGTATTTTTAGTACAGGATTATTACTGTTTGTATAGCGGTGGTATTTTCAGATTGCCTTTTAGGACATTTTTAAAAAAGATTATTTCTTTGTCTTTGAGGTAATTTACCTCGGATTAGTAATCCGACACGTGGAAGTTTGCTATTGGAAAATAGAGCTGGGAGCTTAACTGCTAGAGTTGTTATGATTGTGGGAATAGCACAATGACAGGCTTAGGCATTTGAGAATGGCTGTGTTTATAGCTTTAGTTAATTCCGTTGGTCTTTTATAAGCACGTTCACAGGAGAAATTGAATTCTAATTCTGTAAGATCAACCAGATAGCATGTGGACTTTCAGATCCAAAAAGATTTTCTTCTTCAGAAAATATATTTAAATGTGAGAAATATATGGAAGGGGAAGCTATTTGTTACAAATTGAATTTACATTGGAAGGAAGGATACTATTTGGTGAAGATGGTGAGAATGAGATACACAAGGTAAAGTTCGGGGATAGAAATAATGCTTTCATTGGGGACTGGAAAATTAGGAGGAAGCAGGTTAATAACACTACCTTTTGCAAACACCTTTCAAAATTTTAGTATCAAGTGTTTATGTTGATCTATGATGGTAAATAAAGATTTGAACATCAAGTGTCAGTATTAGAAGGCATGCTAGGAATGGTCAGTATAATAAAAGAATTGTCCAGAGCTCTGGAACAATTTAGGGGTTCCAAAGAGACCCCAGTAGTCACCAGTCTCCCAGGAAATGCAAAACTGATTGATCGCTCCCTCATTTACTCTTCTCTGTGAGCGAGAATGGTAGATATACTGTAATTTAATGTGTGTTGAGTAAGGAGGGGATTAAACTATCTAAAATTAGACGCCTCCGTTTTGTTTGGAAGAGTCGTGATGTGATTTCCACCACCACCTCCCCTTCATTTTCTGGTTTCCAATGGAGACAGTAACTTTCCTTTAGATTTGTGTGTGTGTGTGTGTGTGTGTGTGTTTGACATTAGAGGAAATATACTAGATAAATAACTTCGAAATTCATGTTAGAAATGGCTAGGTGCTTTAGCGTTTGTTATTTGTCCATGATCTGAAACTGTATCAATGTTTTTTTTTTTCATCATAAATGGCATTATAAATGGATTTTTGGAGTGTAGGAATAAATTTGGGTTTGGGTTTAGCTTTGTTTTAGGAAGGTTTCATATATATCATCAGTCTCAAAGATCAGGAAGAACTGAGGTAGTGATTATCTACAGCTACAAATCATTTGTTGACATTGATTTTGATCTGCATTCTTGCAGCACCATAAACATGGTGAAAAGTTTCACTGCATAGAGTGAAGAAAGAAATGTTTTGAAGTTTTTGCTCAGTAGGTCTGCAAATTCAGTTGAACCACATAAAACTGATAACTAGGATGGATTGGATAAACATCATTCAGAGCGACTCAACCCAGTTTTCTAGCGGAGATGAAAAATCAAATGCAACCCACCTTTTTAATGAATCCCTAATTTATCAGAACATTCCTCTTGCATCCATTTGAGAGGACTGAAAAGATAGGAAAATGTACATGCATAAATTGGCCC
The DNA here is from genome assembly GCF_009769535.1 of Thamnophis elegans. NCBI lineage: Eukaryota > Metazoa > Chordata > Lepidosauria > Squamata > Natricidae > Thamnophis > Thamnophis elegans. The sequence goes on along the minus strand of NC_045556.1, from coordinate 21,949,428 downwards.
ATTTTCCACTTTGCTGCCTTTAATAGTACCCAGAATGTGCCTACTGAGGCCATTATCTGTGCCAACTCTTGATGCTCTCCCTTGTCTACATAATATCGGTTACTTCAAAAACAGAGTGATTAGTATTTTTCCTCTAACAGAGCAGCAGTGTAAACTGTAAAGGGTATGGGATATTTATGGCTTACCCCTTCTTTAATAACCAGAAAAATCAGCAGGCCAGATACTAATAACACTTAACAGCTTGTTAATTATGGTAGTGACTTTTGGAACCCTGCTAATCTCATGTTCTGTTTTTTTTTTAATGCACAAATGTGTCTTGGACACAACCCCAGTCAAGATTTATGTTTCATGGATATTCTGGAAATGTTGAGTGGGTGGGAGGTATGGATTTCACTGTTGAATGCAATGTTTGAAGAGATTAGTGAAATGATGCATTGGATAGTTTAAGAAACATTACAGTTCACATCTAGTCCCACCTTTCTGCTATCCAATATTTTCTTATTTTTTCATTTTCTCGGTTATTAAATGCAGAACAGCAAGGACCTAATCCTGGGGGGATTGATTTCAGTAATGGACATGGGCTTTGTTTGTTACGACTGTCCAGTCTCTTCTTAAAATCCTCCAATGTTGGAGTACCCACAACATCTGGAGGCAAGTCGTTCCACTGGTTGATTGTTCTTATTGTTAGGAAATTTGGTTGCTTCTCTGTTCAGTTTCCATCCATTGCTTCTTGTCTTGCCTTCTGGTGCTTTGGGAAATAAGTTGGCCCCCTCTTTTTTGTGGCAGACCCTCAAATTCTGGAACACTGCTATCATGACAGCCCTACTCCTTTTCCCTAGACTAGACATACTGAATTCCTGCAACCGTTCTTAATATGTTGTAGCCTCCAATTATCTTTGTCGCTCTTCTCTGCATTCTTTCCAGTGTCTCAAGATCTTTTTTATATTGTGATGACCAAAATTAGATGCAATATTCTAGGTATGGTCTTACCAAGGGATTATAAAGTGGCAGTGTCTAAGTGTCTATGTTGACTCTTACAAATGAAGATTTAGGATCTGGTGGCTCTATCATCTAGGTAAAGTAAAAGTTCCCCTCACACATATGTGATACTCGTTCCCGATTCTGGGGGGCGGTGCCCGTCTCCATTTCAAAGCCGAAGAGCCAGCACTGTCCAAAGACGTCTCCGTGGTCATGTGGCCAGCATGACTCAATGCCGAAGGCACACGGAACGCTGTTACCTTCCCACCAAAGGTGGTTCTTATTTTTCTACTTGCATTTTTACATGCTTTCAAGCTGCTAGGTTGGCAGAAACTGGGACTAATAACGGGAGTTCACTCGGTTACGTGGCGCTAGGGATTCAAACCGCTGAACTGCTGACCTTTCTGATCGACAAGCTCAGCATCTTAGCCCCTGAGCCACTGCGTCCCTTAATCATCTAGGGGGAAAATTTAAATTTTTGCTCCAGAGTAGACACCCACAAGTGGCACCTTTGACTCTAGTTCATCTCCTTGAGGGGAGCAACTAAGCTATTCAGTTGTAAGGCAGGGCTACAAAAAGAGTACAGTTGTGATAACAGAGTTTGGGCGGGACATCATGTAAGACTGTAACTTGACATCTGATATTGTCTGGCAAAGTTAACTGAATAATGAAAGCTTTCCTTGGGACTTCTGCGCTGAAATGTAGAACCAGATTTATTTATAGGGAAAAGTGCAACCTTCCCAGCAGGCAACATGAAAAGATTTCCTTTCTTGTAATCTACTTTCTACGTTGATGAACATTATTCTTGCACTTCGTAATGTTTATACCTTCTGAAGATATAGATTTGTTGGCCAATCGGTTCCTCTGGCGTCGATTGATGGATGTATTGGTGTGCTTGACTGAATGAGATGGTTGTTGGGTTGTGGTGCAAAGGAAGGTGATATTGCAACCCAGACGTTGCAATTGGAGAAGTAAAGTCGTATGTTTTGTTCTTTTTAATAGGAAACAAAATTAGTTACGGCTTGCTTTGGAAAAAAAAAACAGTGTTGATGCATGTAGTAGTTGTTGACCTGCTTGTCAACTGGAGGTGGGGGGGAACTAGAATTTAAATTTGGAATGTTCCCCCATCCCATGAAAGTTAGGATATGCTCCTTTTAATTCATGTGGCCCAACTAAAAATAAGGAAAAAATTGGATAAACCAGATGAAAGAACTGCTCTCCTGTCTTAAATAATCCTATTACTTTGTGTCTGATAATCAAGACAGGGTTGAACAGAAGGGGGAAAAAACATGTTGGGGTTTAGGGCCAGTTGATACAATAACCAACAATGTATTTTGAAGTGTTTCTTAATTACATTGCTAGCATGCTAACATTATTCATTCATCTATGTAATTCCATATGTGTGAATATTAGGTGGCTGTCTGCTTCCTGAACCAGGCAGCTATGTAAGTTGCTATTCTATGTGTAAATGAAATAGAAATAGTATCATAGAGCTGGAAGGGACCTCGGAGGTCTTCTATTCCTTCCAAGGCAGGAATCCTCATTCCGTCCTGAATAAATGGTCAGGTAAATCTTTTCTTGAAGAACTCCAGTGATGGAGCACCGACAACTTCTGAGAGCAAGTTGTTCCACTGATCAATTGTCCCTCACTGTCAGGAAGTTTCTCCTTAGTTCTAGGTTGTTTCTCTCCTTGATTAGTTTCCATCTGTTGCTTCTTATTTTGCCTTCAGGTGCTTTGGGGAATAGGTTGACTCCCTCCCCTCCTCAAATATTGGAAGATGGCTATAAGGTCTTCCCTAAACCTTCTCTGCATTCGGCTAAACATATCTTTCTCCCCAGGAATAAAAGTATGGGAACTCGTTAATTTCCTGAGGTTTCTTCAAAAAGACACAGGACAGAAAGCTAGTGAACAAATGAACTTGGAGAGAAATTCCAATTAGTTAAAATGCATCGCACCTTAGGATTGTTGGAAGAAATGTCCTTCTGGGTTCAGTTACAAATGGGGAAAAAGAAACTGGAAACGTGGTGGACAGGATTACATGGCTTGAGCTCCTGAACAGAAAAGGGGGATCACATGGTTTCAGATCAGTGGTGGGTTACGGTACGGTGCAATGGGGCCGGGCGTCCATCACATGCAATCGCAGCATGCGCGTGGGTACTTACCACCCGTGACACTCTGCGATGCTCCAGCTGCTCGGTGGAGCGTCGTTCAGGCACCGTACGCTCCATGCGTGTGCCGTAAGCCCCAATTGGCTCAAATACAGGTAAGGCGGGCGGGCAGACCCTCCGGAGCACCGTACCGAAATGGTACCTGGTGCTCTCAGCAAGTACCGGAATTCCCATCATATCCCACCACTGTTCCAGATGTAAGGTGAAGAAGGAAAAGGGGGGAAAGGGCTTGCTGGGAGTTCCTGGGTTTTTTTATACTCTCTGTTCAGCCCCATCTCTCTGTTTCCTGTTCCTGTTCCTGTCTAAGAAATGTATTCTGATTCGTTGTCAGACTCCCAGGGGTGGGTCTTGACTAACTTTGTAGGTTGTGTGTCTTTTGAGTCTCAACCTTGGTTGAGTTCCCAGATGCCATGTGGTGAGTTTCTGTGGAAGGTGAATCATACCTTTGTTATGTAGAGTAGACTAACTCAGGCTTTTTAATGCCCATTGACAAAGGTGGGGGCTATTAAGAGTGAGTCTCTTTCCTGCCTAAAAATATTCTTATCCAGGGAAATATAATATTCTGCCTTTTCAATATTTCCCAGGATATTTCATTTTTTAGGAGAGGGGTGGGTGCTAACTTCCTACAGGATAACAAGTGGAACATGGATTTTTGTGTTGGAAATATGCTTTTCAGAAGAAGAGAGCCGAAAGGAATTGCCCAACCAAATAAATTGTCCTAAAAAGGTATAATTGATGTAATCATCATTTTACACATAACACTTTAATTTCTCAGAAGAGAAATGTGCAGTTATTAGGCAATTGTTGTCTGACATAGCAGGAGGCAATGATGTAACCATTACTGGGTTTTTATTTTTTCTCAAACTTACTTTCAATCTTCTTGCTTGAGAACGGGCTCTTTTTGCCGGATGACTCTGATCTTCTACTGAGAGGTAGGAAAACGGTTCTTCCTCCGTTTAAAAGTGTAAAATTGCTAATATTAGAGAAAAATTATAATTTTGGAAAACAAAGAATGACCTGCTTTCTTCTTTTTAATAATTACAATAATCAGTCCAGGAGGCTAAAGGGAGATTATTAGGTTTGTTTAAGGGTGGCGGGGGGGGGGGAGGGGGTGGAGATTCATTAAATAAGGTTTACAAAATCTGCATTTCGGTGAAATCCCTTGGGTTTTTTTTAGAATTAACCATTTCTATGGAGGATTTGCTTGTTTTGTACAGATTGGATGGGAAAAGCTTCTCTGTTGAACTCGGATGAGTCATGCCTGTTTTCTTTTCTGCCAGATAGCCTGGCTGGCTTTAAACAAATGCTCAACCCTCCCCATTGCAACAGGAGCCACGTTTTCGAAGGGAGTCATTGCCTCTGGAGAAAGAATCTGAGATCTTGTCCCTCTGTTTCAATTTTTAAAAAACCATTCCGTATCCTCTTTTAAATCAATTAGATCAGCGTGTTTGATAAAATAGCATCAGCTTTCAGGGATTAAGGAAGGTGAAACCAGTTCTTCCCTCCCTGTGAACATTACAGGTCCTCATTAGATGGAAACTGCTTTGTCTTTTTAGAATAGAATAGAATAGAATAGAACAGAAGAACAGAACAGAACAGAACAGAACAATTCTTTATTGGCCAAGTGGGATTGGACACACAAGAAATTTGTCTTTGGTGCATATGCTCTCAGTGGACATGAGAATAAAATATATTCATCAAGAATAAAAAGATACAACGCTTAGTAATAGTAAACGTTACTAATAAGCAATCAAATCATATTAGGAAACAAATAAAACAATATAAATTGTAAAGATACAAGCAACATGGTTATAGTCATAAAAGATAGATACTAGGAAGGAAGAGAAGAATGATAGTAATATAGTCAGTAACTTATTTGACAGTGTTGTGGGAATTAGCTGTTTAGCAGAGTGATGGCATTTGGGGGAAAAAACTGTCAAGTTGTTCTGGTGTGCAGTGCCCTATAGCATCCAGGATGTGAGAGGTCTGTAGATATTTTCACTGCCCTCTTTTTGACTCGTGCAGTGTACAGGTCCTCAGTGGGAGGCAGGTTGGCAGCAATTTTTTTCTTCAGATCTAATTATCTGTTGAATTCGTTTTTGAGAAAGGATCTGTATTTGTGTTGTTTGGATCACCCCATCAATATTTTATGTCTTTCTCTTATTTTATCAGCACAATTGAGCTGGCAATTCTGAGTATTTTTATCGGAGTTAAGAGGAGGGGGAGGAAGTGCCATATTAGTGAGGCTGAAACAACATAGCCCACCTTTCAGTAGTCATGGAGAGAGATGATGTAAGCACAATGGGATGTCATCGTTGGAAGCCCTGTTGGAATATCTCCCTTCCCACACACTGAGGAATTATCTTTATGGCTAATCTCATTTTTTTAAAAAAATTGAAGCTGTGACTGCAAAGATGCAGCTGAAAGAACCAATAATAGAGGCTTTCTCTGCTTATCCCTACTTCGAATCAGAATGACAGAAGAGTTGAAAGGGGCCTTGGAAGACTTTTAGGCCAACCCTCTACTCAAGCAGGAGAACGTGTATCATTCTGGACAAATGGCTATTCAGTCTCTTCTTAAAAACCTCCAGTAATGGAGCGCCCACAACCTCTGAAGGCAAGCTCTTCTAAAGGTAAAGATTCCCCTCACACATATGTGCTAGTCGTTCCCGACTCTAGGGGCAGTGCTCATCCGCTTCAAAGACGTCCAAAGACGTCATGTGGCCAGCATTATTAAATACCGAAGGTGCACGGAATGCTGTTTCCTTCCCAACAAAGGCAGTTCCTATTTTTCAACTTTCACATGCTAGGTTGGCAGAAGCTGGGACAAATAATGTGAGCTCACTCCGTTACGTGGTGCTAGGGATTCGAACCGCCGAACTGCCAAGCTTTCTGATCAACAAGCTCAGTGTCTTAGCCATGTAGCCACTGCATCCCTACTGATAAACTGTTCTACTGGTTCATTTTTCTCAGTGTCAGGAAATCTCTCCTTATTTCTAGGTTGGCTCTCTCCTTGATTAGTTTCCATCTGTTGCTTCTTGTCCTGCTTTCTTTTTCTGGAGGACGAGAAGTAATGCGATCAGGGCGGTTGAATCTTATTTATTGATAAATTTGACTGTAACGGTAGATGTTTCCTTGCTTTCTTGGTGAAGGATTTCTCAGTCTAGTAGTCTTAGAAGTGGAATATGTTCTTCTAGCCGGCTTGACTCGAAGAATGATTGACTTCTCTGACAGAGCAAATCAGTGGCTCTTCTTGGTGTTTAGTGATGAATAGGAAGTCCAAAAGAGGGAAGGAAGTGTCCTTCAAGAGGACAGAGAGGTTCTTCAACATTGCCCAACCAAGTGACGGAAGCATTTCCCCCACGGACCCTTTTAGTCATTAGGCAACCTTGGGTCTTCCTTAGTCCTCGTCCTTTCTTTATATCCTTTGAGAACAAGTGGGAAGTGAAAGCAGTGAATGACGGCCACACATGTCACCCTGACTTCCCTTGAAGGCTGGCAGACCATCACTTAAAAATACGCTGGATTGTATCGAGGCTTAGTTCTTGGAACCTATGAAACAGAACCTATGTACGTTCAGTGTCAACTGTACTGATTTATTTGCTGCTTATAAGAGTGCAGTCCCAAGACGCCTGAAGATTGAAGAGTCAAAGAACAAGGAACCAGATTTGTGGATCCAGGTGATGAGCAAAGACAATAGAAGCCCAGGAGAGCTTCAAATGCCGAAGAGCCAATTGGGAGCTGGTAGTTTTCTGCTGGCCAATAAGCTTTGAGAAGAGGAGGGGAGTTGCCTTTGGCTTTCATCTTTCTTCTTCCTTACCATTGGAGGTCTCTCCCACCCCCCCATCCCCCGGGATAGCTGAGCCTCAGGTAAGAGAAGAAGCCTCAATCCCTAATGATAAGGGCTTGCTTTAAACTCAGAACTGCTGGCTCAATTGTGCTGATAAGGTAGCGGCAAACTGCAGAGACTAAAGAAAGCTAAATGCTGGTTTGAAGTTTATTTTATTTTATAGGCTGTGATATCAGCCGTGGAGATTCCACAGTCAAGGAGCGGTGGTTGAAAAGACATCGGTCCATCTTTTCTTTTCTTTTTTTTTTGTTTCCTTTCTCCTTTAGTGCCTTCTCTCTAATGCTTTATCCTTAATGCAGGATTAAAGACTTCAATACTTAGTGAATCAGCAATGCTCAGTCTGGAAAAAAGCCTTTAGTCATGTTTTCTCCCTTTGCTTAAGCTGTGGCTAAAAAGAAGTTTTCTCTCTTTCTAAATAAAGTAGACAGAGAGGGATTTTTCTGGGGGAAAATAGTGGATAGCAGCAGGATGGAGGATATACAATAAGATTGTGGTTTAGAGGCGCTCATGGAAATCAGTGACATCCAACCTACTATACTGTGTGTGTGTGCATGAGTGCACACATGTGCTTATATGTATCGCCTACAATTATTTGGTGTCAGTTGTGGCATGAACCGTCAACAGAAATTGGGCATTAAAGGCAAAGTGGAATGAATGAAGGATTGAAGCGGACAGGAAGGCCCTACAGAGAGTGATCAGTTCGGCACAAGAAACTATTGGTTGCCCTCTTGACACCACTGGATGACATCGCCAGATCTCGCTGCTTTAGCAGAGTAAGGAAGCTACTCAGAGATGATTCACACCCTGGTCAGTGTCTCTTTGCACTTCCACCATCAGGCAGAAGACATCAAAGTATAGCCAGCCGAACAAATAGGTTTAAAGATAATGTCTATCCTTGGGTTGTGAGACTTTTAAATACAACCACAGTCACTCCATGCACACGCTAGTTTTTTTTCTTTTTTCTTTTGTTTCTGCTATAATTTTGAACCAGTGAGGTTAAAACCAATTTCGTTGTATTTAAGTACAATGACAATAAAGATTATACTTATATTTATTGAATGAACACAGTATGATGAGGATTTTAAGAAGCACTTGGACAGCCATTTGCGTGGAATAGTGTAAGGTCTCCTACTCAAGCCGGGGGTTGGACTAGAAGACCTCCAAGGCCCCTTTCAACTCTGTTATTCTGTAGGTTGATGCTGAATTGGTAAATAAGACTCTAATTCCTATATCAGCCTCACTAGTAGACTTGATGAGAACACCATAAAAGAAATAAAAGAGAAGTGCATAGAAGAGCTACTAAGATGATCAAAGGCCTGGAGACTAAGATGTATGAAGATTGGTTGCAAGATTTGGGTATTGATATTCTAGAGGAAAGAAGGATTTGGGGGGAACATGATAGCAGTATTTCAGTATTTGAGGGGCTGCCACAAACAAGAGGGGATCAAGCTATTCTCCAAAGCATCTGAAGGCAAGACAAGAAACAATGGCTAGAAACTAATCAAGGAGAGAAGCAACCTGGAATTAAGGAGAAATTTACTAACCGTGAGGATAATTAACCAGTGGAAAGGCTTGTATCTTGAAGTTGGTGGTTTCCATCGATGGAGGTTTTTAAGAAAAGATTTGTCCAGAATGGTATAAGATCTTCTATTTGAGCAAGGTTTTGGACTAGAACAGTGTTTTTTAACCACTGTGCCGCGGCACACTAGTGTGCCGTGACATAGTGTAAGGTGTGCCGTGGGAAAATTACTTTATATATAGTCAATATAGGCACAGAGTTAATTTTTTTTAACATTTTCTAATGGTGGTGTGCCTCGTGATTTTTTTCATGAAAAAAGTGTGCCTTTGCACAAAAAAGGTTGAAAAACACTGGACTAGAATACCTTCAAGGTCCCTTTCAATTCTGTTATTCTGTTCTATAGGAATTAGTGGGATCCAATCCACTTTATCCCATGTGTGTTTGTGTGTGTGCAAGCCACATTTAGATTCAAGTTCATTCCCCCTTTTTCAGTGTAAGCCGCCCCACCGGACTGTTATTAACAGAGAAATATTATAAAGGGAATATTCCAGGTAAGATTCTTTGAGCTCCTGGAGAAAAAAATGGAATATATATTTAGCATATCTCTTCTTTTCATTTTCAATTATTAGTCATTCTGTACTTGACATTTCTGCAGTGCACACAGTTATTTTCTTAATTCCCCTTTTACCCCCTGTTACAAAATAGTGTTGGAGTGGGGTCAGAGAGAGTAGGAAGAGGGCTAATCTGGATTGCATTGTGTAAACTCTTACAAGCATTTGCTTACACAGCCAATATTGTGTTTGAAAAAATATTGAAGTTCCATTATGTCGGCACAAATTGCTTTTGAGGGTTGAGGCTATAATTTCACTTAAAGTTCCCAGTACAATAAGTTGCTTAAAACGATGTTGGTGTGTTTTATATGGTATATAACACAACATAGTGATTTTACAAACCAGTGTTTCTCAACTTTAAGATGTGTAGGCTTCAGCTCCTGTGTGCTGGCTGGGAAATTGTGGGAGTTGAAATTCATACATCCTAAAGTCAACCAGGTTGAGAAACACTAGTGTACACTATGGCTAATCTTAGCCAAAGGCTGAAAAGGGAATATCTTGATACAAAATTCTGTTATTATTGCACAAAAGAACTGTGCATTCCTAGTACATGAGTTTTTTGAGCTCACAACTAGACAAGCTCTTTATGCTTATGGTCTGTTGATAAATGGATATTTCTGGTTTTTATATAATGAAGCTGGAACTTGGGTGTATAACCAAATCCTGAAATCTTAAGTGTATTTTCATTCCATGATGAGGAGAGGGAGAAAAGTCTCTTTTACATAAAACTGAATGTGGCTGACTTTGATTAAAGAAAAATATATAAGTATTTTTGTTTCCACATGGAGACCACCTCTAAACTTTGTGCTTAAAGTAGAAAAGGATGAAACACTGATTTGGGGTTTAAAGATTAGACTGATAGATCTTTGTAGAAATGGCTTGTTCATATTATTATGAAAAAGCAAAAAGTTGTGATTTGATGTTAATGTCTTATTTTAACCGCAACAGAGAGAGTAGGAAGTCAATGGTATCCTTCCTCGCTTCTCTTCCTCCCTACCTTTTTCCTATTTACTTTTCTATTTTACATCTTACAATATTTTATAACTCAATAAAAATGTTACACCGAAAACTGAATGTGGACAAGTCATCCCCCTAAAATGTAATAGTTCTTGAAAGTTGCGGGTTTTAAGGGATACTTCCACATGGTCACGTTGACTATGCTATTTATTTGTTTGTTTGTTTTGTTTTTAACCCTTCACCAGATAGAACTTTCTGGAATGGAAGATGGAAGACAGAGGATCTCGGGTTGCTGACTATTTTGTGGTGGCAGGATTAACCGATATTTCTAAACCACTTGAGGAGGAAATTCATTTCAACGATGCTTGTCATAAGCTTGCAAAGCCCAAAGAACCAATCACAGATGTGGCAGTGATCATTAAATCCCTTGGGGAAGAAGTCCCTCCTGGATACAAATGCATTGATGTTACTCCTTCAGGACTGTCTGCTGATCTCAACAATGGCAGCCTCATGGGACCCCAAATATATATGTGCTACAGGAGAGGAAGGGACAAGCCCCCACTAACAGATCTGGGGTAAGTCAGTTTTTCCTTACTAGTTTATTGTTCTGGGGAAACTTGGCGGGAATTGGAGCATTTAATATGGCAGGAAGCATTCGTAGGGAATGAAATTGAAGATGTTTTGACTAGGTTGGGCAAAGAATTTAAAATAAACCATTTGTTCTGACCGAGGCTTCCCAAGAGCACGAAGCAAACTCCTTGTCCCAACAAAAAACCCCTTTGTTAATTGACTCTGAATTCTGCTCATTCACATCTAGCAAAGTCTTTCAAGGGAGGATTTACAGCCACCGACCTTATCTGGCTTGGAGAGCTGCCAAGCCGATATCTGCAAAATTTGGTAAAGAGTCTCAGAAGGTCATGAACCAATTAAGCGAACTAACTCTTTCCTGCAAACTCCACTCCCCTTACACTCCTCTTTTATTTCCTCTGGGAGGAGCCATTCATCATCTACCTGTGGCCTTACTCCCAAGTTGACCCTTGTTCTTTAGCTGTTCTCTTTGTCTGGCAACTCTGCGCATGCGCACACTGAGAACAGGCTCCAGCTGTTCATCTGCCTCATTGATGTCCGACTCTGAAGGGAGCTGATAACTGTCAGACAGCCCTGGCCCCCTCTCTGCCTCCAACACCGAGCCCTCCTCAGAGCCTTCCCCAGCCTCCAGGACTGGTCCATGTTCCTCCCCAACCTCCTCATTGTCCGAATCTGTTGCCAGTTGTGCTGGCTGCTAGTGGGCCACAACACCATTCATAACGTAGGTCAGGTGAATGAAACATCTGCCTTTTGAGCTTTAAAGCAGCTGCATTCTTCAGGAGGATAAATGTGGCCATGTTGATGGCTTTCCTGAATTTGGGTGTACATCCATACTCACCTCCACTGAGATCATTATTGAAATGAAGCAACCAGAGAGAGCTTTTGAAACAGTTAAGTCTGGGCCTTTTCATGGAATCACAAAATCATCGGATTGGAAGGGAGCTTGGAAGCCTTCCGGTCCAACCCTTTACTCAAGGCAAGAGACTTTATACCCGTGATGGTGAATCTATGAAATCCATGCCCAGAGTGGCACATGAAGCCATGTCGCCTGGCACATGCAGCCTTTCCTGTTTGTCTTCCTGGTTTCTGGCTTGCATGCACGTATGATGATCATCTGTCCCTTGCGTGCGCAGCAGTGCATAAAACAGATGTGCGCACGTGCGCTAGCCAGCTGATTATCGGGCACACATTCATGCCTGAACCCAGAAGTTCAGCTTTTCCAAAGCACGGTCCCTTCCTGCACACAGCAGTGCCGAAAACCGGCATGTGCGCCAGCCAGCTGATCGTCAGGCATGCATGCGCATTAAAACCCGGAGGTTTGGCTTTTATGGAGCACGGCGCTGATGACAGCGTGCGCAATGTTTCCGTGCAACCTTTTTGGCACTCGGTGCCGAAAAGATTTGCCATCACTGTCTTATACCATCCCAGACAAACAATTGTCCAATTTCATTTTTGAAAACATCCAGTGATGGAGCAACCACAACCCCAGGAGGCCAGCTGCTCCATTGATTAAGCATTCTCATGGTCAGGAAATTTCTCCTTAGTTGCAGGTTGGAGATCTCCATGATGAGCTTCCGTCCTTTACTTCTTGTCCTTCCCTCAGTTGCTTTGGAGAATAGGTTGACTCCATCTTTCCTGAGACAGCCCCTCTCATGTACTGGTATTTGAAGGCATTTTTGAAGGAGGTAGCTGCATTAAACTCTCGAGGGATGCCCTGCTTTCATAGTCCTAGGTTTTAAATGGGGGGGGGGAGAGGAGGAAATAAGTGATGAGCCAAAAGGAGAATATTATGTTACTTATTTATTTACATCCCGCCATTATTTTTACAACTAACGTAAGAAGGCAGAGAGTATATCCAACACACCTTTCTCCTTGTATTTTCTCCATAAGTGTGAGGCGAGTGGGGCTGACAGAGGATTCTGTCAGGCCAATACACTTTGGACAACTTGTTGAATCCTCCAAAGTTCCCGAGGGGGGGGGGGCATGCATATGCAGAAAAGCACAGGAAAAAAAATACAATATCATGGTTTTTCAATTTCAGTGGTAGTTTTCTTAAAGCCACTATGGAAGGATGTTTGATCTTAAAATAAAACACAGCTATTTCAGAAAACTGTTAGGACATCTATTGATCTGTTCATGTCTTGCATTTTTAAACTATTCAATTATCATAATTTCATCGGTGGTGTGTAAAGCTATGTATAAAATAAACCAACCGAAACCAACAAAAAAAAATTCGGCATTATGGACATAAAATGTTCAGCAGCAGCAATAAGAGGTGATAAATTGATTGCAAAACAAGTAGCAAAATCACAGTCTTATCACTATGAAACCTGAGAAAATTACAGATGATTTTTACCATGCTGGAATGTAGGTGTCAGGTAGACCTCTCTGGGGAGGGCCTTCCACAGATTTTGGCAGGAGCACTTAGAGTAGGGTCTCAGATGAAGATCACACAGTTTGGATGAGCAAATGCGGAACGGAATTGTCCGTTGGATAGGCAGATTTCAAGATACCTTAGACTCCTTAGTTAAACCACCATTTTGAATTGTTTCCGGGGGAGGGCTGCTGGGGGTTCGCAGGGGTCGGGGAGAACCTCTAGCTAAGATTCTGTGCAGTTTATCTGCTTTTGTGTATATAAAGAAGTTAATGAATCCAGCTGAATCAGTTATCTCTGTGTGCTTTCTGGATTTGATTTTTCTGCAACAAACCCTGATATCTCCCTTGGCTAAGAAATGGAGATGATCACTGTCCTCTAGAGTCAGACATGACTGGACAGGGTAAAACTTTACCCTGTAAAGGAGCCGAGGTGGCGCAGTGGTTAAATGCAGCACTGCAGGCTACTTCAGCTGACTGCAGTTCTGCAGTTCGGCTGTTCAAATCTCACCGTCTCAGGGTTGACTCAGCCTTCCATCCTTCCGAGGTGGGTAAAATGAGGACCCGGATTGTTGTTGGGGGCAATATGCTGACTCTGTAAACTGCTTAGAGAGGGCTGAAAGCCCTATGAAGCGGTATATAAGTCTAACTGCTATTGCTATTGCTATTGCTAACTTTACCTTTACAAAATATGCACGGGGGGGGGGGAGTCTAACGTAAAAGCAAGAATCTAATTCTCTGAGCAAAAATCGACTGGCTTGACATGATGAATAACTGTGAAAAACTGACTCAGGATTTGATTGCTATGAAAAAAGTAAATTCTCTCCTGGAGGTTGTTAAGAAAGGCATAAACAAATGAAACTGACAATATTAATAATGCCCTAATTGAACTTATGGTGCAGATGATGATTTAGAATATTAGCTGTAATTCAAATACCACATATCATAAAAGATACTAAAGGCATAAAATGGCTGTCAAGAAGATTCAGTAATAAGGAGAAGAGTTTCTTCCTTTCTCAAAAGTATTACAACCTGCGGTCGTTCCGGAAAAGTGGGAAAATTGGAATAAGAAAAAGGACTTTGTCACACTGATATGTAGCTCATAAGATATAAGGATGGCCATCAATTTGGAGACTTGACAATACCAAAGAGAAAGCTGTCAGCAGCTAATCTATATTTCTCTTGGTTTGGGATCTGCAAGTTTCCCACTATTTACCTGTACTTGAAGCTGAGAAACATAAGAGGAAGGTTGAGTGCCCTGTTTATGGACTTCCCTTTGGCCTCTCATTGGCCACAGTGAGGATATTATGGTTTAAGAGCCTGCATTTAGTCTGATCCTGTCCTTTTGGGTTTCTCTGCTTCAGATGACAATAGTAATTTGTAAATTATAAACCCAATGGGCCTTTAGATACTCCTTGGTGGCAGAACCAGAATTGACTAGAAAATGTATTTATTTGCAAAAATGCCTATATACGGCATTCGATTTTGAGTATGTGACTGATTCTGACTGAAATGGTAGTCCTCAAGTTACAACTTTTGTTTAGCAACCATTTGAAGGTGCAGTGGAACTGAAAAAAATTAACTCACGATCGCTCCTCGCACTTCCGACCGTCTCAACATTCTCACGGTCACATGATGAAAATTCAGCCACTTGATCTTTACAACAGTTGCAGCATCCCGGAGTCATGGAACCACCCCTTTGCAACATTCCCAACTGGTTTCCGCCAAGCCAAGTTTATGGGGGAAGCGGAATCAGCTTAACGATTGCGTGGGTTTGCGACAGCTTCCCAATTTCCTTTTTTTTTTTTGTCACCATGGTGAAAAGTCATAAAACCAGGCACAACTCATTTAACAACCGGTCGCCTAGCGAAGGAAATTCTGGTTGCAATTGGGCTCATTACTGGAGGACTACCTGTAGGGCAGGGGTGTCAAACTCAAGGCTCGAGGGGTGGATCTGGCCTGCGGGGCTGCCTTGGAAACAGGGAAGGACCGGCCCGCGGTGCGTCTGCCAGCAAAAGTGGAGCTTGGGAGAGCCATGTGCTGCCCTATTGAGCTCCGTTTTCAGCTGTGACGGCCTCCTGCAACCCTCCGCCAGCAAAAACGAAGCTCAGGAGGGCCGTATGCAGCCCTTCCGAACTCCGTTTTCACTGGCAGAATGCTCGGGCCACCACAGGCGCTCCCGACACAGTGATGTTGAGCTGGCCATGCCCCCCTGGTCACGCCCCACTGAGGTCAAACACAAACCTGATGCGGCCCTCAATGAAATAGCATTTGACCCTCCCCCTGCTGTAGGGGAGATCTAGGATTGTGCTGTTATGACGGGGCTGAATTTGCTCCGTACCCCAGCAGTGCTTTAAGTACTTGCTTTTAATTTATTTTCTTCCGCCTAGGGTTTTATATGACGGGAAAGAGAGGTTGAAGCAGGGATGCGAAATCATCCAGACCACTCCGTCTGGCCGCCCTGCGAATATCAGCAGCGGTGCCTCGTCCCAGAAAGTGTACATAACGTATCGGAGAGCTTTGGAGAACATGACCCAGAACACCTTGGCGGTCACAGACATCTGCATCATTATCCCAAGCAAGGGGGAAACCCCGCCACACACCTTCTGTAAAGTTGACAAGAATCTGAACAATAGTATGGTAAGGTGATTTCTGGATTTGGAGTTATATCCCCCCCCCCCCCCGGTGGATTTTTAATACTTGTCATACGGTATAGCACAGGTGAGGGACTGTTAATTCATTTTAATATTCTGAATTATGGTAGGTTTTCTAGCTAGTTGGGGCTAGATTTTCTCATGCTGCTATTGATGAGTGAGCAACACTTTTTCTACTCTTGGTTAGTTGGTTGTGTTATAATGTTGTCTGTTCTTAGCCATTCTTGAATGCCATAAAATAATGTTTCCCAAGCTGGACAAATTTTAAGACTTCAATTCCCAGAATTCCTCAAACAGCCATGGGTGGTGGGTGGTGGGGGTCCTGGCTAGGGAATTCTGGGAGTTGAAGTCCACCCCTCTTAAATTTACTCAGGTTGAAAGCACTGACATATCCTACTATACCTCTGGGAATTCACACTGATTTTTCCCCCGTTTGCATTTAGCATCTGATACTAAGAGATTTTTCATGAATATTGCCCTTAATGGCTAATATTTCAAGTACAAATATTTTTTTAATCAGCGTCCGGCAATTACCCATTCCTTGCTTCAAGCAATGGAAATGAAGGTTTTCATTATCTTCTTTGTATTAACTGTTAATGATTCACATAACAGCTTTGAAATGTTGCACTGGTTTAAAGGCATGAATTAAACTACTCTTCAGATGTTACCTATTTTCTGATATTTCAGGTTATAGAAAATGAAAATCTCCTGTTTCAACTGTCAGTTGTGCCAAAAGGACTTTTTCAAATTGGAAGCTAATAGTTTATTTTTGAAAATAAACATTTTCATAGAATGTTGCTAGACTTCCTATGTGTTAAGGAATTCCTTATCTCCCTATTCTTCAGGGCTGTTTTTAAATGATAAAATGTGGTTTTCGGTCCTTTCTTAGAAAAAAAAAAGGCAAAACCATGTGCATTTTGACAGCTGAAAGAGAAGCATGATCAACACATTTGAATTTTAAAATTCATTTCTAATTACAGAGAGCTTACATATTGTTCCAATCGCAGTGATCGGAACAAATTATGGTGACAGTAAAACAGCAGCCTTCTTCGTTTTAAAATTGCAAAAAATTAAGCAGACAAAGCTTCCTATGTAATAAATGTTTCTGTTGAATGGATATTTGTAGAAGAAGTAATGCAAAGTTTGCTTGTAGGTCCTCCTGCCCATATCTGGCAAATTGCAGTGTTATTTGAATTTTATATATATATATATATAAAATATATATATATATATATATATATATATATATATATATATATATATATATATATATAATTTAAAATATTGAATCCAAATGCATAGATATTATAATACTAATAAATTCATCAGTTATTAATTTCTTATAGGTTTAAATTTTATGAGTCTTCATTGAACTCCTATTACTGCTGGTCCTGAGATTCACTAGCACCATGATGGCGAACCGATGGCACGCGTGCCCAAAGTGGCACACAGAGCCATGTCGGCTGGCACACATGGCGTCGCCTGTTCCTTTTCTAGGTTTCTGGCAGGCATGCGTGCACGACAATCAGCTGACCTTTGTATGTGCGGCCATGCCGGAAACTGGAAGAGCTGGTCTTCCATTTTCCAGCGTGAGCATGCACGCCGGCCAGATGACCATCGTGGACGCATGCGCACCAGTAACTGAAAGTCTACCTGCCTGGCACGCAGGTGCTCACCAGAAACCACAAGTGCATTTTCTGATGCACGCATGCCCTCTGAGTAGCTCCTCTTCCTGGTCACGGCCCAGATGAATGCACATGCATGAAGTGCTCCCTTTTCAGCACTTGGTGTTCCCTTTTGGCGAAATGCTCCCTTTTTGGTACTTGATTCGCCATCACTGCTCTAGATTCCAGATTGCCTTTGCTACTAAACCTTAACACCATAGATTCTCAACATTTATATTGTAGAGTATATCATGTTTTGGCAGCGGTTTCTATTATTTCCCAATTTATCATGCTATTCTGTTATAAGAATGGCTAGGACTGCCTTAATACTCTGCTTGTCAAAATAGAGAAATTTTAATATTTGCAGCGATTCACTTAACAATTGTGGCAGGAAAGGTTGTAAAATGGTGCAAAACTCACTTCACAAATGTTTTGCTTAGCAATGGGAAATTTGGGCTCAATTGTGGCCATAAGGCAAGGACTACCTGTAGGCTGGTTTACATGATAGAACAGTGTTTTTCAACCTTTTTTGTGCAAAGGCACACTTTTTTCATGAAAAAAATCACGAGGCACACCACCATTAGAAAATGTTAAAAAAATTTAACTCTGTGCCTATATTGACTATATATAAAGTAATTCTCCCACGGCACACCTTACACTATGTCACGGCACACTAGTGTGCCACGGCACAGTGGTTGAAAAACCTGTCTCCTTTACACAGTTTCTCGAAAACACAATGCTGAAAAAGGCTAATGTAGAAAACAGCTTTTAAAAAATGAAATAATGGTATCAGTTCGTCAGATGTTAGAACTGGGGCAACTCCAATAAGATAAAACTACAGAACCTATCAGCCTGACCTCAATACCAGGAAAGATTCTGGAAAAAATAATCAAGCAACGAATTAGCGAACACCTAGAAGCAAACAAAGTAATAGCCAAAAGCCAGTATGGGTTTGTCAAAAACAGATCATGCCAGACTAATCTTATTGCATTCTTTGATGATGTGACAAAATTAGTGGACCAGAGGAATGTCGTCGATATAGTTTACTTGGACATCAGTAAGGCATTTGATAAGATAGACCATAACCTACTACTAGATAAAGTAGAAGGATGTGGGTTAGACAGCATCACCACCAGATGGATTCGTAACTGGCTGACCAACCGCACTTAACGTGTAGTCCTCAATGGAACTGCATCTACGTGGAGGGAAGTATGCAGTGGAGTACCCCAAGGCTCTGTTTCAGGCCCAGTACTCTTCAACATCTTCATCAATGATTTGGATGAGGGAATAAATGGGGAACTCATCAAATTTGCAGATGACACCAAGCTGGTAGAAATAGCCAACACTCCAGAAGATAGGCTCAAGATACAGAAGGATCTTGACAAACTTGAACATTGGGCACTATCTAATAAAATGAAATTCAATGCAGAGTAAGGTTCTACATTTAGGCAACAAAAACAAAATGCACAGGGAAAAGAGGAGCCATGTCGCGACGTTACAGCATGCGGTCTCGACACTCTGAGACTGCCGTTGACACTTTTGCCGCTGGAGGGTCCTTTGAGACCTAAACCGTCCCGTAGAGATGGTGATCAGGAAGACAAAGCCTTGCTGGTCTCAGGGATATCGCAAAATCCCTGTTAGACCCAAGGGAAGTGCTTCAAGCCCGCGGTGAACAGGCAGCCCCTAGGCGGGACGCTCTGGAAAGAAGGAAGTGAAAAGAAAAAGTGAGTCCATCTGGTGAGGTATTTTTTCTATTTTGCTAAAGACTGCCCAAAGAAATGTTTCCTTAAAACCAAATTGATCCTTAAACAAAAGAACTGAACTGCGAAAATAATCCTAATGGAATCGCTGTGGAAAGTTTTTTTCCCCCCTTTGTCATTGTAACTATTTTTTGTGGATTGAAATGTCCGTCACATTCTCCATTTCTCCTCTTAAAGTGAATGGATTGATTTTTTTTCTTCTGCTTCTTGTTGCTTATTTTTTGACTTCTGGATTAAAACCTTCCTTTTTATTTTAGCAGTTCTTCCTATTACTTGTTATTAAATCACACTAAAAGCAATCTAAAGAACTTTGTTTCCTACAGAAGGTGAAAATTAACTGCCAGTGGGAGCTTTTTTTTTAAACAATGTATCTCTTTCTTTATTTGACTTCACTAACTCTGCAGCTGAAGGGTTTGCAACTTGTTTACAGAAACTGATAAAAAACCAAGGGCACCAACTGTTTTCACAGGTGCCTCTGAGAACTATTTTGGCAGAGAAAGAAAGAAAGAAAGAAAGAGAAAGAAAGAAAGAAAGAAAGAAAGAAAGAAAGAGGGGGAACAGAGCCCTTCCCCTTTGAAGAGCATAAAAGAGCTTGTGTTTAAGTCAACTTAAATAAAATAAAAGCTAAGAGAAGCCTGGAAGACTAGACTGGCAGTCATGTAAGCCGCCCTGAGTCCCCTCAGGGAAAAGGGCGGCCTATAAATGTCAAATAAAATGAAAAAAAAATGAAATGAAATTATTGTTTTTTCTTTCTTTCTCTCTTCTGTTTTGGAAACATGGGTCAATACTTAGATGAGGAAACCTTAAAATTCCAAAATATCTTGGCTGGAATTCAAAATCTATTGGAAGGATATGGGAGAATTGAGAAGAAGCTGGAAAGACTAGTCTTCCTCACAGCAAAAGATGATGGGGTTGGAGTCTCCAAAATTAAAGGGGAGAATGAAGATATAGAAGATAAAGATAAGAAAATAGATGAATGTAATAATGGAGCAAATGTGGGTGAAAATGGAAAGGGAATGTGGAAAAGGGAATTCGACGAATTGGAGCTCTACCCTAGATTCCAGGACACAGAAGAGAAAAAAATACTAATGATGATAGACATAAGAAGAGAAATTTTTTCAGAAGCAAGATTGACAAACAAAGACAAGTTAACTTTAATAGCAACTGGTGGGCAAGGAGATTATCTGAGAGACCCTTCAAGCAACAAAGTGCAGAGAGAAGCCTATAAAAACCTTACAAAAGAGACAAAAAGAAGACTGACTCCACAATTGACAAGAGAGATAAGAATGTTTTGTTATTGGAAAGATACAGGTTGACAATGAAAGTTGTTAATAAAAATTAGGTTTTTTATTATTGGTGATTAATAAGTAGGAACTTTGTAACTTCTAGATTGTTTTAGATTGTTATTAAATGTTTACTTGCTAACAATTAACCATAAATAATAATGAAATGATGGAATACAGCATAATAATATATACATGTATTGACAATTTAGTAATAGAAATTTGGATATAAATTGTAAATTGTGACTTGGGAAAAAGACCTATAAATTTTATTAACAAATTTTCATTTAGATCTTGTTATAAAGGTGTAAGGTTTTTTTTGGGAGGGTGGGGGCCCTGATGAGAGGAGATGGGGCATAAATAGTAAATGATTTGTAGCCAATTATAATAACAACAAGGAAATGTTAGTGGTCATTGTTTAACAATATACACATGCTACGGTATTGGCTAAAGTAACTTAGATATAAATGTTAGTCAGTGAGTTGGGAAAAAAAGGGGGGAAGGATTAAAAATGTTGGCTATTGACTTTTATTTAAAAGATGCTATAAAGGTGTAATGTTGTTGGAGGATTTTTTGAAATAGCTATTGAATGCCATTATGTGGTTGTTTCTTTAAGTATGAATGATTTGAGGTAAAAACATGATTAAATAATTGTAGTCAAATGAGAATTGTGGTACATTGATAGTAAGATATATAATTTTTTTTGACTTAAAGTATATAATATAATATGAACTATAAGTAATGACTGTGGAAGAAATGCACAAAAGTTATCTGTAACCAATTGACACACTTTCTACAAAATGTAATGAAGGATGATTCTTT
Source organism: Thamnophis elegans (assembly GCF_009769535.1). Taxonomy (NCBI): domain Eukaryota; kingdom Metazoa; phylum Chordata; class Lepidosauria; order Squamata; family Natricidae; genus Thamnophis; species Thamnophis elegans. The sequence continues at coordinate 21,928,201 of NC_045556.1, read as the reverse complement.
TTTGTGTTTTTGTTTAATTAAAATAAAAAAATCCAAAAAATCCAAAATGCACAGGTACAGTATAGGTCAGTGATGGCGAACCTTTTTTGGCTCGCGTGCCCTAAGTGGCGGAGTGCAGGGGGGGTCGTCTGCAGACGTGCTGCACCCATAATGCAATGCGTGACCCCTCCAGTGTGCATGCGTGCACTACAGGCACCCCCTCCCATTTTTTGCATGCTTTTTCTGCGCTCCCTGGGCTCCAGAGGCTTTACAGGAACCTGGGGAGGGTGAAAACAGCCTCCCCCGCCCCCCCAGATGCCCTTCGGAGGCTTCAGGGATCTTCAGGAGGCTTCTCTAAAGCCTCCAGAGCAGTCAAAACGACCCTCCGAGCAAACTGGAAGTCTGTTCCCGAACTTCCGGTTTGCCCATAGGACCGGTTTTTTGCCCTCCGGAGGCTTCAAGGAAGCTCATGAAGCCTCCAGAGGGCCTCCGGGGGGGGAGGGCAGGGGAGGCTCTTTTCACCCTCCCCAGGCTCCTATAAAGCCTCTGGAGCCTGGGGAGGGCAAAAAATGGCTTTAAAAAAGGATGAACAGAATTTGCCTCCAGAAGTTTTGAATGCCCCAACACTGGAAGTTTTTAAGAAGATGTTGGATAGCCATTTGTCTGAAATGGTATAGGATTTCCTCCCTAGGCAGTGGGTTGGACTAGAAGACCTCCAAGGTCCCTTCCAACTCTGCTATTGTATTATTGTATTATAAGATGTGTTGAGTATAAGTGGTTGATTATGAAGATACCTCTTCATGATTATTTTTACATGCTTGGATGTTGTGAAATTTCATATTCTCCCAAGTTCTCTTACTGCCTTTGCAGTATTTTGCTCTTTGCCTGTTCTCGATGTCCTTAGCTAGTTTATAATTTAGCTTTGACAGCTAAGTCAAATGTATATTTTATCATGTGCATAATACATGAAAACATGCCTTTTGCCCCCCAAAATGTCTCTGTCCAAAATGCTTTTTTTGTTGTTGGTAGCCCTTTCCCCTTTACTTCTGGTCTGCCCTGGAATGTAGATGTGTGGCAACGTTTAGTGAGATACCGTAAACATTTTGTTTGCATAGACATGTTGCTAGCAGCAGAAATAAGTTAATACTGCACAGAAATCCTCGAATTGCATAATATTTTTGCTAAAAGTGGATCCTAGAGTGAGTAATTGCAAGTTAGGAGAGCTAAGCACTTTGCCCCAAAAGGTTTAAGTCAGCATGAATCCAATAGAAAAGAGGAAAAAAGGTTGCTATCTTTTACCTATATGAAAAAATAAACTATTTCATATGATTGTTGAGCACTTTCCATTTGTAATTAGAAAAGTTGGTTTAAAGAAGCAGCATTTTATGGAACATAGCTTGTGTTATCGAATTTGTTTAACACTTTATGATCCAACATTTTGTTTCTACATTACCTAGAATAGAACATTGTGCTTCTACATGGCCTAGAATGCTAATCTGCCTTTTTCAATGTTATGTTTCCACAGTGGGGATTATCAGCTTACTTGTGTTATAAGAAATCTGTGGCAAAAACAAACACCATATCATACAAAGCAGGTAAGGGTGGTCAATTCATTTCAAAAATGTTTCTGGGATTACATGTCATGGTTTTATGGATTACATGTCAACCTAGGGGGTCAACCTCTTTCCCAAAGCACCTGAAGGCAGGACGAGAAGCAATGGATGAAAATTAATCAAGGAGAGAAACAACCTAGAAATAAGGAGAAATTTCCTGACAGTGAGAACGATTAATCAGTAGAACAGCTTGCCTACAGAAGTTGTGGGTGCTTTATCATTGGATGCTTTGAAGAGACTGGACGGCCACTTTTCTGGAATGGTATAAGGTCTCCTGCTTGAGCAGGGAGTTCGACTAGAAGACCTCCAAGGCCTCTCACTCTGTTATTCTGTTCTGTTAATCTAACATATTTAGAATATAGAACATAGAATAATAAAGTGGGAAGGAACCTCAAAGGTCTTCTGTTCCAACCCACTGGTCAAGCAGGAAACCCTGTATCATTCTGGCAAGATGGCTATCCAATCTCTTCTTAACAACCTCTAGAGATGGAGCAGCCACAACTTCTGGTGAAAGCCGTTCCATTGATTTATTGTTCTCCTTGCCGAGAAATTCCTCCTTAGTTCTAAGTTCTAAGACCTCTTTAATGGTCTTCCACCCATTGCTTCTTGTCCTAAAGAGACCCTTCTGCTCTTTAATAGCAATAGCAATAGCAGTTAGACTTATATACCGCTTCATAGGGCTTTCAGCCCTCTCTAAGCGGTTTACATAGTCAGCATATTGCCCCCACAGTCTGGGTCCTCATTTCACCCACCTCGGAAGGATGGAAGGCTGAGTCAACCTTGAACCAGTGAGATTAGAACCCCTGAACTGCAGATAACAGTCAGATGAAGTGTCCTGCAGTACTGCACCCTAACCACTGCGCCACATCGGCTCTTTAACACTCCTCAAATATTGGAAGAGTGCTGTCAAGTCAACCCTTGCCTTCATTAGATTAGAGCGACCTAATTTCCCCAATTTTTCATTGTATGCTTTAGCCTCCAGACCCCTTATTATCTTTGTTGCTCTTTCTTGGGTCTCAGAATCTTTTTTGTATCGTGGTGACCAGAACTGTATGGAGTATTCCATACACTAGTTTAGGTTTAGGCTGTCTCAAGTAGCCACTCTTCCCCCAGCAAGGAAATTCTAGGTGTGATATTTCAGGGCCAAGTGTATTCATAGCTGTTGTTGAGTTTGAAAAGAAAACAAAAGAAAACTTAATTGTGAAACTCTGGAGGCGTACAGGTATAAACAGCCAAGCATAGAAATAGCCCTATTTTTTTCCCTACAGAGCCTGCCTGGACAAGCCTGTTGAAATACTTCAGAGATTTCAGTATAGTATGTAATCCACAGAGCAAAATGTCAAACTGCATTTTTTGACTGTGCTCCTGAAAGTAGCACAGTCGAAGTAGCAGCGTTGAACTCATGGGAAAAGTTAGGAGCATCGTAAAAGTAGCTGTGCTGTCTGATACAACCAGTATTTAAAAATTCCTACCTGAACTTAGGACATAGAATTTGTCAACTGGTTTCTCAAAGAATTTCATATAATGAAATAATGGAACCGCAGCTCCTCCAAGCACTGCAAAGGGAAAAGCGATTCATGTGACACAGATACATTACAGGCGTTTGGAGAGAGGGCAGCATCCAAAATTCCATTGATTGCATTTTTCAGAGATTTTTATTTGATTGCTAATTTGATTTATTCCATTGATATCCCACCTTTCAGTTCAGTCAACTATTTGAGGCAATCAATTGCAATAAGAAGTACACCAAAATATATTTTAAAAGATACTTTAAAAAAAAGAATAATATTGAAAAAGATGCAGAACATATAATGATAGGATTGGAAGGGACCTTGGTCATGAAGGTCTAACCTTAATCTAATCCAAGGATCTCCAAATTTGTCACCTTTTAAGTCTTATTTATTTATTTGTCAAACACGTACAAGATAACAAGAATAGGTATGAACATAAACATGAATAAGGGAAGTAAATACAGATAAATGGGGACGGTAGGACAGGGACGGTAGGCACGCTGGTGCGCTTATGAATGACCCCTTTACGGACCTCTTAGGAATGGGGTGAGATCCACGGTAGACAGTTTGAGGTTGAAGCTGTGCGGGTTTGAGGCTTCAAGTCTTCAAGCTCTGCTGGCTAAGGAATTCTGGGAATTGAAGTCCACAAGTCTAAAACCTAACAAGTTTGGAGACCTCTGATGTAATTCTGTGTCAGGTCTAATCTTCTAATGGGAAAATTTCTGGGAGAATCTTCCTGAGAACTAAGACTAGGAAAAGGCTTTGAATGTAGCTGTCTTGCAGAGCTGAATGTCCCGACAGATTGAGAAAGATTCCCTCTATACATAGTTCTTTGTTAGACTATTTTAATAGCCTTTTCACCCTTTTATTTTGAATTTCTAATAATCTGATAGCTGCATAAGCCACAGTCTTACACCTGGGTGGCCCTGCTTGGTTGCCAAATAGATACACAGTTTACCACCCACATTTGTTATTAAGAGAATAATGATAGCAGTGTGAAAAATAATGCTAGTCAAAACAATGGAGATTAAGTGGCAGCCATGAAATGAGTACACAGAGATCCAAATATAAAACTCTTAAATCACCAAACCTGAATCCAATTCAACAACGTCTTTAGTAAAAACAAATTATTTTATACTCTTTTACTTTTTGGATGTATTACTAACAACTAAAGAAGTTGCCCCTGCATTTATTGGTCAATTCATCAGTGAATAACTTCAATAAGCTAACCTTTGTTTTCTGTTTGGTTCCACAAGGGAAATTGGGCTCAATTAATATAACATAAGGCAGGATTTGAAAGCCTGCAGGAAACTTTGCATAGTTTTAGAATAAATTATTCAAAGAGCAGCCTTCTAAAGAGATAAACGAACATAACATCTACCCTGGTCACAGTTGTGATGTCCACAATAATTTTAAAAAAATTATTCCTTTTTTGAAAGAGTTGATGGGGGTTTTTTTTAGACCTTTGAATGCCATGAATGTAGGCTAAACAGATTCCCAAACAAAAGGAATAAATAAATTGGAGGACATCAAAGGGATGGAAGAAACTTGGCTTGCCAGAAGGATATTTGTCTTGACATGTTAAAAAAAATACACATTTAGGAGTTCTAGATAATTACACTGAATATAAGCCAGCAGTGTGATGCAAATGCCAACAAAGCTCATGCAATCTTAGGCTGCTCAGCATAATCTCCAATTAATGAGAAAGAACCACAAAGCATTATATCATGAGAAATAATAATTCCAATTGGATGATAGCAATAGCAATTATACACCGTTCCATATAGTAGTTTATAGCAGAGTTTCCCAATGTTTTGGCTTTGTGGACTGGCGGGGGTGGGAGGGGGAAGAGGGGAAGGGTTCTGCACGAGCGGCCTACATAGCTCCATTTGCACAAGCAGTGTGCATGCACGCCTGCTGCGCACTTAAATGGGGAACGCACGTGCATGCTCGCTCATTGCTCGTGCAAGTGCTGATGAGCTCACCAGCCGTTTCTGCGGCCTGCAGCCCGGTTGCAAACCCCACAGGTTGGGGACCCCTGATTTATATCTCCTCATTTTACCAACCTTGGAAGGATGGAAGGCTGAGGCAATCTTGAGCAGGTCAAGATCGAACTCCTGGCAGTGAGCACCACAGATATATAGATAGACAGATGAAGCAATAGCAATAGCACTTAGACTTATATACCGCTTCACAGTGCTTTTCCAGCCCTCTCTAAACAGTTTACACAGTCAGCTTCTTGCCCCCAAACAATCTGGGTCCTCATTCTACCCACCTTGGAAGGATGGACGGCTGAGTCAACTTTGAGCCGGTTGGAATCAAACTCCTGGAAGTGGGCAGAGTCAGCCTGTAATCCTGCATTCTAATCACTGTGCTGCCATGGCTCATGATGCTCTGATTCTGGTCTTAACCCCTAAAACCGTGATGGCGAACCTATGACAGGCGTGCCCAAAGTGTCACGTGAAGCCATGTTGCCCGGCATGTATGGCCTTGCCTGTTTGTCTTCCAGTGCACATGCGTGCACAACGATCAGATGTCCTTCGCGCACAGGAATGCCGAAAAGCGGTGTGCTCATGTTTGATTGTCGGGTGCGCATGCGCGGCAGAACCCAGAAGTTCAGCTTTTCCAGAGTGCGATCCCTTTGCGCGTGTAGCACTGCCAACAACCACCCTGTGCATGTGCGCCTGCCAGCTGAACCTCAGGCTCTCTAGAACCTAGAAGTTTGGCTTTTCTGGAGCGCGGCCCTAATGAGCATGCGCGCAACATTTCCACGCGAACTTTTTGCCATTCCATGTTCAGAAGAACCTGCAGAAACCAAAATGCAGCCAGTCAGAAAAACGAGTGTTTGGAAACCAACAGGAAGAATAGGCGACAGATTTGAATCTATCACAATCTAGATCAGAAAAGACAAAGGGGAGACATGAAGGCCGTCTCCATGCATCTGAAGTGATATCATGCAGAAAGAAGCTGGAACAGACTCATTGACTGGTTATTCAGAGGACAGGGTGAGACGTAGTGGATAGCAATGGCATTATTAAGCTACACTTCCAGTTTTCAGCCTAACAGAGGCATCGTCTTTGCTCAGATATTTAAGAGTGGATCAGAATGCCTTAGGACCACCTTCAACACAGGAAATGTGGAGACAAATTGCTGGAGTGTCACTTGCCAAGGATGCTCTTAATTGCATCCTGTAGCAGTGAATCAGGTAGCATACATGTTTGTGTAATAAGATAAATGTGGCACATGTTCTTTTGCATGGTGAGTTCGGCTACAGATCTGTTCTGGTGCTGAAGGTTGGATAATTTAAAAGGCTGCCTTGAGAACTATAAATAACAGGCAATCCTCAATTTACAACAGTTCGTTTAATGACCATTCAAAGTTGCAAAGGAACTGAAAAAAAAGCAACATGACCATTTTTTCCATAGTTATAAGCATTGCAGCATCCCTGTGGTCGTGTGATCTAACTTGGCCACTGGTTCATATTTATGACAGTTGCAGTGTCATTTGAACAGATTTTGCCACCTTCTGACAAGCAAAGTCAATGGGGAGCTCCGATTCACTTAACAACCGTGTTACTAACTGCAATGATTCACTTAACAACTGTATTACTAACTGCAATGATTCACTTAACAAGTATGGTTAGAAAGGTTGTAAAATAAGGCAAAGCCCCCTTAACAAATGTCTCCCTTAACAACATAAATTTTGGGCTTAATCGAGGTTAGAAAGGTTGTAAAATAAGGCAAAGCCCCCTTAACAAATGTCTCCCTTAACAACATAAATTTTGGGCTCAATCGAGGTCGTAAGTTGAGGACTATGTGTAGTGAATAAATAAGTAACGGGAAATTGAGCCACATCGGACTTTGAATTCTCCTCATTTACTCTAGTTGAAGATGTTTTCAAACATCTACACAGTGTTCAATTTAAAATATTTTAAACACAAATGAATATTCCTGGCACAGTAATTTTGAGTTAGGCTACCTGTTGGATTTGAGTTTTACCTGTTCAGTTTTCCATGAATTTCATTCTCTTAGTGGTCAGAAGAAGCAGGCTATATAGCTTGTGTGGAACAGATACGGTATTATTTCGTGGCTGTGTTTGCACATAGGAAGCTTGGTTAATTTTAAGGTTACTATATTAATTAATCCTGCCACCTGATTTTGCACAACACACTGAATCACAAAGCAACAAACTGTCTTGAGATTGCACCACAATGAACTCATCCACAGAAGATACAACCATTGTTAGAACTAATCAAATTTAGCTAAATAAGAGTCAATTTGAATTGACAAGGGCAGCTACAAGAGCCATGGTGGCACAGTGGTTAGAGTGCAGTGTGGCAGGCTACTTCTGCTGCCTGCCGGCTGCCTGCAATTTGGCAGTTCGAATCTCACCAGACTCAAGGTTGACTCAGCCTCCCATCCTTCCAAGGTGGGTAAAATGAGGACTCAGATTGTTGGGGGCAAGAGGCTGATTCTGTAAAATGCTTGAAGAGGTCTCTTAAACACTATAAAGCAGTATATAAGACTATGTGCTATTGCTATAGGAAAATGAACAAACAAAACCAAAGAAATGGTAGGCAAATTCAGCCAAATATTCAAATTGGCCTCTGATTTATTCATTGGGTCTTAATTCTGAATCAGAATGAATTAAAACAATTACTGTTTTCTACAGAATAGGAGTATGGTGGCTCACGAGGTTAGAACCCAGGGCTGATGAACATCAGCCTGGCATTCGAGACCCGTTCTGCTGTGGGTTGGGGTGAGCTCCTGTCGCACGCTCCAGCTCCCGCCAACCCAGCAGTTCAAAAGCGGGCCACAGAGGGTAAATAAATGTGTACCACTTCGGTGTGCAACTTCACAGGGAGCCCCCAACTGGGCATCCCCCGGAGCAACGATGATGTCACCGACAGATTCTTTCACCATGGAAGCCCTTCAGTGCTCCTGGCAGGAAAGTAAAAGTACAGAGAAATAGAGAAATTGAAAACGTTTTATTTCTATATGCATTAGATTTCACATATGGAGAGGTGCAGTGGCTGTGAGTTCGATCCTAGGTAGAGGCAGGTATTTCTCTCTCTGGGCAGACTGAGAATATATCTGCTGAACAAAACTCTGCCTTAGCGACAGGAAAGTCATCCGGCCAGTAATCACTCAGCTCCACCCCCCCGCAAGGGATTATGGGTCATTAAATGATGCTTAGAGTTCATATATATTTTAGGGTTTTTTTCCTTATGTACATAACCTTTGAGTGACACGGAAAATTGCTTTCTCTAGGTCTCATATGCAGATATCCAGAAAAAGACTACGATTCATTTCCTCTGCCAGAGTCGGTCCCTCTTTTTTGTCTGCCAATGGGGGCAACCATTGAATGCTGGCCTTCCAACAGCAAATATCCTCTCCCAGTGTTTTCTACGTTTGTGCTCACTGGAGCCTCAGCTGAAAAGGTATGATCAATTGATCCTCAAATGTCATTTCGGTATCCATGGAGATTCTCGGTCATCCAGGTTCTGGTTGTCCCCAAGGTGCTTTTTTCCAGAGGCAGCTGGGCTTCCTTTGTTTTTCTTTGAAGATGTTTCTCTTCTCGTCCAAGAAGCTTCTTCTCCAGGCATTTGCATCCTTTTAGAGCAGTGGGTCTCAACTTTCCTAATGCTGCGACCCTTTAATACAGTTCCTCATGTTGTGGTGACCCCCAATCATCAAGCTATTTTATGTTTTCCATATTTTTTTGAAAATATGTGTTTTCCGATGGTTTTAGGCGACCCCTGTGAAAGGGTTGTTCGACCTCCAAAGGGATCCCAACCCACAGGTTGAGAACCACTGTTTTAGAGGGTCGCTGAGGCCACTTGGAGGTTTATCTGTAGTCCTTGGGGTCACCTGAGTTGGTGCTCCTGGTTCCTGTAGTCTGCAATTTTTTTTCTGGAAATCCATTCCTACTCCCACACTATTCCAAGTGTCTTCTTCCCAAATTGCGTAGCTAAAAGTCTGTAGAGATTCTCAGTCACGCAGGTCCTGGTGGTCCCAAAGGTGCTTTTTCAAGAGGCAACTGGACTTTTGTGTTTTTTCTTTGAAGACATTTAGCTTCTCATCCAAGAAGCTTCTTCAGCTCTGAGTGGTTGGTGGAGAAATGGAAGGATTTATACTCCTTGCAGACAGCTGGTCATTTGCATCCTTTTTATAGAGACATTGAGGCCACTTGGAGGTTTATCTCTGTCCTCAAGGTCACCTGAATGGTGCAAATGGGTGTGAAGCAGTGGTGAAATTCAATTTTTTTTACTACAGGTTCTGTGGGCGTGGGAGTGGAAGGATACTGTAAAATCCCCATTGCCACCCCACTCTGGGGCCAGCCAGAGGTGGCATTTGCTGATTCTTCGAAATTTCTACTCAAAATTTCTGCTGGATTTCACTCGTATTTATGACGGGATCATGTCATCCCCTTTTGCCACCTTCTTGACGAGCAAAGTTAAGGGGAAAGCCAAATTCACTTAACGATCATGTTATTATGTTTACAACTGCAGCAATTTACAGAACAACAGTGGTAAAAAGGTCATAAAATGGGGCAAAATTCACTTAATAGCTTTCTTGCTTAACAACAGAAAGTTTGGACTTGGTCATAAGTCAGAGGACTACCTGAATACCGAAACATCCTTACACATTTTGAGTTTGTCAGTCTGTCCAAATCGTTGCCAAAACAATTTGCTTCTTCAGTTTGGGTGACAGAGGATTGCTCTCTGCTGTCTGTTTGAGCAGGAGCAATTTTACAAAATGTAGAAGGAAATGTGATTATAGCATTTTGTTGCTAGAATTGCTTTTCAGCCTGGAAATAAGAAGACATTTTCTGACAATGAGAACAATCAACCGATGGAAAGGAAGTTGCCTTCAGAAGTTGTGGGAGCTCCATCACTGGAAGCTTTCAAGAAGAGACTGGACTGCCATCTGTCAGAAATGATATAGGGTCTCCTGCTTGGGTGGGGGGTTGGACTAAGTGACCTACAAGATCCCTTTCAACTCGGTTAATCTGTACCTAACTTTTCTTCCTGGAAATGAGAAGGTCCTATTTCTTCCACCACCACCCCCAAATTTCTTCCAGATTAATTTTTGATGGAAGGGCACTGGATTCTATGCAAAGTCTTGAAAAAAGTAAGAAAGGAGAGACTCATTGGGATCCATCCTTAGATTAACAATTGCTCTTTGAAAAGTGATGCCTTTGCCGGCTGCTATACCACTACATGTGCGCAAGCAGATTTTGGCCAGAGCTTATTTTTATTTTCCCAGGTTCCTAAAAGCCACATTTGGAATGTTTACAGCAGATGTGCCTTACATTTTGAGTGTTGCCCATGGCAGATCTATTTGAATGTCTTAGGCCTGAAGGAAATCCTTGGCAGATGCAGCATGTCACTTAAATGAAATCTACTGTCACTTACAGGTCTATGGTGCTGCTATTCAATTCTACGAAACGTACTCCGAGGAAAACCTGACAGAAAAACAGAAGGCTCAACTGGGCTTCATGGCCCTGCCCAGCTCCAAAACTGTTCAGACGAACAAGTGCATCTGCCTACTGTCCCACTGGCCATTCTTTGACGCCTTCAAGAAATTCCTCACTTTTCTTTACCGCTATTCAATATCTGGTCCACACGTCCTTCCTATTGAGAAGTAAGTTGGAGGGGTATTTTGTGCTCCACACATCATTGGAATACATAATTTTTTAAAAAAATATATTTTTCATTTTTTTTAAAACAAACAAAAACAAAACAACACATACAAAAAACTTTCCTCAATTTTGTCAAGCATGTCTTTTGGTTACAAGCTTTTGTGCATCAGTTTTTACAATTAGAAATAAGATCACTGGTTGTCCATCAAACATAACTAAATACATCACTATCATTGAGCATTATGTGTTCAGGTTACCATTAATATTCCTTCATTTCAAACAAACCTTATTTCCTTAAATCCTTAATTATCTATTAATTAACAATAAATCTTTATAAGATTATAAAATCACCTATCTCTATCTATTGGCCTTACAAAAAATAAAATTCCCATCAACTCATATTGTACATCATTACTTTCAGTTAACCACAATGTCACCAATCATCCATAAAGTATACAATACTTATAGTGTGACATATTCAACTCCAGAAATAATTTTCCATTGTTAATCCAAGTAGTTATGAATATTTCAATTCATGTATGTATCAATTATTCATTACATCATCATTAGTCCATTTAACATATAAAAATCTTTCCAGTATAACGTGATCACTACTTACAATTATACATAACGTTCAAATCATCCCACTCTTATACATTAGATTCATTATTGTCCTTTATATATCATATGATCAAGTACTCTATTTCATAGAAAAAAACTTTCATAGCAATGACTATGACTTTCTAGTAATACGTAGATAAACAATTTCATTTCCAGGTTTTTTTGTCTAACCATTGGCAAAAGAAATCCCATACATAATTTTGATCTTTTCAATGGGAAGGGCATTTGAGCCAGCCTATGCTCTTGGTAACTGGTGCAAGCCTTCCTGGCGTTGTCCTCAAATCCTGTCCCCTCCTCAAATTTGGTCATTCTTTTTTTCCCCTTTCCTGGTCTGCTGCAATGCAAACTTGATAGTGTGACCCTCCAGGCTCCGTTTCCACTGGCAGAGGGCTAGCAAAACAAACTAAAAGCAGATCAAAACAAAAGCATTTGAACATGCAAGAAGGGACAGGAAAGGAGAAAGGAAGAGAGGGAAGTCAAAGAAAACAAAGGGAAGATGACAAGAGAGCAAGGAAGGAAAAAGAAGGAAAGAGGGGAAGGAAGAAGAAAGGAGAAGGAAGAGGGAAGGAGAAAGAAGGGAAGGAAGGAAGGAAGGAAGGAAGGAAGGAAGGAAGGAAGGAGAGAGATTATAATGAGGGTGTCTGAGGGAAGTCCTGTCTCAGCACTTGGCCACCACAGGCACCCCCGACATGAGTGACATTGAGCTGATCACACCTACCCTGGCCATGCCCACCCCGGCCCCCAGAGGTCAAACATAGTCCTAATTTGGTCCTCAATGAAATCATGTTTGACATCCCTGCTCTAGGGATAGCTTCCAGGGTAGCGGTGGGGAGACAGGGCTCAACAATGATACAATGACCTCTATGTTGGCCATAGGAAAGGAAATATCTGACTTTTTTGCCATTGCTTTCTAGAATTGGGGGACAAGTAGAGGTTTAAACTATCCATTTTATATTTAACTGCTGTTATAAAAAGCCAACATCTAGAAACAAGATCTCTTGTGTGTATTTCAGCTGCAAATATTGACGGAATGCATTCTGGCCATAACCGAGTCCTCCTGTTTTCTTTTCACATGATCGATGATACCATAATGTGTTTGTGCAAAGTGTTTGACCAAAATTCTTCAGTTTATTCTTTATGACTCATCAAAAGTACACTTGGGGGTGTTTGTTCCCCAGCTTGTCTCCTCAGCTCTGCTTGCAACTGAGAACTTACTACAGTACATTGGCCAGAGTTTAGCTTTCTGTCTGAATCTATGGATGGAGGGAGGGAGGGAGGGAGGGAGACAGAAAGAGATGATAGATAGATAGATAGATAGATAGATAGATAGATAGATAGATAGATAGATAGAATGGAGAGAGAGAGAGAGAAAGACAGACACGATGGATGGATGGATGGATGGATAGATGATAGGTGGATAGATATGAGAGATAGAGAAAGATATGATAGAGGAGAGATGATAGATATATGGATGGATGGTTAGATAGATGATGGATGGATGGATGGATAGATAGATAGATAGATATGATGGAGGGAGACAGAGAGATGATAGATATGTAGGTAGGTAGATAGATAGGATGGATGGATGGAGGGGGAGAGAGACAGACAGACCGATTGGATGGATGGATGGATGGATGGATGGATGGATGGATGGATGATGGATGGATAGATATGAGAGATAGAAAGCGATATGATAAAGAGAGGATGGATGGATGGATGGATGGATGATGGATGGATGAATAGATAGATATGATAGATAGATGATAGATAGATAGATAGATAGATAGATAGATAGATAGATCCCTGCTTAGTTTCATATGGTTTTAATCTTTGCAAGCAATAAACCAAGAATATTCTCTTAGCTTGCTGATTTATTTATTTTTCTTAAAACAAAGTCCTTATTCCCTCCTTAGGCATATTTCCCATTTTATGCACAAGGTTCCTTTTCCATCTCCACAAAGACCAAGGATTTTAGTTCAGGTAAGTGCACATTTATTCCATTCGGTTCATATGTTTGTTCAGACGAGTAGGTTCCGCTAAAAAAAATAAAAGTCGTAAAAATGTTACAGACGTGGAACTGCAAATTTGCTACTCGACACTGGAAGTCATCAAGAAATGGGTATGTCATTCTTTTTATGTTACAAGGATGCTTATTTGTCAGATTATCTACTTTTTAAATATATCTAGGCCTGGGAGCTGTTGATAAAAGAAAACGATTGGCTTTTTCTAAATGTTATCGTTCTAAAATAAAGCTAGAGTATCAGATACTAATTTTTAAAAAACCCCATTTGCTAGAAATTTGGCATGTTAAATCTGTCCACCAATAAATATTTCTGGATCCCTTTTTGAAAAACAAACCTCAAACACATTTGATATAGAATTCAATTCTATTTTCAAACTTTCTTAGGCCCTACCCAAAAATATATGGCTTTTTTGCTATTTTAAATCATTTTACAATTCAATTTGATTGATGGAAGCTTTCCCTTTACGAAAATCAATTCTGTATTAAAGTTTAAAAGCTGCAATAAATGTGATGTGGGAGGTGAATTACAAAAAAGACATCTGGCACTTTTTTAAATATTCAGCCTGCATATTTTTTCTGGGCACTCCCTGGGATTTTTTTTGTGCGGGGGGGAGGACATCTGTAATAAATTATTTAAGCAGTTTTATAGCATTTGCAAGCAAATAGAAGCCCTTGAAGCTGCTTGAGATTCTGGAGTCAAACCATAATATCTATTTCACGCTAATATATATACTTAAAAAAAAACATTAGAGATCTGCATATTTAACCATCATGTTTTCAAGCTTACAGCAACGGTATTAATTCTGTGACAGCAATATGTTTTCTAGACAAACAAATTGCTTTAGATTTAAATCTTCAGGTAAATATAAAAACCATGCTTTTATTGTTTTATAGCTATCACCCCATGATAATCTGATTCTTAGTCAGCCCATATCATCACCTGTACCGCTGAGGCAAGTAAAATATATATGTGTGTGTCTATATATGTGTGTGCTGTTATGTGAATGATGAACAACCAATTTAGAAATTAATAAAGAAGCCAACAGATTGTGTGTGTGTGTGTGTGTGTGTGTGCGTGCGTGTGTGTGTGTGTTTTTATAGATTTTCATGGGCATAGGTATGCAGGTCTTGGCGTATTCAGGTCTTTTCCCGTGTAAGATTGAAGATGACGAGTGTGACCTCGTCGAAACGTCTCCAAGATACTATCAATCTTACATGGGAAAAGACCCGAATACGCCAAGACCTGCATTCATGTGTGTGTGTGTTTTTGTGTGTGTGTGTGTGTGTGTGTTTTCGTAGATTTTCACGGGTGTAGGTATGCTGGTCTTGTTGTACATGAGTCTTTTCCCGTGTAAGATTGAGATTGTCTTGGCAACGTTTCGGCAAGGTCCCACTCACCATCTTCAGGTCGTTACAACACAAAAGAAAAACAGACACAGAGCCAGCACCTCAGCCACACAGGATGATATGAAACAGCCCACCAATCTACAAACATCAACTCCAAGTACCAATCAGGATGCAACTACACAGCCAATCAACCCACTTACAGCAACAAAGCCAGCACTTCACACCCACCCACCAAGATTTATAGACAGCTCCGACCACGCCTTACTCGCAACAAGCACGAAGCCGAAAACACCAGCCTGAAGATGGCGAGTGAGACCTTGCCAAAACGTTGCCAAGACAATCTCAATCTTACACGGGAAAAGACCCGAATGAATGAATTTGTTTCCTCTCTAATTCTTAAAGGTTGAGATAAGGAAAACAAGACAGAAAAAGAAATCTCTATTAAAAATAACCCACTTAAAAGCAGGAACTTTACACTACGGGTTTCCTTTTAGTTGCACCTGGATTTATCTTGCTTTTTCACCCCTGCTTACTCAGGCAGCCCTCATATACAGGTAGTCCTCAACTTATGACGACTGTCAGTGAGATAGTTGCTAAGCAAGACAGTTGTTAAGTGAGTTTCACCTCAGTTTATGACCTTTCTTGCCACAGTTGTTAAATAAATCACTGCAGTTATTAAATCAGTCACACGGTTGTTAAATGAATCTGGATTCCCCATTGACTAGACTTGTTAGAAAGCCACAAAAGATGATAACATGACCCTGTTACATAGCAACCGTCATCAATACATGTCAGTTGCCATGTGTATTTTGATCACGTGACAGTGAGGATACTGCAATAGTCATAATTTTAACTTAACAATCATTCATTTAGTGACCATTCAGAATTACAGCAGCACTAAAAAACCTGACATGACCGTTTTTTGTTTTTTGTTTGCACTTAACAATGTTTGCAACATGATAAAAATTAAGTCACGTGATCAAAATTCGGACGCTTGGCAACCCACCTTTATGATGGTTGCAGTGTCCTGGAGTCACGTGATCCCCTTTTGTGACCTTCTGACAAGCCCCATCAATGGGGAAGCCAGATTCACTTAACAACCAATGGTGTGATTCACTTAATAAGTGCAGTGATTCACTTAACCGGCAAGAAAGGTTGTAAAATGGGGCAAAGTTCAGTTAAAGTCTAAGGTAGCAACAGAAATGTTGGGCTCAATTGTGGTCATAAATCGAGGACTACTGTACATGTACTGTACTTTATTGCAGTGTTTCCCAACGTTGGCCATTTCTAGGGTAGGGACTTCAATTGCCAGAATTCTTCTTGATGGCTATGCTGGCAGTGGAATTCTGGGAATTGAAGTCCACAATCTCAAAATGGCCGACGATGGGAAACGCTGCTTTGCTGTTTCCGGTTTGTTTCATTTTGTGGTAGATTATTCATAGCTGAAAGATTGGGGCAGTTGACAGATGTATTAAGAAAGCCAATAAATAAATAAACCTTTTTGAAAAAACTGTTTCTGGTTTGTGGTTTTTCTCCAGGCAAGGAGGTCAAACACACCAAAAATAGGAGGTGGGACTTTGCAGTCAAGCTGAGGAAACCAGTCAAAGCTAGATGACAATTTGTTCTTGATTTATGAAGTTATTGAAAGCAGGAAAGAATGAAACCAGATTCAGAGAGTGTGAGAAGGGTTCCCTGCAGGGCCAATTCACTCAGGGATGCACTGTGCGGGCATGCGCACAAATGCACGGTGCAACAAAAATTGCTCTGCACATGCACAGAAGGCAAAAACAAGATGGCGCTGCCTATGGCACCACCCAGAGAATCGGTTTGGGGGCATGGCAGGCCTGGGTCACTGCCGGTTCCAGCACCCCAAGCCGCCACCAGCAACCCTGGTTCCAGCAACCAGGCCGGTTCAGACTGGTTCAACCAAACCGGTCCACCTCTTGATTCCATGTCTTGTTTGTTTGCTCTTGAATGGCTTGTTTGCCATGAACAAAGTCCATTTCTGGCTGGACTGTATGCAAATGTTAATTTACAAACTTCACTCTACAACTTCATTTAAAAGTTAATGGCGCGCCAAAGGGGAAACTGCTTTTTTATTCTATTCTGTGCTGTGTAATTTTAGCCTTACTCAGACTAGTAATTGAATACCCTTATGCTGAGTCATTCGATGCTGGGCTAACATTGGGGAGAAAATGTGGTTCAATTTACTGGAAAAAAGATGCCATTTGTAGTATTTATTCCTGTTCCTTTTTCTTTGATTAGTAGCGGAGGGAAGTTTTCTGCTCTTCTGCAGAATCTGGGACCTGAGAATGCTGTAAATCTCCTAGTCTTCGCGGTGACAGAACATAAAATCCTCATCCACTCTTTACGCCCTTCTGTCCTCACCAGCGTAACTGAAGCCCTGGTCTCTGTAAGTTGTGAGAATTTCTCAAACAAGTATTTTCAAATTAAGATAAATGGAAAAGGAGGCTTCAGAGAAGCTTCCTGAAGGCTCCGGAGGGTGAAAAACGGCCCTATGGGCAAACTGGAAGTCCGTTCCCAAACTTCTGGTTTGCGCGTTGGGTTGTTTTTCACCCTCCAGAGCCTTCAAGGAAGCCTCTGGAGGGCGAAAAATGGCCTTAAAGGAAGGCCAAAGTCAGCTGGCCAATACCACATGCACACTGAAGCTGACAGGACAACACCTCGAGTGCCCTCACAAATGGCTCCGTGTGTCACCTTTGGCACGCGTGCCATAGGTTCACCATCACGGGTATAGGGTCTCTACTTGAGCAGGGGGTTGGACCAGAAGACCTCCAAGGTCCCTTCCAGCTCTGTCATTCTGATGTTCTGGTTCTGATGTTCTGATGGGCCTTTGCTCCCTTGTCTAGGATCCAGAGCTGTTTGCAAAATTCTTCAGCTTGGGGGTTTTAGAGTGCTTTGCTCAATACCAGCTGCAGATCAAACTGAGCAGGAGGTTTGAACACCATTAGTGGAGCAGGTGGGAAGGCCAATTGTTCAAAGAAATGAAGTCAAAAATTCCACTGAGCTAGCACAAGCCCCTCCTGCCCTCCGCTTCACGCTGAGTGTCATGTTTTAAACATTTTATTTGTTCTGCTTTCACCTCCTGAGGATGTTTGTACAGATGGCTATGGAGCCGTATTATTCATCTAGCTCAGATCATTTGCACAGCTTTGTCAAAGGTTCTTCTCCATTCCGTACAGATTAACAGAGATAAATAAAACATCCTTTTGTTGATGGAAAAGGGAGGTATAAATCTAATATATAGAATAGAATATTATTAGAATACAATAGAAAATAGAATAGAATAGAAATGGAATAGAATAGAATAGAGCCGTATTATTCATCTAGCTCAGATCATTTGCACAGTCCTTGTCAAAGGTTCTTCTCCATTTCGTACAAATTAACAGATAAATAAAAGGGAGGTATAAATCTAATGAATAGAATAGATAGAATAGAATAGAATAGAATGACAGAATTGGAAGGGATCTTGGAGATCTTCTAGTTCAACCCCCTTCCTAGGCAGGAAACCCTACTTCACATCAGACAAATGGTTAGCCAACATCTTCTTTAAAACTTCCAGTGTTGGGGCATTCACAACTTCTGGAGGCAAGCTGTTCCACTGATTAATTGTTGTCGCTGTCAGGAAATTCCTCCTTAGTTCTAAGTTGCTTCTGTCCTTGGTTAGTTTCCACCCATTGCTTCTTGTTCTATTCAGGTGCTTTGGAGAATAGTTTAACTTCCTCTTCTTTGTGGCAGCCCCTGAGATATTGGAAGACTGCTATCATGTCTCCCCTAGTCCTCCTTTTCATTAAACTAGATATACCCAGTTCCTGCAACTGTTCTTCATATGTTTTAGCCTCCAGTCCCCTAATCATCTTTGTTGCTCTTCTCTGCACACTTTCTAGAGTGCAGAGAAGAGCACTTTAATATAGATATGTCAATAAATAATCATGGGTTATTATTAATAGTATTATTTCAAGCGGTTTATTGATGAAAATTTCCCAACTGTATCTATCCATTGGCTTAATTAATATTTCAAAAGAAAGGAATGGCTACTTTCAATAATGATGTGCAAGTATTGAAAGTAGAACATGGTTCGTGAATGTTCCCTTTTCTTCCAAGGCAGACAGCTTTTCTTTTGTCAAGAAACATCTTTTTCCAGGTATAATAATATGCTAGTCCTCATGGAGGATCAAGCAGAATCAGACAGATTCTGCTTTATTACAGTCATGGACCAATAAGTACAATCAATAAAATGAACATTCCAATATTATCTCCTAATAACAAGAATGCATAGATCCTTTGAGATGCTTATAGCCTGAAACCCTCTTTTTCTTCTGCAAAACATTCCAAAGGTGCTTTTTCAAAAGGCAACTGGACTTTGTTTTTCCTTGAAGACCTTTTGCTTCTCATCCAAAAAGTTTCTCTTGTTCTGACTGAAGGTCAGGTCAGAACTAAAGAAGCTTCTTGGAAGAGAAGTGAAACATCTTTGTGGAAAAACTAAGAAAGTCCAATTGCTCAAGTCAAAAAGAAAAAAAAAGCATAACAATTAAAGTATTAAAGTGGGCATGAGATGATGGATAGATGATTTTTCATTTTTGGTGTTATTTTGATTGGCTTCTCTTTTCCTCTCTCTTTTCTTTTTTTGTGTAGGTAGGTGACATGATTAGAAACTAATCTAATCTTTCTTCAGTAGGATAGAAAGAAAATGTTTTTTAACAAAAGATGACATGATTAAAAGTTAGAATAAGAGATAGAAATAAGAGAAAATGGGAATATTGGTGCATATACTTTTAATAATATTATTATTATTTTAATTATTATTCATTTTAATAATAAAATAAGAGCAATAATAAGAAAAAACATGGAATAATTGAATAATGACAGATTGCATATAAATATGTATTACTATTAGAAATATATATATTGGTTTAAAATAATAACTATGACTAATTCTATTAGTTTTATTTGTATTCGAATCAGGGCTGGGTTCCTGTACCAGTTGGTACTGATTTGCTTTGCGTTGCTCGTGCATGCGCAGTTGACTGAAATTTGTTCTGCGCATGTGCAGAAACATGTTCTGCAACGGCAGAAAAGACCAGGGGACCTGTTTGGGGGCATGGCCAGCCTGGCTCGCTGCTGGTTCTGCGACCCAGGCCAGATCACCACTACTGGTTTGGCCGAACTAGGAGCAACCCACCTCTGATTGGAATGTATGACACCCAGGTGCCACATTGTTCACGCATTGATTTGTTTGTAAAAAAAAATTAAAAACTTTAAAAAAGAAAAGAAAGTCCAATTGCCTTTTGAAAAAGCACCTTTGTGACCTGGATGAGAATCTTCATAGACATTGATTAGAACGTATTCTTTTGGGACACACAGAACTCTTGGTCAAGGTCTAAATCATCTCTTTGGGTGGGTTGAAATGAGTTCAAGAGTTACAGGCTGTCCACCCTATTTTTCTTGAAGCACATCTAGCTATCTGCATTCAACATGTTTGTTCTTCTCTTTTGAAAGATGATCTTTCCTTTCCACTGGCCATGCCCGTACATTCCTCTCTGCCCTCTAGCCCTGGCTGATGTTCTGAGCGCACCGTGTCCATTCATAGTGGGAATTGATTCCAGATATTTTGATCTTTATGACCCACCGCCAGATGTTAGCTGTGTTGACCTAGATACAAACACCATTTCACAGTAAGTATTTGGAGAGCTTCATTTCCTTGCTTTTTTTGATCATATGTAATTCAGGGGCAGCAGACTTTTAAATTAATTTTCCTAGGTTTGCTAAATTATTTATCAGAGAAGGGAATGAAAGGGTCCGTTCACATTTGCACGGATGTCCCTTGTTTACTGAGCAGTAGAAAAACGTACAGTTGAATCTGTAAATTGATTCCGCTAAAAACATTGTTTTGAAGATAAGCATTTAATCCTTGGATATTAGATATCTCACAGAGGCAAATTACATTTAGTAAATATAATTATTTAGCATGTGCTTGTAATCTATTTCATGTTGTTGCAATAGCCTTGTAAAATAAACTGGCATTAGTTTTAAACTGGGAAGCAAGATTAAGAGAATAATTGGCCCTTTACCTAATAAATTTCATGCTGAACTAGAAATAGAGGAGAAATGTTCGTGTAAGGACTATTATCTGTTTGTTTTCTTTTATTGCCTTGCTTTACAGGAACAGTGCATTAGTGAATGACAAAAACATATTGGTTGCTTCAGCAATTTGTTTTTGCCAGTCCGTGTACAAATTAATCTTTTAAACACTTAGCAGATAGTCCTTCCATTATTCTTAGTACTTCGGAAAAGCTTTATTACCACAAAAAGTTGAAGTCCTTGGGGTGAAAAAATATTTCTTAACATGAAATACAACTTTGTGATCTAGTTTTAAGCAGCTCCATCAAAAGGAAAAATTGCAGGGGAAAATGTGCCTGTAAAGTGAAGGAAACGGCCTTCATGAACAAATTCTAATTTATTCAAAGTTTAACTGCTTCTGAACTTGGAAATCTGTTTTGTGTATGGTTACACTTGGTATTGGGACGCGGTGGCTCAGTGGCTAAGACACTGAGCTTGTCGATCTAAAAGGTCGGCAGTTCGGTGGTTCGAATCCCTTTTAGAAAACCTAAAATTTGAGTTTTTTGTGATTGAATGACAGAGCTGGAGAATTTCAAATAGGGTGTCGAGTGCTCGACAGAACCAATACCCCATGAAGGGTATTGTCGCTCAACTAAAGAATCTGTCATTTGCACCAAGCAATAGTCACGTGCTCCAGGAAAACTGAACTTCCTTTTATGCAACCCAACAAGCAAATTTTTCTGCAGAAGCTGAGAATAGCTTCACCCAGAAAGCCAGAGTGCCTGCATCCAGGAAGGAAAGGAATAAATATTCATATTTTGTTTTTCTATTTATATTTGCTGGGTCATTCTGGGTGGGAAGAGAACCTTCCTGCTGCAATTTGTCATCCCATCTACATTGCCATGGGTGAAATAATGATGCCAGGAAAGGAAAAGCAGAATCACTTCAAACCATGAGAAAGGCAGCAAATAAATTTAATAATAATAATGTGATAATGATCACTCTGATTCTTCATTCTCTGTTTGCCTCTGAAACACTTGGTTTTTTTCCTAACCAGTCCTACCTGCGGCCCAAATTAGGTCCCCTTCTAGATTATAGAAATGATTTCCTTGCAGATGAGAAGGCAGAAGTAGATATTTACTTCTAATAAGCCTTCCCTGAAAATATTGCAACACAGCAGCAGCCCTGAGGTGACCACGGTCGCCGCCTCCTGTATCTCAAAAATAATAAGACCTCCCCGAAAATAAGGCCAAGCACTTATTTCAGGGGTCAAAAGAAAATGAGATCTTATTTTCAGGGAAACATGGCATTGAAGATTTCCATTCCATTGGATTAAGTTCAGCTGACAATACTGAAGCAGAAATCACTTCTGAGAGTTCTGGTGCTCAGATTTTACCAAATATTTAAGTCAATATTTGGTCTTAATGAATAGTAATAGCACTTAGACTTATATACCCCTTCACAGTGCTTTATAGCGGTTTACAGAGTCAGCAT
Source organism: Thamnophis elegans (assembly GCF_009769535.1). Lineage (NCBI taxonomy): Eukaryota > Metazoa > Chordata > Lepidosauria > Squamata > Natricidae > Thamnophis > Thamnophis elegans. Next base: position 21,905,888 of record NC_045556.1, on the reverse strand, counting down.
ATTGTCCCCAACAATCTGGGTTCCTCATTTTACCCACTTCGGAAGGATGGAAGTCTGAGACAACCTTGAGCCTGGTGAGAATCGAACTGTTTAAACTGTTGGCAGCAGAAGTAGCCTGCAGTACTGCACTCTAACCACTGCGCCACCGTGGCTCTTAATCCTTCACATTTCCCTTTGGATTCCAGGCCAGGAGATAAGCGAACGATCGCATGGAAGATCTTGCCGAAGAAGCCTTGTAAGAAACTGATGAGCACTTTAAATCACTTGTATCATCAGCTGGCAGCATGTAAGTGGAGGAGGGCCCAAAAGACTCTCTGTGATTGTGGTTGTGGTACACTATGATAGTGAAACTCTTTTTCACGTTGAGGAGGAGCAGAGGGAAGTTAGATTCAGGTTATACAGAGGGAAATGTGTGCTTTGGGGAAGTAGCACCGAGGGACCCAGCACCTGATTTGCATGATGTGTCACTTCCTTTGCAACCCTGGCTAAGGTTTAAAAAATAATCCTTTTATTTAAATACATAGAGCAGGGGTGTCAAACTCAAGGCCCAGGGGTCGGATCTGGCCCGCAGGGTGCTTAGATCTGGCCCACGGGGCCGCCCTGGAAACAGCTAAGGAACCTGCAGCAGTGCCTCTGCCAGAGAAAATGGAGCTCCGTCCCATCCCTCCCAAACTCTGTTTTCACTGTAAGAGGATTGCAGGAGGCTGTCACAGCTGAAACAGAGCTCAGGAGCCCATTTTCACTGGCAGAGCGCTCGGGCCACCACAAGAGCCCCCGACATGAGTGATGTGGAGCTGGCCAGGTTCACCCTGGCCACCCCTTCCCATGTCAAACAACCCTGATGTGGCCCTCAATGAAATCGAGTTTGACACCCCTGCCTTAGAGCAATATTTCTCAACCTTGTCAACTCTAGGAGTTGAAGGCCTAGAGTTTTAAAGTTGAGAAGGTTGAGAAGCTCAGACCTTTAGAAAGTTCTTGTGGACCTTGGATATTGACTGTGTGTCATGATAGAACCTCTTTGTTTCTTTCAAACTCTATCACTATTCAACTTGCCAATAAACGGGGTGGAAGGGGAAATGGAATGCTGAGAAGTTGGGCACAGATCCTGGCAACCGTCAAGTTCACGACTGCAGGTTCTTGAGAAGGAGGTGGACTGTTCCCATAACAAAAGGATGTTTCATAATTGGACAGTGTTATCACCCAGAGGTGGGGAGAAAGGGAAGCCATTGTTTAACTAGGTAAGCATTTGCTCAGGAAACCAGAGCTGGTTTTGATTCTTCAGTACCACAATGGCATATTCAATAAAGTTTTACTTTTGGGAATTCAAAGCTCCTGAGAGTGTTTCCTTATTTTGGGCCCACTAGTTGGACAGTTGGCACTGTGCCTAAATCAGATTTAACCCCACCTCACTGGAGGCAGCCTTTGTTGCTTTTGAATTATGCTTTCTGGGTACAAATCAGCTGTCCTGCAGGTTTGAGAAGGTCAGTGATGGGCTTGTCATTGCTAGCAAAATGTATCTAGTGCAATCAGATAATGAACCTGGCAGCAAAATCAGCCTGGCAGAGGAGAAAGAAATACTGTGGTCAACACTAAGAATCTTTAATAATTTAGTCTTTTCTTTAATCTTCCTTCATTTTTAATGGTCGTATATTATCTTTTCATGCTTCTATTGTCTGTAAGTCTGATTTAGATGATTTAGACCTTGAGCAAGAGTTCTTCTGTGTGTCCCAAAAGAATATGTTCTAATCGTCTATGGAGTTTCTCCGTCATCCAGGACCTGGTTGCCCCAAAGGTGCTTTTTCAGGAGGCAACTGGACTTTCTTGTTTTTTCTTTTGAAGACATTTTGCTTCTCACCCAAGAAGCTTCAGCTCATTGCAGACTACAGGAACCAGGAGCACCACTCAGGTGACTCTGAGGACACAGATAAACCTCCAAGGGCTTCAACAACCCTTAAAAAAGGATGCAAATGACCAGCTGTCTGCAAGGAATATAAATCATATCTTCCATTCCCCACTATCCTGTCAGAGCTGAAGAAGCTCCTTGGACAAGAAGCAAAAGTATTCAAAAGAAAAAACAAGGAAGTCCAGTTTCCTCCTGAAAAAAGCATCTTTGGGACGTTGTCTATAAGCTGTCCAGAGTTGCTGTGTAACAGTAAGATGGGTGGGATATAAGTTTCATAAGTAAATAAATTGTGGGTTTTTCCATCACTGGAGGATTTTAAGAAGAGTCTAGGCAGCCATTTGTCCAGAACGGTAGAGGTCTCCTGCTGGAGAAGGGGGTTGGACTAGAAGACCCCAAAGCCCCTTCCACCTCCGTCATTCTTTAAATATAACCATGTTTTGACATTTCTCCTTTTTTATTTTTTATCCCGCAGTGCAGCAAAGACCCCGTGACGATGCTTTAATGGAGCTGGCTATGAATGACTACGATTTTCAATCAGGCTCCAAGCTGCATCTGTTAGATGTAGAAATTCAAGAGGCATTTCTCACATTTATGGCTTCGATCCTGAAAGGTTACAGGTCCTACCTACGCCCTATTACGCAAGCCCCTTCGGAAACTGCCACTGATGCAAGTTCCCTGTTTGAACTGCAAGGTAAACCAGAGCCTCTACGTTTGTAGCATTTAAGTTAGCTAGAGATTTGGAGCAGTTTTTTCTCAACCTTAGTCCATCTTTAAGATGGGTGGACTTCAACTCCCAGAATGGGAAGTCCACAAATCTTAAATAGAATAGAATTCTTTTTTTTTTTCCAAAATGTTTTTTTTATTTTTTATTTTCTTAAACACCATTTTAAGTATACATTCACATAATTGTTATTCTTCTTTACATTTGTCATTCTTATACATTTATTATTTCATTTAATAGGTTATAATATACAGTTTGGGTTGCTTTATTTACCACCCCTTCCTCCTGTTGTAACACCACCTTATTTTCCCCTTTCTTTTCTCCCTCCCTCCCTTCTCTATTTTTTTCCTTCCTCCTCTCCTTTCCCTTCCTTCTTCCCTTCCCTTCCCTTTCTCCTACTCCTACTCTTCCTCTTCCCCTTCTAACCTTCTCTCCTTCTCTTTCTCTCCCTTCCACTCTTCTCTCCTTACCTCTTTCTTCTTTCCCCCGTCTTCCTTTCATTCTCTCCTCTTCAGTAGAATAGAATTCTTTATTGGCCAAGTGTGATTGGACACACAAGGAATTTGTCTTTGGAGCATATGTTCTCAGTGTTCATAAAGAAAAATAAAATGCATTCATCAAGAATCATAAGATACAACACTTAGCGATAGTCATAGGCTCCTAATAAGCAATCAAATCATACTAGGAAACAAATAAAACAATATAAATTGTAAAGATACAAGCAACATGGTTATAGTCATAAGTGGTAAGAGATAGGTACTAGGAAGGAAGAGAAGAAGAATAGTAATACAGACTTAGTAAATATTTTTACAGTGTTGTGGGAATTAGTTGTTTAGTAGAGAGATGGCATTTGGGAAAAACAGTTCTTGTGTGTAGTTGTTCTGGTGTGCAGTGCCCTATAGCATCGTTTTGAGGGCAGATATTGAAACAATTTATGTCCAGGATGTGAGGGATCTGTAGATATTTTCACTGCTCTCTTTTTGACTCGTGCATTGTACAGGTCCTCCATGGAAGGCAGGTTGGCTTTTTTTTTTCAGCAGTTCTGATTATTCTCTGAAGTCTGTGTCTGTCTTGTTGGGTTGCAGAGCCAAACCAGATAGTTATAGAAGTGCAGATGACCGACTCAATCATTCCTCTGTAGAACAGAATCAGCAGCTCCTTGGGCAGTTTAAGCTTTCTGAGTTGGCTCAGAAAGAACATTCTTTGTTGTGCTTTTTTGATGACGTTTTTGATGTTAGGTGACCATTTTAGGTCTTGAGACATGATAGAACCTAGAAACCTGAAGGTCTCTACTATTGATACTGTGTTGTCTAGTGTTGTAAGAGGTGATAGTATAGGAGGCTTTCTTCTAAAAAATTCTCCAGGTTGAGAAACACTGATGTGGAGGCTGGGTTGAAATAGAAAACACGAGTTAGGGGCATTTGTGGAGATCTGTGGCATCAGCAATTGTAGATCAAAACTGTCCCCCTTTATAATGGGTGTTATGCATATGCAAAAAGGGGGTGGAGCTTGGATTTTCCAGTCCCACCCACCGTTTTGGTGCTATTGAGCACCTATTCTCCCCTGTGGTCACCTCAATATGAACAAAGCATCCAGCAAAAATCAAAGTGCTTCTCTCAAGGTCTCTGCAGTTGCTTCTGATTTTGGCACTCTAAGTCTATATATAATTTGCTGGTTGATGGATTTGATCAATTCTAGTATTAAGTGGCAGTTGTATTTGATAGACCTAAATATCCTATGTCTATCAAGACAAAGTTTTTAGCTGTTTTTCTGTTTTCTCTAGTTTTCTATGCCTCCCAGAGTCTACCAAAGTGACCTGCCCAATAAATTTAAGTAAAAACATAAATAACATCACCCATGCTTTAGATTACAAAGTGAAACCTTTTCCTCATTAGAATAGTGCAGAGACAATTTTCAAAATAAACCAGACAAAAATGTTGGCCAAAGTTTCATTGTCATGAAACCTAATTAAAACAAAATGGGTTTAAATCTCACATGTAAAAATGCCAATAACACCCAGTACATTCCTAATGAAAGTATACTTTATTTGTTGCTGGTCATTGATAGTCAGTCAATCAATTACATTATTGATTTATTTATTTAACTTATACTCCAGTTGTCAACCAACTACAAGTGACCAGTTCAGTGACCTGGTTTCCCAGGAAATTCCTGGATTGTTAAATCCCAGTTTACTAAAACAGAACCATCATCAGGTCTGGTGTTAACAGTAGCAAGACACAGATGAAACAAGAAAACATGATTTAAAACAATCAGGATTAACATGCTGATAATGAAGGGAACAGTCTGTGATTCAATCCTAATACTCAATTTGCAAATTACAATTTAGTATACTGGAAACATGTATCCAAGATGGATTATTGTGAATTTGGCAATATTTAAATATTTCTCTCTCTCTCTCTCCCTCTCCCTCTCCCTCTCCCTCTCTCTCTCTCTCCCTCCCTCCCTCCCTCCCTCCCTCTCTATCCCTCTCTCTCCCCCTCTCTCTCCCTCTCTCCCTCCCCCATATCTATCTATCTATCTATCTATCTATCTATCTATCTATCTATCTATCTATCTATCTATCTATCTATCTAATTTATATGGCCACCCATTTTGCAAAATAAATGATTCTGGGTGGCTATATAACACAAACACAGATACACAGACATACACACACACACAAACACAAACACACACACAGATCAAAATATATGTGGCTTAGTGAGCATATGAATTAATTCATTGTGTTTAATTTCATTTCTTCCTTTGTTCGTGGAATATTTGCTCCTTGTTTTTCTGCTAGTGGGATAAACAACTTCTTTTTTTTTAATCTTACAGGATTCTTGAAAAGCCGTGATCGTTCACATCAAAAGTTTTATACTATGATGACTAAGACCCAGATGTTCATTCGCTTCATTGAAGAATGCTCTTTTGTTAGCGATAAAGATGCAAGCCTTGCGTTTTTTGATGACTGTGTAAATAAAGTAAGTGTGCTCTGGTGTCACACCCCATCTGACTGTACTTGTTGCTCCAAAGACTTTTGCCAACTCACTACGCTATAGAGGGACTCCCACTTTGGCTACAGTTGCCCAAGTGTCTAACAAGAAAAGCATATTGTGATTTACACCCCCTTTTCTTCTATTTGTTAATTGGCTTGAAAGGTATGGTTGTTTTCTTATTTTCACTGAGCTAGCAGGGAGGAGATGTCCCTACTAGCTTTTAGAGGGTACTTGACCCTTTCCTTTTATTCTCCCCCACTTCAGTAAATTACCTGGCTGGTCTAGGAGACGCCATTCCTCATCTTACCCAATCTGGGCATGTCTGCTAGGAATATAGCAATAGCAATAGCACTTAGACTTATATACCGCTTCATAGTTCTTTTACAGCCCTCTCTAAACAGTTTACAGAGTCAGCATACTGTCCCCCAACAATTTGGGTCCTCCTTTTACCCACCTCGGAAGGATGGAAGGCTGAGACAACCTTGAGCCTGGTGAGATTCGAACTGCCAAATTGCAGGTAGCCGGCAGGCAGCAGAAGTAGCCTGCAGGACTGCACTCTTAACCTCTGCGCCATCACGTCTATATAGGGAGATATTACCTTAACATCTGGAGGAGACCAGCCAGAGAAAGGTTGCCTTGAAGCAAGATGCAAGGAAATACAAAACTCTCTAGAACTCAGAGCAGTCTAGAAGATTGGGTTGGGTAACAGAAAGATTATTAGTTCTCAACTCCTAGTTGCAAGCTCTTCAGTTAAAAAAAACAACAAACCACATAGAATATCAGAATTGGAAGAGACATTGAAGGTCTTCTAGTCTAGCCCTGTGCTAAAGCAGGAAACCCTGTATCATTTCAGACAGGTGACTGTCCAGTCTCTTCTTAAAAGCCTCCAGTGATGGGGTACCCACAATTTCTGGAGACAAGTCATTCCACTGGTTCAATGTTCTTAACTGTCAGGAAATTCCTCCTTAGTTCTAAGTTGGATTTCTCTTTGATTAGCTTCTATCCGTTGTTTTTATCTTGCCTTTGGATGCTTTGTAACATAGGTTGACTCCCTGTTCTTTGTCACAGCCTTGCAAATATTGGAACACTGCTATCATATCATACCTTTTCACTAAACTAGCTATACCCAATTCTCAACAGGGTCTGGGAACATGACTATGATTTATGATGTTTTTGCTTCCGGTTTTCGAAAAGAACACCTCATAGCAATCAATGGGTTTGCTTAATAACCATGGTGTTCACTTAACAACCGTGGATTCACTTAATGACCATGGTGATTTGCTTAACTACAGCAACCAAAAATGCCAGAACTGTCATAATCCAGCATTATTACAGGGACATCATACTTTACCATGATGTCACTTAGTAACAGAGTTGCTTGTCCCTGTTAAAGTTATTAATCACGGACTAACCGAAGACTTACAGTTGCATAAGGAGTCCATTTTATCCCTTACAGCCCTGGCTTCAATCACTTTCGGAGCTCTGATACGCTGCTCAAACCCTGATTGCTTTTCCAGTAGCAATAGCAATAGCCCTTGGACTCATATACTGTTTCACAGTGCTTTACAGCCCTTTCTAAGCGGTTCACAGAGTCAGCCTATTTCCCCCAATAATCTGGGAATTTAACCGACCTTGGAAGGATGGAAGCTGAGTCAACCTTAAGCTGGTCAGGATCAGACTGCTGGCAGTTGGCAGAGTTAGCCTGCAATACTGCATTCTAACCATTGCACTACCATGGCAATAGAACAGAACACAACAGCAGACAAGAATAGCCCTTAGACTTATATACTGCTTCACAGTGCTTTACAGCCCTCTCTCAGCGGTTTACAGAATCAGCCTCTTGTCCCCAACAAGCTAGGTCCCCATTTTACCAACCTTGGAAGGATGGAAGGCTGAGTCAACCTTGAGCCTGGTGAGATTCGAACTGTCGAACCGCTGTCAGTCGGCAGTCAGAATTAGCCTGCAATACTGCATTCTAACCATTGGGCCACCACCGCACTTAGGAGAGGGGATTTGCACATCCCTTCCCTCGTACTTGTCAAAATATTTGTTTATCTTGATCTATCCAAGGTATGTTTGTGTGCATATTGCATCTGAAGTTTGGGTGCATATTTAGATCTAAAATCTGTCACCTTAATGGCTTTCCTTGTGAAATGACTTTTTTCAGAGACTCTTTTGATCACACTTTCTTTGACGCAGCTTTTCTGACAAAATGTTAAATTTAGTGAGACGTTACACGTTAATCTTCATCTGCAATTTGATTCTTTTCTTTCTTGTTCTCATGAGTGATGAGGACAATCCTTGTCTAGCGACAATTGGGATCGGCAACTCAATTGTTAAGTGAAGCAGTCACTAAGTGAAACCACCACTGCTGCTTACTTCAGCTTTTCTGTGCCGTACAGGACTTGTGAAGGTTGTAGATGCGAGGTTTAGTCACAAAGTTGCTTTTTCATCACTGTTGAAGCAACTGAAAATGGTCACTAAATGGGGTAGTCACTAAAAAGGGTTAAACAAGGATAATGTGTAGGCTCTAATACCAATAGGCTTACAAGGAAGGATTATGTCTGTGGAAACTTATAGCACACCATGTTTTCAAAATAATAACTTCAAAGTATTACTTATTTTATTTAGCCTCCGGCTTCTTTAAAGTATAAATTGAAAGGATAAAGTATATTCTTAAAGTACAACATCAGCAAAACTCTCTGTTGTTGTTTTGCTTCAACACATTATATGCCATTCTGAGAGAGAGAAATTTCATATGGATTGTGTGTGTGGAATAGAATAGAATAGAATTCCTTATTGGCCAAGTGTGATTGGACACACAAGGAATTTGTCTTTGGTGCAGATGCTCTCAGTGGACATAAAGAAAAATAAAATAGAATACATTCATCAAGAATCAAAGGATGCAACACTTAGTGATAGTCATGGGTTACTAATAAGCAATCAAAGCATTCTAGGAAACAAATAAAACAATATAAAATTTAAAGATACAAGCAACATGGTTATAAGTGGGAAGAGATAAGTACTAGGAAGGAAGAGAAGAATAATAGCAATACAATCTTAGTAAGTAGTTTGACACTGTTGTGGAAATTAATTGTTAAGTAGAGTGATGGCATTCAGGAAAAAACTCCTTTTGTCTAGTTGTTCTGGTGTGCAGTGCTCTATAGTGTCGTTTTGAGGGTAGAAATTGAAACAATTTATATCCAGGATGTGAGGAGTCTGTAGATATTTTCACAGCCCTCTTTATTATCACAATTGCTCTCCATTTGGTAGACATAAGAACCTTTTGTTTTTCATCTTTTCCCTCCAGGAAAAAAGTGACAAGAGTAGATCTTCCTAGAGTCCCTCAAGTGTAACCTAAGAAAACAGAAAGTGACTGGGGATTAATTGTTGTGTGTTGCATATAAAGTGAGCTTGCCGTAGGAAAGATGCTTTGGAAATCATCCTTCAAAGATTGCATTAGCAAATAAGTCACACAGCATACCTCTCCTGCCAGGATCCCAACCTATTAGAGGTGTTCTCTTCAGCTTATGAAAGATGGAAATTCTCCTTCACCTGTCACTAACCTTCTATATTGATAGAAGAAGTGATCAATCAGAATAGAGCTGGAAGGTACCTTTGAGGTCTTCTAGTCCAACCCCATGCTCAAGCAGAAGATCCTATACCATTTCAGACAAGTGGCTGTCCAGTCTCTTCTTAGAAGACTCCAGTGATGGAGCAACCACCACGTCTGAAGGCAAAGCTGTTCCACTGGTTGATTATCCTCACTGTTAGGAAGTTTTCTCCTTATTTCCAGGTTGCTTTTCTCCTTGATTAGTTTCCATCCATTGTTTCTTGTCTGGCTTGCTTTGGAAAATAGCATGACTCCCTCCTTTCTGTGGCAGCCCCTCAAATATTGGAATACTGCTATCATGTTCTATTTTAAAAAAATGCATAAATGTGTCTTGGATACAACTCCAATCAAGATTTTTGTTTCATGTGTATTCTGGAAACATTGAGTGGGTGGAAGGTATGGATTTCACTCTTGAATGTAATGTTTGAAGAGAGCCAATTAGTGAAACGATGCATTGGATAGTTTAAAAAACATTAAAGTTCACATCTAGTCCCACCTTTCTGCTATCCAATATTTTCTTATTTTTCATTTTCTTGGTTATTAAATGCAGAACAGCAAGGACCTAATCCTGGGGGGATTGATTTCAGTAATGGACATGGACTTTGCTTGTTATGACTGTCCAGTCTCTTCTTAAAATCCTCCAATGTTGGAGTACCCACAACATCTGGAGGCAAGTCGTTCCACTCGTTGATTGCTCTTACTGTCAGGAAATTTGGTTGCTTCTCTTGTTCAATTTCCATGCATTGCTTCTTGTCTTGCCTTCTGGTGCTTTGGAAAATAAGTTGACCCCCTCTTTTTTGTGGCAGCCCCTCAAACATTCAAGCACTGCTGTCCTGTCACCCTAGTTCTTCTTTTCCTTAGACTAGCCATACCCAATTCCGTCAACCGTTCTTCATATGTTTTGTCTCCAGACCTTTAATCATCTTAATTGCTCTTCTTTACATCCTTTGCTTAATTGCTCTTCTTTGCATTTTTTCTCAAAATCTCAACATCTTTTTTGTAATGTGGTGACCAAAACAGGATCATGTCTGGTGATGTTACCTAGATGCCTTCACTTGAAGAAAGTTATGTTTTGGATAAACAACTTCAGCAAATAGTATATGGAACCAAATAGCCACTTCCTGCTCAGGGTGACAAGGGATACTCTTTATTTACCATCGCTCTGTTCCAAGAATAGATTAACTTCATGATAAATCCTAGAAACCTTCCTTTTGGATGGGATTATCTAGACCACTGAGGTCAATCCAAGTGTAGAATCAAGGCCTTCTTTAATTCCCCATCAAAGGTATTGTCCTATGAGAACCTCTACTCCTGGATGGGAAGGTTAACCAACTTCAGAGCAATTGATTTTTCTTTGGTTCCTTCTATTATGTTATTTTACTTTTCCATTTTTCCTTTTCTGTGTGATCTTGACCCAAAGACCCATTCTTGTTCAAATATTAATAGTCCACTTTTGATTGATGTGGTAATTTCCATAGGGTGTTGAAAAAGAAAAAGAAATGGAATAATGAAGCGTGAGATGCCATAGCTTCAGTATAACTTGCATTTATAATGTGTTTCTATAATGAGGTTTATCCTCAGCACCATTTTGCTTCAGACAGATTTTATAATCTGTCCAAGTAATTAACATGTTCATGGCTTGCTCTCAGTCGCATTGAGAGCAAGCCATGACATTTCTTTGTGACGCGGAAGCCATTTGAAGACAGTAATTTGAGATTTCTGTGCACTGTGGAAGCCTTTCGAAGACAGTAACATTTATTTTTGCAAGAATCCCCTTGGGCTAATGGCTGCAAATTCGAAAACTACTCATCAGGCACCTAAGAGGAATGAGCATAGCAACTATGAAAATTAAGCACATTTCCTGCATGCTGTAGAAAAAGGACCAGCTCCCCAGGTGCCATTTTATGGATGACAAGTTCTTCGGCTGGCAGGAAAACATGTTTTCGGTTGAGACTCAGTGACATAAGATCCTGTGTAGAAAAAAAATGCTTTTAAGAAAGTGGCACATAGAATTTCTTGTATAATGTTATTAAACACAGCTAAGCAAGCTTGTTGATTTAAATCAATACCTAACACCCCCCCCTCCCAAAAAAAGTTACTTCTCATTATCTCTGCAAAGGGGCTGAACAATTGCAAAAATGTTTGCAAGAGAATAGAATAGGAATGGAATGGAACGGAAGAGAACACAGCATTCTTTATTGGCCAAGTGTGATTGGACACAAAAGGAATTTGTCTTCGATGCATAAACTCTTAGTGTACATAAAAGCTATAATGATCATAGTCATCATAAAAATGCATTCATCATAAATCATAAGATACAACACTTACTGAGAGCCATAGGATACTATATAAGCAATCAACATAAATCATACTAGGAAACTAAATAAAACAATATAAACCGTAAAGATACAAGTAAAAGTTATGTAGAAAAAGAGATAGGTAATAGGAAAGATTAAAAGAATAATAGTAATACAGCCTTACTAAATAGTTTGAGAGTGTTGTGGGAGTTACTTGTTTAGCAGAGTGGTGAAATGGGGTGGCGGAAACACTGTCCTTGTGTCTAGTTGTTCCGGTGTGCAGTGTAAAGCCTGTGTTTTCTCAAACATAACCACTTTAAAAATGTATATTCTTCTGCATGCTGGCTGAAGAATTCTGGGTAGTTGAAGTCTACGCATCTTAAAGTTGGCAAGGTTGAGAAACACTGCATGACAGCAGTCTCTTCACAGAGCAGGTATCTTTTGAAAGAAATGTGTTTGAAAACAATCTGATAGAGTCCTTCCAGAAAAAAATGCAAGAAAGAAGATTATCCTCTTTTTCTACCAGATTATAGAATTACAAATAATACCAACAAAGTAGTTTTTAATAAAGGTTTTTAACATTATCCCTTAATCTGCATCCTGGCAACTGTTTGCAAAAGCTCACCGAATAAAGGATTCTTAACTTCCTGGCAAGGAATATAATGTATTTTTATCCGTTCTGGACAGGTGGATGTAGACAAGACAGGCGACACGCGGCTTATAGAACTCGATGAGTCCCACAAGAGCGAGCACACCGTCTTCGTAACTCCCCCAGAGATTCCTCACCTGCCCAACGGAGAGGAACTCCCATATCAATACAGGTAATCATGGGGATCTTTCCATGGTGATATCCCAATGGTCCTTTTTTTCAAGAGGAAAATGGATTTTCTGGTTTTTCTTTCGAAGACGTTTTGCTTCTCATCCAAGAAGCTTCTTCAGCTCTGACTGGATGGTGGGGAATGGAAGGATTGATACTCCTTGCAGACAGCTGGTCATTTGCATCCTTTTAGCGAGTCAAGTCGTTGAGGCCACTTGGAGGTTAATCTGTGCCCTCAGGGTCACCTGAGTAGTACAGATGGTTCTTGTAGTCTGCAATTTTTCTGGAAATCCATTCATACTCCCACACCATTCATAGGGTCTTCATCCCAAACTGTATAGCTGATAGCTGTATAGTCTGTAGAGGTTCTAAGTTCCGAGTCATGGTGGCCCCAATGATGCTTTTTCAGGAGGCAACTGGACTTTTGTGGTTTTTCTTTGAAGACCTTTTGCTTCTCATTCAAGCAGCTTCTTAGGCTCTGACTGGATGGTGGGGAATGGAAGGATTGATACGCCTTGCAGACAGCTGGTCATTTGCATCCTTTTAGCGAGTCGTTGAGGCCACTTGGAGGTTTGTCTGTGTCCCCAGGGTCACCTGAATGGTGCAAATAGGTGTGGAGTAGGGGTGAAATTCAGCAGGTTCTGGCAGGCTCTAGAGAACTGGTAGCATAAACTTTGAGTAGTTCGGAGAACTGGCAAATAACACCTCTGGCTGGCCTCAGAGTGGGGAGGGAATGGAGATTGTGCAGTATCCTTCCCCTGGAGTGGGGTGAAAATAGAGATTTTACAGTATCCTTTCCCTGGAATGGGGAGGGAATGGAGATTTTGCAGTATCCTTCCCTTGGAGTGGGGAGGGAATGGGGATTTTGCAGTATCCTTCCCTTGGAGTGGGGAGGGAATGGGGATTTTGCAGTATCCTTCCCTTGGAGTGGGGAGGGAATGGAGATTTTGCAGTATCATTCCCTTGGAGTGGGGAGGGAATGGGGATTTTGCAGTATCCTTCCCCTGCCAGGCCCACAAAGCCACACCCACAGAACCGGTAGTAAAAAAAATTGAATTTCACCACTGGTGTGGAGTCTAATTGGCAGAAAACATTCTCGCAGCTTTCTACAGTTGAGCGATTTTAATTAACAGTTTTCGTCTTCTTGATTGCAATCATTTCAGTGGGTTTGACTGGGCAAATTTTAGTTATGCATGGATTTGGTACTCGGATATTTCCTAGTGCGTTCAAATGCACGTAGAAATATGGCTCCTATTTAGAATGTCAGCTTCAGAGGTTGGCAGTGAGCAATCTCAATGAACAATGAGCAGATTGTAGTCATATATACTAGGTTTCTATCATATACAGCCTGAATGACTGCAGAATATTCTATACTGAGCTTCATTTTGAAAGGGGTTTAAAATTTCAGCCTTAGCCTTTCTAACAGATATTTTTTACTTGAGCTCAAACAGCCTTTTTGTTGTACTTCAGCAGCAGCTAAAGAGTGTCTCGTACCAAGTAAGGTAAAATGCATGTAATGAATTTAATTATTTGATGTCCCAGACAATAATTTTTTTCTGTTGTTTTTCACTCATTCTGAGACTCCCATTTTCATTCATCATCTAATTTTCTCTATCAAATGAATCTATGGTTTAGTATTGATTTTCACGGGCTATTGTTTCTGCCGGTTCCCTAAAAACTAAATAAGCTTTATAAACTGCATTCTTAAATGTGGTCAATACTAATGAAGTTGTCAGTCTAACTGAATAGAATAAAAAATCCCATCCTGCTTAAATACTGAAATTTAAGTAAGTGTAGAGTTTCCTGAACAGCAGCTAGTTTTTGAGCAATGACATGGCAAGTCCTCAAAGCCTCACCAAGTCAACTTGCCATGTCTTTTGATTCTCATAGGTACCAGTCTTCTAGCTCAGTGGAGGACATCCATTGGTGTCAAATCCACTTTATCTATCTATCTATCTATCTATCTATCTATCTATCTATCATTTTTGTTGATAAATAAATGAAGGGGGACTAGTATAGATCTATTTCAAGCTATTTAGCTCTCATCAGCTAGCCATGCCCTTACTGGGATTTGAACCTAGGCTGTTTTTACATGTTAGGTAGTTATATTAATCTCTAAGCCACAAGCTCTCCTCCCCTATCAGCTGAGCCAAGGGAATGATGAAGTATTTTTTTCTTTTGTCAAAGCACCTGCTATGCCCAAAGGGAACAGTATGCTCCCTCCCATATTTGGGCATACCAGGTGCTTTGACAAAAGAAAAAACACTTAATATATATATATGTGTGTGTGCGTGCACACAGAGAGGGAGGTGTCAAACTCGATTTCATTGAGGACCACATCAGAGTGATGTTTGACCCTGGGGGGCCAGGGGGGCATGGCCAGCTCGACGTCACTCATGTCGGTGGCACCTGTGGTGGCCCAGGTGGGGAAATCCATTGTCTTGAGTGGAGGGAGACCAGGGAGTCCTCCAGAGGAGCCTCGTCATCCCTCTCAGGCCACATGGAAGGACCCCCAGATGGTGGTGCAGGCTGTCCAGAGCCCTAGGCAGTGGAGGGCGTGCCCAGCACTCGAGCTCCAAGGGCACTGGGACTCTACAGGCCAGGCCAACCCTGTTTACCTGATAGGGCCACACACATTTTTGGTGGAAATAGCCTGAAAACAGCCTGAAGAAAGGCCTGAAAACCAGCCCAAAATGCCCTGAAAATGCCCCCCAAAACAGCCTGTTTTGTGGGCATTTTTGAGGCTGTTTCTTTGGCCTCATTCTGGTGCTCCGGCGCCCACAAAGACTAGCTGATGGAAACCAGAAGAGCAGGTGGCGATGGAACACATGCCCACAGGGAGGGCTCTGTGTGCCACCGCTGGTAGGTGTGCCATAGGTTCACCATCACAGGTATATAGGATCTCATGCTTGAACAGGGAGGTTGGAATAGAAGACCTCCAAGGTTCCTTCCAAGTTGGTTATTCTGTTACAATCAGATGACAGAGACTACTTTCTGACTAAGACTTTGGGGAACAACAGGAGTCAGTAGTGAACTTACCGGAGGTTGATGTTCAGCAGCCCAAGAAAGGGATGTCAGTATAAACTTCTGGATTTCAGGGTTTGGAAGGGTTCCTTTCCAAGAGAAAATGTATGATGTATAACATATGAACGAAGCGTACCTTTTAGAAATAAGTATGTCAGTAAAAAAAAAAAAACTGAAGTAGCAGCTCTTCTCAAGAACTTTGTGGTCTCCTACAATAGGTGAAATACTCAGGAAATAAGCATTTTAGACATGCTCCAGATTTTCTACCTTAATGGCAAAGTACGAAGGAGCCTTCAGGGGTTTTGTTGAGTAGTTGAGTACAAGTAAATAAAAGCATGCTTTACTCTTTTTCAGCTACAGTGGATTTCCGGTACTGAAGCAAAATTTATTTGAGCAGCCAGCAGGACTTCTGACAATACAAAACAGCAAATTGTCTTCGAAAGTCAGCAGCCCAAACAGTCCTTTGCCAGTGTTCAGAAGAACAAAACAGGTAATTTATACCCTTGTGATACAATGCAGCATTAACATAGGTGAAGATAGAAATAACAAACTAGATGTCCCTAAAATCTCCTGGGATTGCTGCTGGGATAGCTTGCCTAGAAGCTTGCCTTCCTTGAAGAAGATTGTAAATGTCATTCAATTTCTTTACAACGTTTTATCTAGGCTGAATGTCCCACAGCAAGAATCCAAAATCTGATCTCGATAATATTAAGACAAGGGGTAGGCAACCTTAAACACTCAAAGAGCCATTTGGATTCATTTCCCACAGAAAAGAAAACACCAGGAGCCACAAAACCCTTCTTGTTGACTATTTCCTGAGCCGCCACAAAACTAGCATATGTAGTTGAATTAAACACTCTGTTTTCTTCCCGAAACTTTCATTTTCTTGTATTTATCCATGGTTGGCCTACCGGGGGTCAAAAAGCTCAATAAATTGCATGCTGGCAGGAGTCACACATTGGTGGTTGTGACGCATATTTTGAGCAACAGGGAGCCGCAACAGAGGGATGAAAGTGCCACATGCGGCTTAAGACAAGAGGTTTCTTTTTCTTTTATAGGTTATATTACAGTGGCAAATACAAGCATTTCTTCTGAAACATTCTGCCCCAAAATGTATTTGTACCTACGTTCCTAGTGGATAATTTTGATCCTGTATAAATGTTTCATCTTTCTCAGGGTCTACAATCAGTTTTTATTTTTCCAGTTGCAAATATAATAGCCATGGTAGATTCCTTTAGTTTGCAATTTTTGTTGTGCCTTTAGTCTATTTCTTGAGATGTATCATGTTGACGTATGTCATCAGATCTCTCTTGCCATCATTGCCTTTGAAATCAGAAGCATTTGACAGTGATGCTAGTGGTAAAATGGTTGGATTTATCCTTGCCTTTAAGGAGGTTTCCTTTTATGTCACTTCAGATAATTGTCTTCTTTGTTCCTTTACATCATCAATATCCGTGAAAGCCATTTGCTAAATCTGCTCTTTTTCTAGTTTATATTCTACAAATAGGAACTTTTATTCATTCAGGTGGCATGATAAATGGCATACTTAATAATATAATCTGAAATTGGGAAAAACTAATTTTCCCTTTTCCCTTCTGTGACTTACAAAATTTTGAATCTTACTCTTCTTTTTCCCAATTCTATATCAATCTATTAATTATTCTTTGCCAATTCTGCAACTTGTTTTAATCTGGGATTTGAATTGGTGCCATTTGTAATAAGTTCATCTCAGGTAATACTTTTATTTTTATTCCTGCTGTAAATCTCAGCCTGGAAAATGTTAAGCTTTTCATCTTTCAATGTCTTCTTTTATTTCCTATTATTTGTTACAATTTTTTTTTAAAAGATGTCTTTATTGTATCCCATCAAGTAAAATCTTAAACATTTCACTGGATATTTTGTTATAGCATGGTCTTTTTTCACAATTTTTTTCCTTTGAAATCAAGTTTTTGTATTATCTTTGTTGATTTTATGTCTGGAAAAGCAACCAGTACCTTTAATTTCAACAACGGCCATGTGGAGTTTTATGATTTCTAATTATTAATACTTCATCATTTACATAACAATGAAGATATTCCTCTCCTTTTAAATTTGACTTTGAATTATCTATTTCTTTATATATATATATTTAGGTCTTGTTGGTCAAGATTCAAAGTGAGCAAGATTCAAATAACAAATGCTAAAGCCAGAGTTGCTTTAACTGAGCAGCCATATAAATACGATAGATAAACAGGCAAAATGTGTAAGGCCAGATTCCAAAACTATGATTCTTAGGATAAATTTATTAAACTTTACTAACAAAAAAAGTATGCTAAGGAAAAAAGTGTTACTTTTAAAAAGCTAATTTTAGAACGAAGGATGGGATTAATGTGTATACTGTATTAGAATGATAGAACAATGGCAGAGCAAAAGAGAATTAAGAATGATATCATAATAATAATGGCAAAAGAATGAAATTAAATTGGATGTTAAAATGAGGTGCATCTGAGGTGTTGTAAGACTTAATCCTGCAATCATGTAGTAGAAGCTCTCTGCTTCTCAGTGACCCAAACAAAGGTTGAAGGTTTGTGGTGGATTTTAAAGAGAAGCCAGGACCCTCCTTCCTCACTTGGTATTATAATCTAACCTCCCATTTGTCAGAGTATATTCATGAATTGGAATAGGGCATAGCAACAAGGTCAGCCAATGGGAACTGAAACACTTTGGAGCCTGGCGTGGCTTAGCTCTGTATCTCTGAGTCTGTGCAAAAGCTAAGAACTAGTTTAACTAGTCTGCTGCTGGAATTAAAACTGGAAACTGTTCTCTCCTCTGCCTGTGTTTGCTTGTACTCTCTCCCACGTTGGAAGAACCTCTCTTGATATTGTATATATGTCTCATGTGTTATATTATGTACACTATATTGCTAAAAGTATTAGCTCACAACTGATTCTGATTATGTGGATGGGTGAGCGAATACTTTTGGCAATATAGCGTATATAAAAAGTTAATGAATCCTGCTAAATCAGTTACCTGTGTGTGCTTCCTGGATTTAACTTCTGCAACAAACTCTGAAAACCCAGTATTTGGTCCAGTATTCCCAATAACCGTGGTGCTGCAACTGTGATTAACCTCTTCCTTTCTGCCTCTCTCGGCAGGAAATCAAGTCTGCGCACAAGATAGCCAAGAGATATTCCTCCATCCCGCAGATGTGGTCCAGGTGTTTGCTTCGCCATTGCTACGGCTTGTGGTTTATCTGCCTACCTGCTTACATCCGCGTTTGCCATTCCAAAGTGAGGGCCCTCAGGACAGCCTACGATGTCTTGCGCAAGATGCACACGAAAAAAATAGAGCCACCCGATGAGGTAAAGGGACAGGCTTTCTGGCAGGTGAGGCCATTTGATGGGTGGGTTAGCTTTCCAAGAGTGAAAAAATAACAACCCCTCCTCTGTCTCCCTCCCTCCCCCCCCCCTCTCTCCCTCCTTCCTTTCCTCCCTACTCTTTTTCTCCCTCTCTCTTTCTCTCTCCCTCCTTCCTTTCCTCCCTCCCTCTTTTTCTCCCCCTCTCTCCCTCCTTCCTTTCCTCCCTCCCTCTTTTTCTCCCTCCCTCCCTCTCTCTCTCTCTCTCTCTCTCTCTCTTTTGGTCAGGTATGCTACCGAGTCTTGATGCAGCTCTGTGGGCAATACGGTCAGCCTGTCTTAGCCGTGAAAGTCCTTTTCGAGATGAAGAAAGCTGGCATTGATCCTAATGCCATCACCTATGGTTACTACAATAAGGTAAAGTGAATATTTGGCATCAGATAAGATGGAAATACCAGCTCACTTCCCTGTCTTTGATCAGCCCTTGTTTTCCAAGCCAGTTCAGCATCCTTTCCATCACATGGGCTTATCCATAGTCATGTGTTCTGACCCCCCTTGTCCCACACCAATACACACTCCAAGCCAAAGATAAGTTACAGCATTTAATTAACAGACAGACAGGTCCTTGGCAGCAAACCAGCACAGACAAGCTTGGGCAGCAATCCAGCACAGATAAGGCTTGGCAGCAATCCAGCCTACCAAGCTCACAATAATGTTCTCTGACATTAATTCCTGCGTTGACTTCTGCAAGAGGAGCGTGTGCACAAGCAGTCTTTTTATAGTCTGGAGAGGAGCCTAATGACCACCAGCTGAGTGCAATTACCTCCTGTACTTGCGCAACTGTTCCTGACGCCTATTAGCTGTTAGGTGCCGAGCATCCAGGAACAACTCACTGCTGGCGTCCGGATCACTCTTCCTTGTCTCCTCCCCACTGGTCCAAGGCTCAGGCGCCTCCTGGTGGCCAACCAGCCTCTCTGCCCCCTGCTCGGAGTCGGAACCCTGTCCAGGATCCTCCAGAGCCAACTAATAGGGCCCCTCGCTGTTGGAGTCTGGTTGCAGCTCCAATGGCTCCTGCTGGGCCACAACAGTCATGTATATATCATATTTAAAAAAAAACTTTCCATCTCCCTTATAGAGCAGCTCTGGGTGATGTACAAATAGACATCAGACATAATTGCTGTATATATCAGTGGTGGGTTCCTACCGGTTCGATCCGGTTCGGCCGAATAGGTAATAACTTGGCGGCCTGAGTCGCTGGAACCGGCAGCAACCCAGGCCTGCCACACCCCCGAACCAGTTCTCTCGGCAGCATCATAGCTGCCCCCATCTTGCTTTTGGCTTCTGTGCATGCGCAGAAGCATTTTTTTTAGTACTGCGGATGGTGCATCCCTAAGCAAAACAGGCAGTAGCAGTAGCAGCAGCAGCAGCCAGAACCCATCCCTGATAGAAACATTATAATAACATTTTTATTTATTTATTTTTTGGCTTCCCAACTAGGCACAGGGTAACTCTTGGTGGCTTACAGTGTTGAAAAGATAAAACTACAAAGCCTCTAGACAATATGGAATAGAATAGAATTTTTGATCCAAATATTCAATCCTAAATAAAGATGGGGAGGGGGGGAAATGAGAAAGGGAGGTAGGTGGGATCTGTTATTAATCTATCCACTACCTACATTGTGAAACACCCCCCCCCCCCCCTTGGAGCCCAATTAAAAACAAGAATAAAATCATTACAATTTTAAAACATCAGAGGGGGAGTTTCAGGGACCTAAACATCCCCATGGCTGCCTGCCCCTGTGGGCCTCCCAAATGAAGCAGCAGAGTCACCTTTTAACATGTTTTAACAGAGTGGAGACCTAATGTCAACTTATAGTTGCCATGGTGAGTAAAGAGGGGGGGAGCACATTCCATGCATACCTTTGGCTAGAGTCGGATCTCAGATTACTACAGCAGGCTTGTGAGGCGTGCACCTTGTTGGTGAATGTGATTTATGACACAGACTGAGGGAAGGGAGGAAACGGGTAAAGTTCAGCCATAATTAAAATGAGATCAGATCTGACTGCAATAGGGTATTGCCGAAATGATGTTCCTAATCAATGACTGGATTTCTTTTGAAACTTGGCTCGAGGCTCATGAATTAATTAGGGCATCTTTCGGAAACCTGACAGACCTCTAGGGGAAGAAAATTCCACAGGTTTGGGCAACAGACGTGAAGGCTCCCTTCCTGGGCCCTGTCAGTTGGAATTCTTTGACTTTAAATCTGTGTCGCCTAATATCAGGTCTTTGGACACTTGCAAACTCTAAAAACAAAAACCTCTTAGCTTTCTGCAAAGATCTTTATTGCTAACAGGGTAATGTAACAGAATCTTAGGAGCCTGCTTGAACTGTTCTCTCACATGGGCTTCCCAAGTTCTTTTAAGCATTCCATCGTAGCTGCAACCCTCATGATCTTCTGTAGAATTGCTAATCAAGTAATCCAACCTAGAACCAAGGAGAAATTTCCTACAAGTGAGAACAATTAATCAGTGGAACAGCTTGGCTCCCAGAGTTGGGGTTCTCCATTGCTGGAGGTAAAGATCTGTGAAGATTCTCAGTCATCCAGGTCATGGTTGTCCCAAAGGTGCTTTTTCAAGAGGAAACTGGAGGTTTTTAAGAAAAGGTTGAACAACCATTTGTCTGGTATGGTATAGAGGATCTCCTGCTTGAATAGAGAGTTGGACTGAAAAACCTCCAAGGTCTCTTCCATTATTATTATATTATATTGTATGTACATCATTAAGACACAACAGTAAGAACAATTAATCAATGGAATAGCTTGGGGTTGTGGGTGCTCCATCACTGCAGGTTTTCAAGAAGGGAATGGACATTCATTTGTTCAGTATGGAACAAGGACACCTGCTTTTGGGTTGGAGTAGAAGACCTGCAAGGTCCTTCCAGCCCTATATAAGTATAAATCTTTATTATGGTCAAAGACCAGCAATGCACATTATTTTTTACAATATATTAAAACTGACATTAAATATATTTAAAAAGTATTGACATTAAAAGTGGATAATAACATACATGTTCTTAAACTGTTCAGGTCACTCCCTGGTTTACATGGGTGAAAAGCCAATACTTATGGGAGTAAATACAAGGGTCCAGAAATTGTTAGAGATATGTCCAAATAATTGGTACAAGATGACAACTATAATTCTGTAACCAATTTTTTTCTTGTGGACATTGCAGCAACATAGAATTTTACCACTGCAGGCGTGGTAGCTGGGTTTGTGTCCTGGAGGAGAAAGCCTACATAAAAATTGTCTGCCCTTCCTGGCAATCTCTCTATTGAGCTCTATTATTCCATGATTCTGTGTATTTCTTAATCAAGTACACTGAGCCATGGTGGCACAGTGGTTAGAGTGCAGTACTGCTGCCTGCCGGCTGCCTGCCATTTGGCAGTTCGAATCTCACCAGGCTCAAGGTTAACTCAGCCTTCTCTCCTTCCAAGGTTGGTAAAATGAGGACTCGCATTGACTATCCAAGTACTGAACCATCAGAGCAACCCAGATTTAGATTCTATCTGTATGTAGCAATGAACCTTCTTGAATAAACCCATGTCTCGAAGCATTACTTGTGACCCTAGATGGTTTAAATTCAAATAGGATCTAATCTTTGCCAAGATCCTCAGAAATGCACGGTTAACATCCATTTGATGTCGTTGCAGGCTGTTTTGGAAAGTAGCTGGCCATCAAGCAATCGGAGTGGCTACTTCCTGTGGACCAAGATAAGAAATGTCATTTTAGGAATAACCCAGTTTAAAAGAGTTCTAAGGAAGCAGCCTGCAAATGGCATCCACAAAGCTCTTTCTGGTAAATCATTTGTGTATGTTTTCTGGTTTGAAATTTCTAGGAATGTTTGAACTTTAGACTACTGGAATTACAAGAAATGTTTTCACATTGGTGATGATGCCTCTGAGCCTAAGTAAATAAATAACTTGCTAGCGCAATGATCCATTGCCATGTATTTAGAGAGCCAGGAGTTCTACAAAGATATCTGGCTGCCAACTGTCGTCAACTTCCAATTCTTCAATGTAGTCTGGGTACCAATTGTTACTAGTCGTTTGGTTCACTACCGACAGCTGTCCAACAACTTCAACATCACCGCAAAGTGGAAAGCCAAATGGGCTGCTGAACGCCCAGATACAGGCAGCTACATAGATAACCCTACACAGAAGGTGCCAGTTTTTGACCTTCCTCGCCAGCATTGGTCAACTCAGAACAGGATCAGCATCCAACATGGTGTCTGCCAAGAGTTATGGTTTAAGTGGGGTCTTGTCTCTACTCCTGTGTGACTGTGGTGCTCCTTGACAAAATATCCACCACCTTGTGTCCGAAAATGAATCTTGGAGTCCTAGTGAACAACCATTTAAATAGGAGCCAGACCGTGTGCAGCAGCTGCCAAAAAAGCCAACACAGTTCTAGGCTGCATAAAGAGAGGGATAGAATCAAGATCATGTGAAGTGTTAATACCACTGTATAATGCCTTGGTAAGGTCACACTTGGAATACTGCATTCAGTTTTGGTCACTACGATGTAGAAAAGATGTGGAAACTCTGGAAAGAGTGCAGAGAAGAGCAACAAAGAGGATTAGGGGGCTGGAGGCTAAAACATATGAAGAACCATTGCAGGAACTGGGTATGTCTAGTTTAATGAAAAGAAGGACCAAGGGTGACATGATAGCAGTGTTCCAATATCTCAGGGGTTGCCACAAAGAAGAGGGAGTCAAAATATTATCCAAAGCACCTGAGGGCAGAACAAGAAGCAATGGATGGAAACCTATCAAGGAGAGAAGCAACTTAGAACTGAGGAGAAATTTCCTGACAGTTAGAACAATTAATCAGTGGAACAGAAGTTGCCTCCAGAAGTTGTGAATGCCCCAACACTGGAAGTCTAAAAGATGTTGGATAGCCATTTGTCTAGAACGGTATAGGGTTTCCTACCTAGGC
Source organism: Thamnophis elegans (assembly GCF_009769535.1). Taxonomy (NCBI): domain Eukaryota; kingdom Metazoa; phylum Chordata; class Lepidosauria; order Squamata; family Natricidae; genus Thamnophis; species Thamnophis elegans. The sequence goes on along the minus strand of NC_045556.1, from coordinate 21,882,190 downwards.
AGGGGGTTGGACTAGAAGACCTCCAAGGTCCCTTCCAACTCTGCTGTTGTATTGTATTGAATGTCCATGTAAAGCTTACACCAGCTCAATGTCTGATTTTTTCCAACATAGACCACCCTGTCCTTGAATGGCTGGGTGGACTGGACATTAACGTTTGAACCACTATAAGTCCATGTATTTGCTATACATTAAATAAATAAATAAGCACAATGATCATGCTAAAAAAAGAACTTGATAGCAGCAGTATAGATTGCTCATATATTAAAGTTATTAAATATTAACAGCCAGTAAAAATAACAGAACATGTCAGAGTAGTCAATGCTCTAATAGAAACAGATGTCATTCAAAAAACCATGGACCTGAATACAAATCTTAAATGCAGCAAAAGTTTGGCACTAGCCTGTGTGGCCAGACCATTTCAGGAAAACTGGAAACTCTCCCAAACAATAAATATTAATGTCCACTTCCTGTTTCTGTACTTTTCCCTTTATGGTTTCCGTTGAAGCTCATGAGTCCTTCTTGAATAAATTAAAGGCAAAAAAGCATTAGAATCTCATTAGCAGTAATAAATCAAATTGTACAAACCATTACAGAAACTGGAAACTAAAACAGAAAGATTAAACAAATGTGCAGTATGGATACAAAATTAAGGTGGCAGGGTTGCATGGAATTAACTACCATGGATCGTATTAAAAAAAATATTAAATACAACCTTTGCACTAAAACAAGGCAGAAGTAGTAAAGAAATAGATGGTCGCACATTAATAGCTAGTGACCAATTTCTGGAAAACAACATCAGGAAACAGTTCATACTCTTTAGCTCCAGAGTTTATAAATGTATTTATTCATCTGTTAGCCCTTTATCTAGATTGTTGATTGAGTGCCCAGAGGTGCTCACAATATTGATTAAACAGAATTGTTGATAAACCTGAAACTTCAAATTTAATTTTTGATAAACCTGAAACTTCAAATTTAATTGAAACCATAAATGAAATGAAGAGAAGAGGGGGACAACTTGAAAGAAAGGACCAGATGCCCCAAAACACACCCACACCTCCTGCCATTGTTCCTCAGGGCTTAAAGGAAAGTAGACCAAAAGAAATAGCCATAAAGTAAAGATAACTCCATACTATCCAGCTGTGAGGAACTATGGCTTCTTCATGATCTGTGGACTTCAACACCCAGAATTCCTGAGGGTGGCTGGCTCAAGAATTCTGGGAGTTGAAGTCCACAGGTCATGAAGGGGGCATAGTTCCTCATTCCTGCTCTAGGCAGTCTTAATTAATGTAGGTACAGGTAGTCCCTAAGTTATGATGGTAATGCAGCCGGCCAATAATGGTCATAAGTTGTGATCATAAAGAAGGTCTATATGTGACTGGACCTTGTTTTTCAACCCTTTTTTGCAGCAAACAGATGCAATGTTAAGCAAACATTTCATTTTTGCTGAAAACTGGACGTAAATGGATGGCACTGCCAACAGGGCTGACTCTATAAGGAATAATTTTATGAGCCATACTTAATTAATTTAATCTCAATTTAATTTAAATTCTATGGACATCAAATAGATATTTGGTCCTGGCTCCATTTAGAGGCTTAGATGATATCTCCAGTCTGGAAAAAAAAGGAACACCATCCTGATTTAGAGGCCCGTGCTTTTAATAAATTTCAGCTATGACGCAGGTTTGTTTTTCTCCATACAATAATTGAAAAATAAAATGAGCCACACATCATCCTCTTATTTGGGGATTTATGATGCACTATATTAAAGGAAGTGGTGGCTAAGTGGGTAAGACACTGACCTTGTCTATCAGAAAGTTCAGAGGTTCGAATCCCTAGCACTGTGTAATACCGTGAGCTCCCGTTACTTGTTCCAGCTTCTGCCAACCTAGCAGTTTGAAAGCGCTTAAAAATGCAAGTAGAAAAATAGGATCCACCTTTGGTGGGAAGGTAACAGCGTTCCATGCGCTTTCGGTATTTAGTCATGCCAGCCACATGACCACGGAGATGTCTTCGGACAGCGCTGGCTCTTTGGCTTTAAAACAGAGATGAGCACTGCCCCCTAGAGTCGGGAACAACTAGCACATATGTGCAAGGGGAACCTTCACCTTACCTTATTTTAAGATATGTTTTATCCTGTTTTTTAAAATTGATTTTATTTGTTTCTTTTTTAATAGGGGACCATTCTGATCTGTTATATAAGTTGTCTAAAGATGCAGTTAAGCAAGGAAAAACAAACATCCAGAACAGCATTGACCAAAGATATGAGAAAAAAGAGAGCGACTCAAGTTCCTGTATGTACCAAATGCAATACAATTGAATTTGATTTATTTAAAAAAAATAATACTCAGGCTTGATTTGTTTTAATTCCAACCACACTTGACTTTGCCATCTTGTGTGAAGGTTATTTTACTGTGAAACTTTAAAAATATTTTTTCCTCCTTGCTGTCAGAGATCACTTAGTTTCCAGGTACCCAAGCAGAAATTTACAGAAAAACCTGCCTAGATTTCATGTTATCCTTGACTTAGGATCACAATTGAGCTCAACATTTCTGTTGTTAAACAAGATAGTTCTTAAGTGAATTTTGCCTCAATGTACCAACTTCTTTGCCACTATTGTTAAGCGAATCACTGCAGTTGCTAAGTTAGTAACACGGTTGTTAAGTAAATCTGGCTTCTATTCAAACATATTTGCTGACATTCCAGGCTCCATATAAATCAATCGTTGCTAATAACCCAGTTTAAAGAATAATAAGTTGACTATCTTCAGCCTTTGATTAAGAGTAAGTTTAACTTTTGATCAATTCTCGTGCCTTTTTGTGTGCATATAGTGTCTGAAATTGAGAGTGGAAAGGAAAGTGGTGATTGCCTCCCCGCGTTAAATTATCAAAATTCCACCTGTGCCAAGCTCGGTTCAAGGATTGTTCGTGTTAATGATACAACTGGCAAAATATCAGATGCAGCCGGAGACAGGGCTATAGGTAAGCTGATGCGGCTGAGAGTTCTTTCCAAGCATGGGTGAACTTTATTGATATTGACTTACTTTACATTCCCCTTACACAAGGCTATTCATGAATGGCTAGATTTTCCTGAAAACTGTTGTGGCCTGTCGGCAGAATCAGAGGAGGAAGAGGAGGTGTGGGAGTCAGAGTCAGCATCCAGGCAACCTGAGAGTTCCGAGGGGGAAGAGGGGATGGAGCTGTCAGAGAGAGAGAGAGAGAGAGAGAGAGAGAGAGAGAGAGAGAGAGAGGCAGAGCCTGGGCCATCCATCAGCCCTCAGATGGAGAGTCAAGAGCCCCCAGGTCGAGAGGTGGATAATGAGGAAGAGGAGGAACAGCTCGGTTCAATGCCTGACGTGTGGATGCGTAGAAGGCAGAAGAGAGGAGAGTAGTGGAAATCTATGGGCCGGTCCTTGGGATGGAAGAGCCACCGCTGCTAGCGAAGCCCCACCCTAGCTCTGGGGATAAAAGACAGGGGGGCAGAGATGAATGAACTGTTCATCTCCCTGCTGGACAGACTTGTTAGCCTGTAGGGAGAGAGGGGGAGGGGGAGAAAGGGAGAGATAGGGAGGGAGAGAGAGACAGAGAGAGAGAGAGAGACTTTTTGCCAGGGTTGCTGGCACTCCTAATAAAGGAATCATTGATTTAACTCCAGAGGGTTTGTCGTGTTTGGGAGCCGGGTCAGAACAAAAACTCATCGTGAATTGAATAGAAAAAGAAGACTTGCACCCTTTCCATGTTAAAAAAAGCAACTACAGCAAAAACCCTGTGAACATATTAAGGGGGATCCTGTGAGTCTGCTGGTGTTTTAGCAACTTAATGTAATATCCTTGGATTGTGTCCATGCTTTTTTTCACTCTCTTTCCAGAAACCTCTGCAGGATTGCTCTTCTCTTGTTTTGACAATATCAATAAAACGGGAGTCGCTAAGGCTGAAAAGCTGAGAAACAGGCATTTAAGTGCAGCTGAAACGGAACACAAATGGAATGTTTGGCGCAACAGAAAGCTGAGCGGAGATGCTCTAATGGAGCTCATGAAGAATCAGATCAATCAGGAAGCCAGGCCTGAAGAAATTGTGGAGAAACTGGGCGTGGATGCTGAAATCCTCACTAAAATGTTTGAGAAAAGAATGAGGCCGAAGACCCTTGACCTCCGGCCGGCTGCTTTGGGACCTGCTCGGAAGAGCCATCGGGAGAAAGAGTCTAGCGATGAAGACGTAGCCTACGAGAACGGCCTACTGGATAAGACCGAGTCGCCGGTTATATTCGATTTGGAAGACCTGGATAACGAACCCATCCCGCAAGTGAAACCCGTGAAGCCGATGCATAAAAAGGCCAAGAAGATTCAGCGGGCTGTCAGTGTTCCCGTGAAGCCCGTCGAGAAAGTTAATGTTGAAACTGGCTTTGATCCACTCTCCTTGCTGGCAGCTGAGACGGGACAAGGGAAGGAAGAGGAGGAGGAAGAGGAGGAGGAGAAAAGGGTCTCCACCCCGTCAGCAAGGCGCGATTTAGCTGAAGAGATCGAGATGTACATGAATAATATGAGCAGCCCTTTAACAAGCCGGACGCCCAGCGTCGATCTGCAAAAGGCCTGCGGCGACAAGAACCCCAACAAAAGGAGTCCAACCTTAGGCCAGCCGTGCCGAAGATCAAGCCTCCCGCCAAACTCACCCAGGTCGATAGTGCTCCCCAAATCCAAGAGCTACCAGGTCAGAAACGAAAGAGGAAGGGACCGGCTTTGGTCCTCTCCCGTGTTCTCTCCCAACAATTTGTCAAGGGGGCAACCTCAAGACATAGCCGGGGCAGTGACGCTCGCCTCTCCAACCTCCTTCAACCTGGACACGCTCCTGACGCCGACGTTCGATGTTCTGAAGAGCAGCATGTTTTCTGCAGGAAAAGGGGTGGCAGAGAAGGCCAGCAGGTGGTATTCGAAGTTCGCCACCTACGCAGCAGCGTCGAAGGTAAGGCTGTTGAATAATTGCCGTGAAAATAACACAGTTCAGCAGAGATTCCAGTGTGGCTGCTTGTTCTTCCTCACCCCTTGATGGCTAAGGGTAGAACGCTGCTTCAGCTCCATAGGAGTTGCCTTGAAAGTCTTATGTCCGTGATAGCAAACCTATGGCACATGGAGCCATATTTGGTGGAACACCAGTCATCAGCTGATTTTTTGCCCTTCCGGAGGGCCAGGGGAAGCTGTTTTTGACCTCCCCAGGCTTCAGGAAAGCCTCCGGAGGCTGGGGAGGGTGAAAAACAGCCCCAACGGGCCAACTGCAAGTTCAGAAACGATCCTTTTCCGGCTTCTGGAGGGACTCCGGGAGGCTGGGGGAGGCCATTTTTACCCTCCGGAGGCTTCAGAAAAGCCTCTGGAGCTTGGGGTTGCGCGTGCATGCTCAGGTGGGCAGGGAGATTGAGTGGGCATGCTCAATTTTGGCACGCCGTAAGAAAAAGGTCTGCCATCACTGTCCTAGGTGATGTTTATACTCCTTGGCGTTGGCTAGGATCACGAGGCCTACAAGACAAGTATTGGTAGAAGAGAATGTCTGTAGCTGAGGGCTGAACACAGGGCCCTTTGGCGCTCTCTGAGCTTGGTTGTTTTCTTGCAAATGTTTCATTACCCAACTAGGCAACATCATCAGTGCTAGAAGAGAGTGGGGTGTCCAGAGAGGAGCCGGTTTGTGCGTGCTTTGCGTGTGCATGCGCAGTGCAATAAAAATGGCTCTGCGTAGAAGCAAAAAACAAGACGGCAGCGCCTACAGCGGCGCCTGGAGAACCAGTTCAGGGGCATGGCAGGCCTGGGTCACTGCTGGCTCCAGCACCCCAGGCCGCCAATACCGGTTCAGCTGAACCGGTCCAAATTGGTAGGAACCCACCACTTGTCGTAGGCCAAGGACTACCTGCAGTGCTGTGCTGCTGGATCAGGGGTGTCAAACTCGTTTTCATTGAGGGCTGCATCATGGTTTTGTTTGACCTTGGTGGGCCAGGGTGGCTGTGGCCAGTTTGACATCACTTGTGTCGGGGACGCCTGTGGCGGCCCAAGCACTCTGCCATGAAAACGGGCTCCCAAGCTCCGTTTTCAGCTGCAATGGCTTCCTGCAACCCTCTGCCAGCGAAAACGGAACTTGGGAGGGCTGCGTGTGGCCTTCACAACCTCCATTTTCAGCGGCAACAGCCTCTGGGTGCAGACTTCCCAACCTCCATTTTCACTGGCAGAGGCACCGTGGGCCTGTCCTTCACTGTTTCCAGGGCCTCCCCACAGGCCAGATTTAAGCACCCCATGGGCCGGATCTAGCCCCCAGGCCTTGAGTTTGACGCCCCTACACTAGATGTTTGCTACCAGATGAGAATCTGTAGCAACTCCCAACACCCCCTCCAAAGCCTGTTCTTGTTTCAGGATCAAAACTCGGACCGAGCGAGCTTGTCGTCGCTTGGGGCCCTGGATTCGGAATCCGCCTCGCTAACCGATGAAGACATGTGCAACGACCTGGAAAGCAGCTCCTCTCCTCGAGATGACGCATCGTCGGCCTTCAAGGGCATCGGCCTGAGCTCCACCAGTCTTGAAAGCGCCGCTTCTCACAACGGCTCCTCAAAGCCTTCCTCGCATTGCGGTAAGAGAGCTGCTCAAATGGTGTTGTTGTTTTTTCCCCCTCGTTCACTTTCATCAACTGACACGGGCTTGGGAAACACCTGTCGCCCTGTGATCTGGTGAGGCGGCCCCCTCTCCTTCCAGAAAGGGTTAGCATGAAAATTGGCCCAAGGGATTCAATCTTACAAAATAAAAATTCTTGCAAGGTTTCAATTAAAATAAGGGTCGAAGAATGCTGACATCTCGCAAGTTTCATGGAAGAAATCCAGAGTGGTCTCTAAAGCTGGAAGATTCCTTCTTGATGGCAACATTAGAAGGAACTTGTCTCTCTCCTGCCATCTTTGCCCTTTTTTGTCATTTTAGTGTCTTCTTTAATGTTTTAAATATATGTAGAGTACTACATCCAATTTTGGTCCCCACACTATAAAATAGATGTGGAGACTCTAGAAAGAGTGCAGAGAAGAGCAACCAAGATGATTTGGGGACTGGAGGCTAAAATATCTGAAGAACGGTTGCAGGAACAGGGCATGGCTAGTCTAGTGAAGAGAAAGACCAGAGGAGACAGGATAGCAGTGTTCAAATATTTGAAGGGCTGCCACAGAGAGGAGGGGCTCAAGCTATTCTCCAAAGCATCTGACGGCCGGACAAGGAATAATGGATGGAAACTGATCAAGAAGAGATTCAACTTGGAAATAAGGAGAAATTTTCTGACAGTGAAAACATTCAACTCACGGAACAGACGTTGACTTTGATAGTTGTGGGAGCTTCATCATTGGAGACTTTCAAGAAGAGTCTGGACTGCCATCTGTCAGAAATGCTGTAGGGTCTCCTGCTTGGGTGGGGGGTTGGACTAGATGACCTGCAAGGTCCCTTCCAACTCTGTTAATCTAATCTAAATAATAGATAAACTTTTCAGAGTTGCTGAGAGTCAGGTGGCAAATACATTTTAATTATTTCTATTATTATCATTATCCCTTTCTCTTTAAAATAAAGAGAGGGGGCAGCGGAGAGGATATCTTCTTTTCCAGGATTTGTGTAAATATTTCCTTTTACAATGTCCTTTTGGTTTTTAGGCTCCTTTTCCAAATCAGAGATGGTTTCCTCCTGCAGTCCAAGCAGCACGAGCGTCTTCCAGAATTACGCCCTGGAGGTAGGGTATTTTTTGCTATCGTTACCATAAACCAGGAGTGTCCAAACTTGGGAACTTTAAGACTTGTGGACCTCAACTCCCAGAATTCCCCAGCCAGCCTTGAAGTCCACAAGTCTTAAAGTTCCCAAGTTTGGACACCCCTGCCATAAACAGATTTCAAAAGAAGCATTATTTGCCTTCTACTTTTACATAAAAATTTTCCCTGACATCCTAACATTTCAATCCAAGGAATTATCTGATTTAATCATCTGGAGTTTCATGGGTGCATTTTTGGACAGGTATTCCAGGCAACCGCTCACCCTTCAAATAAAGATCAAGGCATCATTACCATCCGGAATGGCCCGTTTTGGATAGTTCCAGAATATGGGAGCTGTTATGAGAAAAATAAAAAGGACAAATCACTTTAAAATGTATTTGTCAGCTGTATACATGGATTAATTCAGCTGTTAATTCTGTTGACATTCCAGTGCTTGCCACTTTTTCTTCTGTTGAAGAAACTAATTAATTTTACTGCCTGCTTTGGCCTCCTGTTTCAGCACCAGGGCTTTTTAAATGAGATAATCAATTAAAAGCTAGAAAGGCACTGGTTTGATCCTCAATCCCCCAGAGCTAATTAAAAGGTGTGGATTGGTTGGCTCTGATCTTGGCCTCATTATATATACTTTCAATTAACACTCTGCTTTCATGGACAACACTGTGTGTCCATTATTATTATTATTATCTATTGGGGAGAAGGGGTGCCATTATACTGGAATGTCCATCAAATCCGAACTGATTTTACACTTGAATAAAATTTACTCACAGAAGACTAGAGTTTATGAACACATTCTAAAGCTTGTGTCAAAGCCAGCTAAACCATTAAATGAGGGTTTGTGGTACAGGCAGCACATCTCTATATCCTAGATAATATTACTACTTTTAGAAGAAGAAGAAAGACCTGCATTCTAATTACTGCCCAATCAGTCTGTTAAGTGCAATTAGTAAGAGGAGTCCTTGGTGCTCTCTGAGCCTAGTTGTTTTCTTGCAGACTTTTCATGACCGAACAAGGTAACATTATCAGTGCTAGAAGAGAGTTGGGTTTACTAGAGGACAAGGACTGTGGGAGCCTCGGTGTTCTCTGAGCTTGGTTTTTTTCTTGCAGACATTTCATTACCCAAACTAGATAACATCTTTATTGCTAGTCTGGGGAATTCTGGGAGTTGAAGTCCATACATACATCTTCAAAGCTGCCAAGGTTGAGAAACACTACAATAGAGCCTGTGTAATCCAAAATCTTTCCGATGCTCAATTGGTATGGCACTGCAGTTAGAAGAAGGATGATAAAACTGGAATCCAGAGCCTGTTCACAGCTATTTGTTCTTCTGCCCGTAGGGCTCAGCCCCCTTAATCTGGTCCATCTCTTTTAATTTCCATGGGTGTGGGAAGTAGAGAAGAAAACAATTCCTGTTAAGCTCATCCCACAGGTAATCTTCATCGCATCACACTTGCGTCAGAAGTACTGAGGTGCTTCCAGGTTGAAAGGATCAGCTGGTGACATCACTGTTGCCCAGGGGATAGCCAAATGTGTGCTCCTTTCATGGCCCCTGCAGGAACCTGAGCAAAGGACAGGAGCTCACCTCACCCCATGGTAGCACTGGGGTCTTGGAGGCAGGTGTCAAGTTCCAAGTAATAGATCCCTAGCAAACTCCCAAGGCAGGTAGGGTCCTCAAAGAATATTTATTGGATATATCATATTGGCACAGATCTGGTGAAAACCGTCTCTGAAGGTTCCCACAGTTTTCACCTAATTAAAAGTAAGTTTCTCCCTCAACCCCAAACAATCAGTCACATGGTCCAACCAAGGCGTTGTCTGGTGGCCTGGTGACATCACTCCTCCTTCCTCCGGCCAGGTGGTAGAACATCCTTGGTTCCCAAGAGAAAGTATTTTATTTTGGCTACAAAGACCCCAGCTACCTCTAATCCCCCCTCCCTATTCCTCAGCTCCATTGTGGCTCCAAGATGGTTTCAGTCAGATCAGCGTCAGGATTGATAACAGGCTTACTAACTTCCAACCCAGTGTCCTACCTACTTGAGCCACGATGCTCTTTGGATATCCTTCATAATGGGCGATGAGGAAGCTGAGACAATGCAATGGCAAGACTCACTTGGTACTGACACGGTGGCAGTCTGTACTGGAATATGTATTATTTCTACCAATGAACTTACTGGAAATAAGACATTCAATTCCTGCAAGGAAAGTTTTGGGGAATGTCCTTCTTTTTTTTCTTTTTTTTAGCAAAATGTCAGAAAGCATTTACCTTGGTGTGTTGTAATATCCTTCCTTTAGCAGTTCTAAAAGACAGGTATAAAAAGTCTCTCTGATGAGAGATTTAGCCCTGGGCATTTAAAACCCTGCCTCCTCCCTTCCTCTCTGCTCCTTTTATGAGAATTTTCTCATTTCTTTGCTAAATCCAGTCATCTGCAAAAATGTCTAAGCACCCAGGTTACTTTTTACATTAGTCAGGTACACAGACCAAGTTTCTAAAATTACGGGGCATATGAAAAATTTGTTGCCTGTTTATGAATAGATTAAAGTTTTTTTTTTAAATGTGATTTGTATGCTTGTCAAAGGTGCTGCTGTTAATTTTATTTGAATTTTATATTGTTCGGTTTATCTGCTGAGTATCTAGATCAGAACTTGAATATTTATCAGCAACTATAATAAAAATGACGTTAGTTACTCATGTCTAAGGGCAAGGAAGGATGTCCCTGGAAATATTTAACAAAACTTTTATATGAGTTATATGAAAAAGAAGTAAAAAAATAAAATAAAAAAAGATGTGGTAATTTAAGATTCTGGGGTTCCTATTGGTATGCATACAGTAGGGATAATAGATCCGTTATTATCTGTGTACCTTGGATAAGGCATTGTCCTGTTTTCCACTGGGTCTGTTTGTTAAAACTGGACTTTTCCCCCCAGACTAGCAAGCTGTAATTATATTAATTTGTAGATTAGTCAGCTAAAGCCCAAAGAAAGCCAAAATGGCCCCCATGGCTTTAACTCCGTGCCTCCCTCAGGTCCTGATCTCAAGCTGTTCCCGATGTCGAACCTGCGACTGCCTGGTTCATGACGAAGAGATCATGGCAGGCTGGACGGCGGACGACTCCAACCTCAACACCACCTGCCCCTTCTGTGGAAATCTCTTCTTGCCTTTCCTGAATATTGAGATCCGAGATCTCCGGGGACCTGGAAGGTATGTGTTTACCGATCCTTTGGAAAGGGATTTTTTTTTATTGGCAATATTTTCCACACCTGACAATTTCATAACCATCTGAACTTTTTGTAGGTACTTCTTAAAGCCCAGTCCTTCTTCGGAAACTATCCAGCTTCCATCCTCTGGGGTGAACCAGGCCGGCAAAACCTGCATTGCTGATCCCCTTTCAGGGTTTACTACCACTTTAATTCCAGCTCAAAATGACGTCGTTTCAGAAAGGTACATTTATCTCACGGTTTTTAAAACATTCATAACTGCATTTATAACCTCCTTTTCCTCTAAAGCCCGACACCCCAAATTTGGCGAGGTTAATTGGGTGGAGAAAAATGACTTGCCAAATGCTGTCAGGCCTGGAAGCCATCTTTTACATTGGGGCCTTCAGGCCTTCCACATTTTCAACTGTGGGAAAATGGGAGGGGGGATTATATGGAGTATGGGAGATATATAGTCAAAATAACCTTCCTTTCTCAGAGAGTCAAGGACACTTTGACCTGCAGCTGCGATGGTGTGAATGGGAGGATGGTCTCTGATTGGGCCATGTGATAGACATGTGGGTGCTGGGCAGGGGTTTGGATTTTCATTTGGGTGGGGAAACCTGGGAACTTTCAGATTTGGGTTTTCCCAGATGGGGCAATATGACATCTAATAAAATGGAACTTTGAGGAACCTCAAGCCTCGGAGTCTTCTTTCATTGGGGATGTCACTTGGAATGCTCCATTTTTGGTGCCAGGAGGCTTCAGGGAGGGCCTCCAGAGCCCGGGGGGTAGTAGCCATTTTCGCCCTCCCGGAGTCTCGAGAAAAGCCTCCAGAGCCTGGGGACGGTGAAAACACACACTATGATGAAGGAGGCCAAGTAGGTTGTGGTGTGTGTGTGTGTATGTGTGTGTGTGTGTTACACACGCCTGTGCAAGGACGGTTACGCGTGCATGCACAGGGGGCAGGCGCATTGCATTGTGGGTATGGGCGCATTATTTCGGCATGCAAAGAGAAAAAGGTTAGTCATCACTGGCATAGAGTCTCCTACTTGAGCAGGAGGTCGGACTAGAAGACCTTTAAGGTCCCTTCCAACTATGTTATCCTGTAAATGGCTTAAATACCTGGAATCTTCTAAGCAGTCTATGTAAATTCTTCCAGCAGCTGCAAGGCAAAACATTTGGACACCTTCTGTGCCAAGAGCATCCAGATCCCTTCTCAGCGAAGGCATCCTTCAGCCAAAGAGGAGCCCCTTGGCCATCCCCTGTCAAGAAGCGTCAGTGCGTACAGTTCTTTAGAGATAGATGAAGTGGGAGTCCATCCCCACAACCGTGTGGTGCCCACGGGGAGCTTGCCTGCAAATTTCCAGCAGAGAATGGTAAGCGCCCAAGTATTGTGTTCCTTCTTCACCTGGATTTTCAGAAGAAACATAGCCATTCCTTTCCTATGTTCTATTCCATGCTATTCCTATATTCTATTCCATACCATTCCTATATTCTATTCCATTTCATTCCTATATTCTATTTTATTCTTTTCTATTCCATTCCTATATTCTATTCCATTCCTATTCCTATTTCGTTCCTATATTCTATTCTATTCTATTCTTTTCTATTCTATTCCATTCTTATATTATATTCTATTCCATTCCATTTCCTATTCCTTTCTATTGCCATGGTGACAGTGGTTAGAAATGCAGTATTGCAGGCTGACTCTGCCCATAGTCAGGAGATCACACAAGGTTGACTCGGCTTCCATCCTTTCGAGGTGGGTGAAATGAGCACCCGGGTTGCTGGGGGTTGTAAAGCAATATGTATTTCTTAAGTGCTATTACTATTGTTAAAGTTTTTCAGTGATAATTATTTGTTTGTATCCTGCCTTTATCGTTTTTTAAAATAATTCAAGGGGATGACTCTATCCAACACACCTTCCTCACCCTCTTTTCCCCACAATAACAACCCTGGGAATTGGGTTGGCCTAAGAGAGAGGGACCGACCCAAAGTGACCCAGCTGGCTTTCATGGCTAAGATGGGACCAGAACTCACCATCTCCTCTTGCGTTCTCCTGGCCTAAAATCATCCCATTGTTGGACCTAAAGTTAACAGGTCTCCCTCTTTCCAGTTGGGTGCCTTAACCCCTTTGAGGTTTAATTATGAAATCACTTTGCTGAAAATTATCAGAGGGATCTCAGTGGGAAGTAAATCATTCCTGCTGTTGGATTGATGATTTTGTTATTGGTCATTTTACAGGTAGTCCTTAACTTACAACCGTTCACTTAGCAATCCTTTGACCTCACAGCGACCCTGTAAAACGTGTTTTAGGATCATCACCGTATCCCCATGATCATTTGATGTGGACACTTGGCAACCAGCCTGTATTTGTGATGGTTGTAGCATCCCAGGGAGATGTGATTGCCATTTGCCACCTTCCCAACCCACTCTCAACAAGCAGAATCAGTGGAGGAAAGCTGGATTCGCTTAACAATCACAATAACAATCACTTAACAGCTGCAGTGTTTTGCTTAACACCCATCGCCAAAAAAATCAGAAAACCGGGCGTTTCCCACATAACATCCACCTTTGCTTAGCAACAGAAATTCTGGCCCTCCCTGTAGTCGTAAATTGTGGTAGCAGTTGCCTTTTACATTATTTTTGGGGCGCGCTCTGAGCTCCTTTAGGAGGAGGAACAAGAGAAACCATTAAAATGCAATTTAATTACGGTACAGTATCCCACGAGACCAACTTCTCTGTAGCTAAAAATAGTCAAAAGCAGGAAATCCCAGGAAAATCAGAAGGTACATACCCCTAACACCTGGAAGATTCAAGAGGAGGGTCCCCCAACCAAAGACCCGTTTCTCGTGATTATTCAACACGGATTTCTCACTTTGTTCTTAATGCCCCCTCTGGCATCGCAGGAGTCTGTGCAGCTGGAGTGGCATCTGCCTAGCCCGGAGCCCATCACCGTTCCTTATCTAAGTCCTCTCGTTGTCTGGAAAGAGCTTGAGAGCTTATTGGAAAATGAAGGAGATCACGTGATCACCGTGGCTGAATTTGTGGACCATCACCCCATCGTCTTCTGGAACCTGGTCTGGTATTTCCGGCGGTTGGACTTACCCAGTAGTTTGCCCGGATTGATCCTCTCCTCTGAACACTGCAATAAAAATTCCAAGGTATGGAAAACAAAACATTCTGCTAATTGTAAGCATTGGTTTTGTTGGGGGAATCTAGCAGGTAATTTGTGGTTGTTATTAATTTAAAGAGCTGTGAGAGAAGGGGTGGCAGAACCTTGGGGGGGGGCGGAGTGAAAAGGGGAATCAGCCTAGAATCCCTGCATGGTCACAAGGGAACCAAGTCCAACCCCCCTTGAGTACTGTTGACCCTTATCCAACTCTAACCCTTGTGAATTGATTCCTGTGCATAGACCTTGAGCAATAAATCAGTTTAATTGAATCTTTTATGCGTGGACCTGATCTTTCACACCTTACATTTTAACTAAACTGGGTGCTTTGTCTCGTGGGTATATATTTTTTATATACCCACGAGACATGTATAGCCCTGATTTACAATCATGTTAAACTACAGGTAGTCCTCAACATATGACCACAATTGAGCGCAAAAATTTCTCTTGCTAAGAGAGACCATTGTTAAGTGAATTTAGCCCCATTTTACAGCTTTTCTTGCCACAAGTTGTTAAGGGAATCACTGCAGTTGTTAAGTTAGTAGTACCGATCCAGCATCCTCATTGACTGCTGGTCAGAAGGTCACAAAAGGTGCAACTGTTATTAGTAATATTGTTACCAAAGTAGTTGAATTTTGATCATGTAACCATGGGGATGCTTCAACAGTCATAAGTGTGAAAACAGACATCTTTTAGTCCTGTTGTGACTTTGCACAGTCACTAAATGAACTGTCGTAAGTTGAGGATTACCTGTACTGAAGCATTCATTTTTGCTATATTCTGGAATTTCCAGTGCCTCTTCTCATCCTGAGCTTAAAGTCCATTTTCCTTCGCATTTTCCGTCCCTTGTGATTTTGCTTCCAGGTGACGCTGCCTTATTCCCTTTGACAATTGTATTCAAAATCTCTTGTGTCTTCCCTTTACAGATACCCAGAAACTGCATCTTGGAGAACAGCAAGCATGTTCTGATTCAGATGTTGTGGGACAATATGAAACTCCACAAAGATCCAGGACAGCCCCTCTATATTCTGTGGAACGCCCAGAGTAAGTTCCCCGGTAGTCTTAACCATTTTATGGGAAAAGATTTCCCACTAGGCCAGAAGCCGGAAAAGATAAGGATTCGGAGTTTGATCACGCCGTTCTTGTCTTACAGGTCAAAACCGTACCCTTGTGTTTGAGAGTGAGTGTTGTGTTACGTCTTTGCTGTGGCTGAGAAATTATTTATTCCTTGACTTACTTTCAACCACACACTTCTCTCCTTTCCTAGTGTATGTGCGTGTGTAAATTTTATGTGGTTGGGGTTGGGTTTTTTTTTTTTTTGCTTACAGCAAAATATCCTGCATAGGCATATCTTCCCCGCCCCTTTCCCCCAGCTATTTTGTGTCCTAGTTTCATTTTCTTTGAGATAAACCCTTGGAATTCTTGCAATTATAATTTGTAGATGACTTTTCAGCTTCCTCCCTGTTTTGACCTGGCCTTCAACATTCCTTCGCTTACAGCTCCTATATGCCCTTGATCAGACTGTCTTTCTTATGGCTGGCTGTTCCCTGTCGCACTTCATTTTTGTACCCCAGCTTCACAAAATTGCCTTTATGCAATATTTTTTTTTATTTTTAAAACCAGCTGGCAGTCTTGGGGGGTTTGTTGTTGTTGTTGTTGTTTACTGTACTTTCTAAATGTCTTTCTACAGCTCAGAAATACCCAGTGGTCCATTTACTGCAAAAGGACGACAGTTTCTTTAACCAGGAGCTCTTAAGAAGCATGGTCAAGAGTATTAAGACAAATGATGTCTATGGACCAATGAGCCAGATCCTAGAGAGGCTGAACAAAGGACCACAGATCAAAAGGCAGAGGTGAGTCTGGAAATTTGTTTTTTTTTTCTTGGAAGAAAAAAATCAGAACATTCAGTCACTCACTCGTTGAGAAGGTAAAAAGAGAACAGAGAACCAAATACTCAGAATAACAGAAAGGACCTTAGAGGTCTTCTAGTCCAACCCCCTGCTCAAGCAGGAAACTTATTCCATTTCAGGTTGTCCAATCTCTTCTTAAAAACTTCCAGTGATGGAGCACCCACAACAGGCGAACTCTTCCACTGATGAATTGTTTTAACTGTCAGGAAATTTCTCCTTAGTTCTAAGTTGCATCTCTCCTTGATTAGTTTCCACCCATTGCTTCTTGACCTGCCCTCTGATGTTTTGGAAAATAGCTCAACTCCCTCTTCTTTGTGGCAGCCCCTTGGATAGTGAAGGTCTGCTATTGTATCATTTCTCCTCTTCCAAAAGAATTGGGGCATCTGGAGTTTGAGTTATAGTGTGGTATTTTTGTCCCACTGGTTTCCTTAGTTTAGGTCCATACCAGGGGTGGGTTCCTACCGGTTCGCACCGGTTCTTGCGATCCGGTTCGTCAGTGAACCCGGAAGTAATTAACTTCCGGGTTCCTAGCTCCTAGCCCCTGTCGCTGGGTGCCTGCAGGGTTTTTCTTTTTAAAAAACGCCTCTCCGGAGAGGAAGCCCTGTCAAAGCGCACCTTTCCCGCCTCGGCGGCTGCAGGGACCACCCCACCGCTTTACCTTCCTCCTCCTCCTCCTCCCCTTCCGCCCGCAGCAGCAGCAATGGCAGCCGAGCCGGGAAAGGAGCGCTTTGGCAGGGCTGTCAAAGCACACCTTTCCCGCGTCGGC
Organism: Thamnophis elegans; assembly: GCF_009769535.1. NCBI lineage: Eukaryota > Metazoa > Chordata > Lepidosauria > Squamata > Natricidae > Thamnophis > Thamnophis elegans. Next base: position 21,865,386 of record NC_045556.1, on the reverse strand, counting down.
GGCTGCAGGGACCATCCCGCCGCTTTATTTTCTTCCTCCTCCTCCTCTCCTTCCGCCCGCAGCAGCAGCAATGGCAGCCGAGCCGGGAAAGGAGCGCTTTGGCAGGGCTGTCAAAGCGCACCTTTCCCGCGTCGGCGGCTGCAGGGACCATCCCGCCGCTTTATTTTCTTCCTCCTCCTCCTCTCCTTCCGCCCGCAGCAGCAGCAATGGCAGCCGAGCCGGGAAAGGAGCGCTTTGGCAGGGCTGTCAAAGCGCACCTTTCCCGCGTCGGCGGCTGCAGGGACCATCCCGCCGCTTTATTTTCTTCCTCCTCCTCCTCTCCTTCCGCCCGCAGCAGCAGCAATGGCAGCCGAGCCGGGAAAGGAGCGCTTTGGCAGGGCTGTCAAAGCGCACCTTTCCCGCGTCGGCGGCTGCAGGGACCATCCCGCCGCTTTATTTTCTTCCTCCTCCTCCTCTCCTTCCGCCCGCAGCAGCAGCAATGGCAGCCGAGCCGGGAAAGGAGCGCTTTGGCAGGGCTGTCAAAGCGCACCTTTCCCGCGTCGGCGGCTGCAGGGACCATCCCGCCGCTTTATTTTCTTCCTCCTCCTCCTCTCCTTCCGCCCGCAGCAGCAGCAATGGCAGCCGAGCCGGGAAAGGAGCGCTTTGGCAGAGCTGTCAAAGCGCACCTTTCCCGCGTCGGCGGCTGCAGGGACCATCCCGCCGCTTTATTTTCTTCCTCCTCCTCCTCTCCTTCCGCCCGCAGCAGCAGCAATGGTAGCCGAGCCGGGAAAGGAGCACTTTTGCAGGGCTTCCGCCGCGCCCCCAAGGACCGCTGACCTCGCGCTGCCGTTTCTTCTTCTTCCCCGGCCTTCCCAGTTAGCTTGCTTGAAGCTCCGAGGAGGCGGGAGGAGGGTCGCAGGAGTGGAAGTGGGGGGAGGTCTTCCCGGCCGGGAAGAGCTGAGAGGCTGCCGGCCCCTTTCGCAGGAAAGTTAACTTTTCTTGGCGAAATCCTGCCCCCCCCCCCCCCCGCGTGGGTGAGCTGTCCTCTTCCCGTAAGCCGCCCGGAGTTACCTGTGTGTGAGGTGGGCTGCCCTATGCATTTGCGTGTATGCGCTGGAAAGAGAGTGAAAAAGAGAGGGAGAAATAATTATATTAATTAGATAGATCAGTCTTTCTCCACCTTGGAGACTTGAAAGTGTGTGGACTTCAACTCCCAGAAAGGGAGTTGGGAGAAAGGGAGAAAGGAGGAGAGAATGAAAGGAAGATGGGGGAAAGAAGAAAGAGGTAAGGAGAGGAGGATGGAAAGGAGAGAAAGAGGGGGAGAGAGGGTAGAAAGGGGAAGAGGAAGAGCAGGAGTAGGAGAAAGGTAAGGGAAGAAGGAAGGGGAAGGAGAGGAAGAAGGAGGAAAGTAGAGAAGGGAGGGAGAAAAGAAAGGGAAAATAAGGTGGTGTTATAACAGGAGGAAGGGATGGTAAACAAAGCAACCCAAACTGTATATTATAACCTATTAAATGAAATAATAAATGTATAAGAATGATAAATGTTAAAACACTTGTAACCAAACGACATGCTATATGTGATGATGGGTTTTTTTCTTTTTGTTTTGTTTTGTTTTTATTGTTGTGGGCATGTGTCGTCTGTAACAAAAAAAATTAAAAAAATATTTTTATAAAAAGGTGGAGAAACACTGAGATAGATGATAATGAGGGAGGGAGAGGGAGAGAGAGAGAGAGACCATAACTAGATAGACAGATAGGCAGGCAGATAGACGGATGGATAGAGAGAAAGAGAGAGAGATAGGTAGGCAAGCAGATAGATGGATGGAGAAAGAGAGGGGGAAAGAGGGAGAGGGATACCATAACTAGATAGGCAGGCAGTTAGACAGATGGATGGATGGATAGAGAGAGAGAGGATGTATATAATTAAGGTGACCAGACGTCCCTAGCGAGGTCGCGGGCTGGCAGTAACTGCCGCGGCCTAGCTCCCCCCCCCTCCGGTCAATGGTGTCCCTCTTTATCAATCTGAAAATCTGGTCACCTTACTTGTTTAGGTAATTCTGAGGTGGTTGATGGTTCTGTGAGTGCCTGTCCTTTATAATTTTCCACATTGCCTTGATGGTTTTTATTCCAGTGACTTTGTCTTTCCTGTTCTTAGGCTTAGGAAAAAAAAAACTGGTTTCATTGGCAGTCTTTTTTTTTTTGGGGGGGGGGGGATTTTTATTTTTTTGGTGTTTTCCTAGCACTGTCATAGTTTGTGGGTGTGGGTGGGTGTGTAATGTCCCACAGTTATCTATGCATTAATAATGATCTAGTAATATTAATAATATCTAGTAATTAGTAATATCTAGTAATAACATCGTCTTGGACACTCCCATCCGGTCACATGGGCGGCAAGCCACTCCCATCCGGTCACATGGGCGGCAAGCCACTCCCATCCGGTCACATGGGCGGCAAGCCACTCCCATCCGGTCACATGGGCGGCAAGCCACTCCCATCCGGTCACATGGGCGGCAAGCCACTCCCACAAAGGAGGCCACGCCCACAGAGGTGGTTCGAACAATTTTTGAAACCCACCCCTGGTCCATACATTGTATTGAGATGGGTTGAAGCACCTTCCCTTGGGCTGAGCATTTGGCAGGGCTCCAAGCATTCAGTAAAGCTATAGGTTTAGTCATTAAAAACCCCTAATTGTTTGTTTGTTTCATTTAAAAAATATGCATAGTTGCCCATCTTGAACAAGGACTAGGGGTGTCGTGATAACTGTCTTCCAGTACTTGAGGGGCTATCACTGAGAGGAAGGGGTCAAGCTGTTCTCCAAAGCATCTGAGGGTAGGACTAGAAGCAATGGATGGAAACTAATCAAGGAGAGACTCAACCTAGAACTAAGGAGAAATTTCCTAATGGTGAAAACAATCAATGGAAGGGCTTGTTTCCAGAAGTTGTGGGTGCTCCATCTGTGGAGGTTTTCGAGAAGTTACTAGTCAGCCCATTTGTCTTGAATGGTCTAAAGTCTCCTGCTCAAGCAGGGGTTGGACTAGATAACCTCCAAGGTCCCTTCCAACCTTATTTATTCTAATACAAGCTCACAGCAGCACTAAAACCAAGTACATATAACCATAAAGCAATCACATAACCCTCACCTCCCACCCACCCCTACCCCAATCAGATGCTCCCGGCAAGCTCCATGTACCCTCATTCTGTTCTATCTCTTCTGTTCTATCCTATCTTTAGCACCTGGCTAAAACAAAGCAGGTCTTGACAGCCTCCCAAAAGGCTGTGGGGAACTGCCAAATCAGCAGGGTGAGCCTGTTCTGAATTGTTGACCTTTTCCTTGAGATGATGCTTCCAGATGGCATTTTATCACTTACAAATAGAACATACTTGAGAAATTGTTGTACAATGCGAGCTATTTTTACATCAGCACTTCCCTGTAAAAATAGCCTGCGCTTTTTAAACATTTCCAAATATGTTCTGTGCTTATGGGATTTGTCCTATCACAAAAGACTTGCAGCAACGCCATCTCCTCCTTTTGTCCCCGCTTCCTCTTTGTTTGATTTCGGCAACACCACCATTCCAGTTGTGGGTTCCGGGCGGTACGGCCGCTGTACCACTCTTCCACTTTACCAAAGGATCCCTTGGTAAAATGGCAAGCTATTGTTTCTTAAGTTCATTCTTCATAATAGAAAATATTTGTAGCTTAGGTTTCAGATTTCGGCAGTGGTTTATGTGAAGTTTCCAAAGAACACCCTAATTAAAGGATGCTCTCGAAGCCCATTTCTTTGTTGTTAATTATTTAATTATTAAATAATCAATCTATAATTATTAAGTTGATGATTCATTAAGTGTCCTTAATCAGTGCAAGACAGCACATTAAAAAAAAACAGTAAATGCTCTCTCTGCTCCAGCCCTGCTTGTTTCAAAGGAGCGGGAGATTTCCAGAGCAGCTGCTTCGTTTCCTTCCGTTTAGGGCAGGGGTGTCAAACGCAAGGCCCCTGGCCCTCCTGAGCTCCCTTTTCACTGGCAGAGGGTTGCAGGAGGCCGTCGCAGCCAAAAACAGAGCTCGGGAGCCCGTTTGATAGTGGATTTAAAACAGTGACTGAAAAATAAAGCTTTCCCATTTTATTTTGTCTGTTTCATTTCAGGAGTCTTTATAGAGAGATACTATTTCTCTCTCTCGTTGCTCTTGGAAGAGATAATATCGATATAGGTAAGTGATGCATGCCAGTATTGTTCTCCTAAGTATGTGTTAAATGTTTACTGCAAACTATCGCTTCTGATCTTGGAAAACATATTTGTATTTGAAAAGTGTTGAGTCCTCTTAATATACCCTATTTTCCCGAAAATAGGACCTCCCTGGATAATAAGCCCAACCTGGTTTTTGAGCACATGCACTAAAATAAGCCCTCCCCAAAAATATTGCAACACAGCAGCAGCCATGAGGTGACCACGTTCGCCGCTTCCTGCACCTCAAAAATTATAAGACCTCCCTGAAAATAAGGCCAAGCGCTTATTTCAGGGGTCAAAAGAAAATAAGATCCTGTTTTATTTTCGGGAAAATACAGTAACATACAGGTATTTAATCCTTTCTGTTCTCCAAAATAAGGAATAAATTTGGCAGGGGAAGATTGGGTTCAGAAAGTCCGGTAGAGAAGCTTGTGTAAAGTAGAATAATTGAATTTGTTTCTCTGCGCAAAAATACTTTCCCCAGAAAATGATCCTTAATTGCAGACTCTGGCTTTCTTTGGCTTTTTAATGGGGGGAGTAAAATTTCCCATTTCCCAACCTTGATGCTGTTTCTAGGCTGAATTAGCATCTCTTCCCAACGATGGTCATTCACTCAAATGTACCATCCCAGTTCCAGCCAGAAAGGTAGCCATGGTAATTGCCAGAGACAAAAGCTTCCAGCCTCCTTTGAAAATATGCTATGCTAGTTTTCAAATCAATTAATCACCAGTCACAAGCCCCTTCTTTTCAGCACTATCATAACGTTGTACGGTTGTTAAATCAGGTACTGCCTGTATATTAGCCTCCCAAAAATAAAGACTTTGAAAACATGAGCTTTTAAACTGTGCATCTTCTTATATATTTTTGATAGGTATCTTTTTGCATGTGGCTACATTTTTAAATATATAGGGGGTGGATGGGGGTGTCTGTGTGGGGGGGTGCACGCACACTTTTGTATGTGCCTATGTGTGTGCCTTTGTGTGTATATACATTTATATATCTCTCACACACATATCTCTATCTGCTTATCTATCATCTGTCATCTCTATCTCTATCTATCATCTATCTATCTATCTCTATCTATGTCTCTATGTATTTCTAATCTATTTATATTTGTTTATCAGTTATCTGTTCTGACCTAGACTTCCCAAGAGCATGAAACAAACTCCTTGTTCCGCCAAAAACCCCTTTTATTAATTTGCTGTGAATTCCGCTCATTCACATCCAGCAAAGTCTTTCAAGGGAGGATTTACAGTCACAGACCTTATCTGGCTTAGAGAGCTGACAGGCTGATATCTGCAAAACTTGGAAAGGAGTCTCGGAGAGTCACAAACCAATTAAGTGAACTAATTGTCTCCTGCAAACTCCACTCCCCATTCGCTCCTCTTTTATTTCCTCTGGGAGGGGGCATTCATGATCCACCTCTGGCCTTATTCCCAAATCAATCCTGTTCTTTAGCTGTTCCCTTTGTCTGGTAACTCTGCGCATGCGCACACTGGGAACAGGCTCCAGCTATTCTTCTGCCTCACTGATGTCTGACTTTGAAGGCAGCTGATAACTGTCAGACAGCCCTGGCCCCCTCTCTGCCTCCAACACAGAGCCCTCATCAGAGCCTTCCCCAGACTCCAGGAATGGCCCATGTTCCTCCCCAACCTCCTCACTGTCTGAATCAGTTGCCAGCTCTGCTGGCGGCCACAATACTATCTGTCTACCTGTTCTATCTCCCGTGTCTATCTTCTGTCTATCCTATCTATCTACCTACCTACCTACTCTGTCTGCCTCCCTGCCTGCATAATCCCGCACTATAGATATTTTCTTCCTCTCCCTCCAGATGCTTTCGACAGAGAATACAAGATGGCTTACGATCGTCTCACCGCGAATCAGGTCAAGAGCACCCACAACTGTGATCGGCCACCAAGTACCGGTGTGATGGAGTGTCGAAAGACATTTGGGGAGCCGTATCTCTAGATGGAATCATGGCGCGTCATGAAGTGCTTTGTAGGTGAACAGTAAAAACAGCCGCCGCAGACTCTCCTCCTCTGAGAAGAAGCCTCTGGGCCTTTCTCTAGAGGAGAATTCCTGCAAGGAACACAGTCCAGGATTACGAAAGACCCCTCTCCCTTCCCGGGCTCTCTTTTCATCTTGACGCAGAGATAAGCCATGTGGCGCAGAACACGGAGCGTTTTGCGGCAGAAAAGGGCAAATCAGGATGGACCAGAAACACGCAGGGAAGGGAGCATGCATCAAATAAGCTTTTGAAATAAACTGTTTGCCGAGGAGGTGCAAAAAGTGACAGAAAGCAGGCCAGAATTATATTATAACAGATTTTAAATTATTTATAGCAAGTTCATATTTTTTTAACTTTTTAAATTCCAAGAGTGAACCGAGGGACTTCATTGCCTGAACAATATTTTTCAGAATATTGCTGTGTATAGCAACAGGTCTGATTTCCCCCCACCCCCTTCCTTTTTTTCTAAAGAAACACCTCTTTTGTTTAGCTTTTTTTTTTTTTTAATGTAACAGAGAACTTTCGGTACTATGTTTCCTATCCTGCAAAATCTATATTTACGTAGCTCGTTTTAGCTGACAAGTATTGCTGACTGAGTAACAGGAAGCTTGGTAAGTTAACCAGATTTGTTACAGTTTGAACACTGAAGCTGATGTCACTTTCCTTCTGTCCCCCCCCCGCCCCCCCCGAGCTGAGATTCTCCAATATTTTTCTGTAAAAAATCATTGAATATTAGAAGCTGAATCTTTGCAAAGAACAGTCTAAAGGCATCTGTGGAGCAGAGTGCATGCATCTCTGTACAGCTAGTCCTTGAATTAACGACCACAATTGGGACCAGAATTCCCGTCACTAAGCAAAGCAATTGTTAAACGGGTCATACCTGATGTTACAACCTTTTTGCCATGGTTATTAAGCAAATCACTGCCATCGTTAAGTCAGTTCTTAAATTAATCCAGCTTTCCCCACTGACTGGGAAGGCCAGAAGTGGTGATTACACGATTCCAGGACATTGCAACCATCGTAAATACATGCCAAGCATCCCAATTTTAACCACATAAATTGGTGCCGTGATGCAAGTCACTTTTTTTTAAAGCGCTGTTGTAACTTTAAACAGTCGCTTACAGGAACGGTTGTAAGTCGGGGACTATCTGTATATTGCATAAGGAGCTGAGCATTTGGAAGGCTGCAAAATATTCAGGCAGAATTGCGTCTTTTCACTTTCTATTGTTCATGTCTGTGCTTCTTGGTTTTCTAAGAACCGGAGGAGTTGGCTTCCCATATTTCAAACTGGCATATTGATGGAGAATTAGGTGTCTGTAAAAGCAACTCCCTGCCAGAGGTGCACAGTGCTTCAAATTCAGATCCTGCGCACTGCCAAAGATGCTTTGGAGGGCTTAGGAACATGGGAATAGCATCTGGAAGCAGCCGTGTCTTCCCTATATTGGGCATGAGTGATCCTTGAAAAAGACACAGTTGATTTCCAAAATGTTATTCTTATGGTTTCATCTTTCTTATTATCCAATTCAGGAGTCTCCAAACTCGGCAACTTTAAGACTTGTGGACTTCAACTCCCAGAATTCCCCAGCCAGCGTATGCTCCCTGCCAGAGGTGCTTATGCTGGCTGGGGAATTCTGGGAGTTGAAGTCTACAAGTATTAAAGTTGCCGAGTTTGAAGACCCCTGATCTAATTTAAAGGCAGATTTTATCAGATTCAAGTCTGTGTTAATAACAGATGAGATGCTGATTTATGCTTAATCCAGGAAAAAATACTTTCAGTACAAAAAAATGAAGTCAAAGAGTGACTCTGTGGACACGTCCACTAGTTTTCCTTTCAACAAGATGAAAAGGAAACCTTTTTCCACGGTGATTTTTGATTTTGCATTCTTGCCAAGAGGCCCGGGATTTCTTACTGGTCCCCCATATACAATAAATGCTAATTTAGCTTTTTTTTCCTCCAAGGTCATCTCAAACTAGGTGCCCCAATGCATTTTAATAATTGCATTATTGAGATTTTGATTCCATCAGTTTCCTTTGCTTTTGAAGGATTTAAACAGCATTTGCCCCTCCATTTAAAGAAACTGAAATCTGAAGCCATTACAGGTGAAACTCAAAAAATTAGAATATCGTGCAAAAGTTCATTTATTTCAGTAATGCAACTTAAAAGGTGAAACTGATATATGAGAGAGACTCATTACATGCAAAGCAAGATAGTTCAAGCCGTGATTTGTCATAATTGTGATGATTATGGCATACAGCTCATGAAAATCCCAAATCCACCATCTCAGAAAATTAGAATATTACATGCAATCAATAAAACAAGGATTGTACATAGAACAATATTGGACCTCTGAAAAGTATAAGCATGCATATGTACTCAGTACTTGGTTTGGGCCCCTTTTGCAGCAATTACTGCCTCAATGTGGCGTGGCATGGAAGCTATCAGCCTGTGGCACTGCTGAGGTTTTATGGAAGACCAGGATGCTTCAATAGCGGCCTTCAGCTCAGAATTGTTGGGTTTCATGTCTCTCATCTTTCTCTTGGCAATGCCCCATAGATTCTCTATGGGGTTCAGGTCAGGCGAGTTTGCTGGCCAATCAAGCACAATAATCCCACAGTCATTGAACCAGATTTTGGTGCTTTTGGCAGTGTGGGCAGCTGGAAAATGAAGTCAGCATTCCCATAAAGCTCGTCTGCGGAAGGAAGCATGAAATGCTCCAAAATCTCCTGGTAGACAGCTGCCTTGACCCTGGTCTTAATGAAGCACAATGGTCCAAAGTCCTAAGAGCCGAGGTGGCGCAGTGGTTAAATGCAGCACTGCAGGCTACTTCAGCTGACTGCAGTTCAGCAGTTCAGCTGTTCAAATCCCACCAGGCTCAAGGTTGACTCAGCCTTCCATCCTTCCGAGGTGGGTAAAATGAGGACCCGGGTTGTTGTTGGGGGCGATATGCTGACTCTGTAAACCGCTTAGAGAGGGCTGAAAGCCCTATGAAGCGGTATATAAGTCTAACTATTGCTATTGCTATTGCTATTGCTCTTTTCTGATGAGAGCAACTTTTGCCAAAAGTACCAAAACCTGGTTCAATGACCGTGGGATTACTGTGCTTGATTGGCCTCTCCATTCTTCCTCCATACTCTGGGTCCTTGGCTTCCAAATGAGATGCAAAAAATTCATATATTATGAAAAGCTATAAGAATCTAAGGGGCAATACAGCAAGATTTTTCTTCCTGCCATACTCCTGTCAATTTCCCTGATGAACCATACTTTTCTACAGTTCTGAATCCAACTTTTATTTATTATTGAATTTTTAGACTGTCCTCTCTAGGAATTGTGTGATAAAGCTGGATATTCTAAATTTCCAAAATCACTTACTGCCAATGATTTAGCAATGTTGGGGCTTATGTGTCTGTTAATTTCCCTGTACAGTTCCTAAGTTATTGTATCTCCAGAGGAAACAAATATAAGCGCCTACGGTACTTCATTTGTGCACTACAGGTCATTCTCATTTAATGACCACAGTTGGGACTGGCCATTTGGTCATTAAAGTGAAGCAGTAAAAGAAAAAAACACAATGTGCTTATGATCTGACTCCGGCCTTCCTTTGCTTCACCAGTCTACGAAGATCATAAATGTGTGAGAATTGCTCATATAGCCGATGTTGTAACTGTGGACTGTCACTAAATAAGGCAGTCGCTAACAAGATGCCAGCTTCCAAACTGTAGGAAAGCCTCTATTTTATAATATTTTGTAGCCATGACGGAAGGAAGCCTCCTCCTGAGCTGTAACTTAGGGCTTAAGAGAACCACTAGCCAGAATCGATGCTTAAGCTGGAAACCATCATTCATTTAGTTTTGGCAGATATGCTTCCTGATCAGGAATATTTGCTTGGAGCTTTGCTTAACCCAGGGGTCGACAAACTTAAAGATCCATTTGGACCCATTTCCCACAGGAAAGAAAACACCGGGAGCCACAAATGTCCTAACCAGAAGCCCCCTGTTCAATTCTGGAGCTGACCGGAAGTTCGGTTCCCCCACCATAGAGTCTCCTCCTAGTGCTGCGTACTTTTTCCTCTACCTGTCATAACCGAAAACCCTATCAGTTGTGGAGACAACTGGAAAACCCTCTCCTTGCCATAGAGTCTTCTCCTGGCGCAGTGTGCTTCTCTTCCCCCCCTCCCCCACCGGAAGTTCCTCTCAAAATTGTGGCGGTGACGGAGCCGCAGCAGAGGGAGGAAAGAACCACATGCGGCTCCAGAGCCCCAGTTTGCTGACCCCTGGCTTAACCCAAGAGAACTGTATAATGACTGGGAAAAATATATAAGCAGTCCTGGACTTAAGACCACAACTGAGCCCAGAATTTCTGTTGCTAAGTGAGAAATGTGTTAAGTGAATTTTGCTCCATTTTACAACCTTTCTTGCCACATTTGTTATGTGAATCGCTGCCATTGTTAATTTAGCAAACGGTTGTTAAGTGGGTTCTCCATTGGCGTTGCTTGTCAGAAGGTCACAAATAACCCTGGGACGCTGAGGCCAAGCATCCAAATGTAAATCACCTGACCATGGGGATGCTGCATAAGGGTGAGAAATGGTCCCAAGTCACTTTTTTCAGTGCCGCTATAACTTTGGTCACCAAATGGACTGTTGTAAGTCAAGGACTACCCTGTAGCCTCATTCTAATGAAAGCACTTCCTGTGAGCTCCTCTTTAGATGTGGTTCATTCAAAGATTGCAGCCAAAGTACCAGGCTGCTACTAAAAAATGACCCCGTCATTCAGTTTAAGTAGGATAACTCCAACTTTCACAGCCAGTCAGTGTGGAGGGTCTTCATGGACAGCCAGAGTAACTAACAGAGAGGGGTTAAAATGTATAAAACCAGAAACATCACTAGAAGCTAAAATCAGAAGGCTGTATCTGAATTATTTTGGCCGTGTCATGCGTGCACATTCATTGCAGAAAGCAACGATGCCAGGAATGGTTGGAGGAACAAGAAGGGGCAAAGAAAGAGCTCGCTGGCTTGATCACATCAAATTTGATGCAGACTTGAACATCCAGCAAGTGAAAGAAGCTGTGCTTGAGGGGGTAGCATGGGGAGCACTTGCCTATAAAGTCACCAAGAGTTGGACATGACTAAATGGTTAAAAAACAGAGTCTTCAACATCTGTCACATAGAAGAGGGAGTCAAGCTATTTTCCAAAGCACCTGTAAGCCAGACAAGGAATAATGGATGGAAACTGATCAAGGAGAGATTCAACCTAGAAATAAGGAGGAATTTTCTGACAGTGAGAACAATCAACCAAAGGAACAGAAGTTGCCTTCAGAAGTTCTGGAAGCTTCATCACTGGAAGCTTTTAAGTAGAGACTGGACTTCCATCTGTCAGAAATGGTGTAGGGTCTCCTGCTTGGGCAGGGGGGTCGGACTAGATGACCTACAAGGTTCCTTCCAACTCTGTTAATTCATTAAACATTTAATAATCTGCTACATATTCATAGCATCAAGTTCAGGAAGTGGAATCTTACCTTGACCTTATCTGTACAATCAAACAATACAGGTAATCCTAGACTTACAACCACAATTGGGTCCAAAATTTATTTTGCTCAAAATTTATACAAAGAGAATTCTGGGGCCTCTGCTGGCCAAACCATGAAATTCTGCCTCATTTTACATTCCCTTAAAAAGCAACTCGAGACTACTATTATTATTATTATTATTATTATTATTATTATTATTATTATTATTATTATTATTATTATTATTATAGTGAATGAAAATGAAATGCGGCATTCTCTTTGAGCCTCCTGTTTTATCCTAATATTTTGCAACAGTTTTGTACTTCCCCTCGTCATGAAACCAGTCTCTCCTCTCTTTGCTTCAGGGTATTGGACGGAATAAAATGTTTGTAAATAAGCCTTTATCAAGAATCTGATAAAAGTGTTTTATCTTAGTAAATTAGCATTCCAGTAGGAAATATTTTACTCCCAAAGACAGAAATGGAGACTTATTACATGTAAATGTGTACATAAAACATAAAAAGAAAATCTGTGGGTTTCCAGAAAGTAATTTTATCTCTCAAAAACATGTGATCTCACTGGAATTTCAAAACAGGCATTAATTTGCAAAAGAGCATTTCACAAAGGAATGGTTGTAGATTTGTACATACAAACTGTTTACATTTTGTTTACCAAAAAAAGGACATCAGTTCAAGTGTTTATTTTTGGTTTCAATTTTGAGGTGTATATTTCAATATTCACAATGGGAAAACGTATTTTTTTTCCTGAAATGTCATAGAGAAGAAAAAAAGACTATTTAAAGTTTTACAAAGACTCAATAAAGAAAAGTTTAAAAAAAAGATCCTTGTTCGTATTTTTTTGTTGTTTGTTGTTATCAAGCAGGAATACCTGTAATTTCTTTACACTTCTTTTCAGGCTTCATAAAGACTTCAGTATCGAGAGTGGATTGTAACAGAAAGAAGACCTGCAGCCTTAAATTGCTATTTTTCCCTATTTTCTGCTTTATATCTTTACAATAATGATGTCAGCCCTGCAAGATAGACCAAGGCTGACTTCGTTTATTAATAGATTCTTAACTACACTATAGATCAAGGGTGTCCAAACTTGGGAACTTTAAGACTTGTGGACTTCAACTCCCAGAATTCCCCAGCCAGCCAGAATGGCTGCCTGGGGAATTCTGGGAGTTGAAGTCCACAAGTCTTAAAATTCCCAAGTTTGAATACCCCTGATCTATAGATAGTAACAGAAGCTTGTGTCTTCCCTCTCCTCCCTCTACATCCCACAATATCTCAAGGGCCCATAATATCTCAAGAATCTCTTCTACATACCATGCCCCTTCTCAGGGCTTAAGCTTCTGCCCATATTTCTGTAACACCACCTGAATCCAGGCAGTTCTCAACTTAAAACTATTTGTTTAGGTGAAGGTTTGTGCTCATCTCTGTTTCCTAGCCGAGCATTGTCCGAAGATTTTTCTGTGGTCCTGTGGCCAGCATGACATACAGCATCGGCCAAAATTGTGGAAACCTTATGGGAGAAGTGTGTTTTTGGCGTTTGATGGCTAATAATACCACTTTTTTTTTTTTAGTAGTGCCATACAATTATATATCAATGGGAAGATAATTTAATCAAAAAAGTAATGCAACAAATTATTTGTATTCTATGAAAACTTATAGCCAAATAACCAGAAGAAAGAAGCACAACTTAGGTTGATCTCAGGTAGTTTTCCTTCATCTGATTGTAGCCAATGAGCATGCGTGTTTAGAGAGCCAAATAGGTGTCATCTTGTTTTGGCAATGAGCCAATCAGATAGGATTCAGTTATTGATGTCATGTATTGAAGCTGAGAGGTGGATATTTGTCAGTGTGTGTTATGTGATTGCTATCAAGTTGGTCAGGTGGGTTCCTACCAGTTCGCACCTATTCGGTAGAACCGGTTCATCAAATCTACCGAACCGGTTAGAAGAGGTTCGACCAGTGGACCCGGAAAGCAGGCCACACCTACAGAAGAGGGTCCAAAATTTTTTGAAACCCACCACTGGCAAGGATCTTGTAACTTGACAGCTTTAAGACTTGCATACTTCAATGCCAGAGTTTCTGAATAGCTACTTGGACCGACCTAAGTACTAATTCATAATTTCATATCCAGTCACATGGGCGGCAAGCCACTCCCATCCAGTCACATGGGTGGCAAGCCACTCCCACAAAGGAGGCCACACCCACAGAGTAGGTTCCAACAATTTTTGTAACCCCCCACTGAAGTTGGTTGAGTTTTTTGTGTTCTTTCACTTAGCGAGCTTGTAAAACAGTAATAAAATTAAAGTAATGGCGCAAAGAGTTGACTGGTCGCCCAGAAAGCAATGTAAAATAGTAATATCAAGTGAACAAGGCTACAGTTATAAATAAATTAGAAGAAAAATTGGTGGAAACTTAACCAAAGGTAGCATTTCTAGGTTTTTGAAGAGGTATAAGGAGACTCCGTCATTACAAAGCTACACTAGCAAAGGCAGGTAAAGGTGCAGAACAGCAAGTGACGATAGAAGAATTAAGAGACTGCCTACATGACAGAAGAAAATCATCTGAGTGCATACAACATGAAGTGGCACAATGCAATGTGAAGTTGAGTGCAAGGACAGTTCGGCGCAGGCTGCAGGAATTTGGTCTAAAATGTAGCATTCCAAATAAAAGCTGCTATTCTAATACCAAATCCTTCATAAAAGTTATTGCATTGCATTTAGATTAAATTATCTTTCCATTGATATATAATTTTATGGTAAAGGTAAAGGTTTCCCTTGCATATATGTGCTAGTTGTTCCTGACTCTCAAAGCCGAAGAGCCAGCGCTGTCCGAAGATGTCTCTCTGGTTATGTGGCTGGCATGACTAAACACCAAAGGCACATGGAATGCTGTTACCTTCCCACCAAAGGTGGCTTCTATTTTTCTACTTGCCTTTTTTTTTGTGTGCTTTCGAACTGCTAGGTTGGTAGAAGCTGAGACAAGTAACGGGAGCTCACTCCGTTATGCGGCGCTTGGGATTCAAACCGTTGAACTGCCAACCTTTCTTATTGACAAGCTCAGCGTCTTAGCCACTGAGCCACTGCATCCCGTGTCAATGTATGGTACCACTCCAAAAAAAGTGGTGCTATTAGCTATCAAACCTCAAAAATACTGTACACTTTTCCCAAAAGGTTTCCACAATTTTGGCCACTACTGTATGCTGAGGTGCACAGAACATTGTTACCTTGCCACCAAAGTGATGCCTATTTATCTACTTGCGTTTACATGCTTCCAAACTCCTAGGTGGGCAGGAGCTGGGGTGAGTAATGGGAGCTCACCCCGGGTGAGGTCTTGAACCTTAACTGTCAGTTTTCCAGTTGACAAGCTCAGCATCTTTAACTGCTGAGCCATCGTGGCCCTTTAATCCCTTAGTGCAGTGGTTCCCAAACTTGGCAACTTTAAGACTTGTGGACTTCAACTCCCAGAATTCTTCAGCCAGCTCTGAGAATTCTGGGAGTTGAAGTCCACAAGTCTTAAAGTTGCCAAGTTTGGGAACCACTGCCTTAGTGTCATTCAATGTTATGACGGAGCTGAGAAAAGTGATTTGCAACCATTCCTTGCACTTGAGAACTGTTGCAGTATCTCTACATTCATGTGATTAAAAATCAGGCCCTTGGCAACTGTCACGTATTTAGGGCGGTTTTCTTAATAACATTGCTGATGTGGTTTGCTTGGGTATCACCTGGAGGTCTCCCATCCAACCTAGCACTGATCAGACCTAATCCGGTTTAGCTTCTCATCCCAACCTGGGTTAGGCAAACGCTGCCATCTGTGCGGGGCTCCTTCTGGACTGGAGGCGTTTGCTATTTTGTTTTTATCCTGTTTAGGAATTGGAGCATCACCCTGTGGGTTTTGGGCAGGAGATCAGCCAGTTGAATGAACCCATCCATTTTTATTTTATTTTTCATTTTATTTTACAAAATAAACCACCTCAATGGCTAAGTTCAGCCCTAAATTGAAATTTAAAAAATGAACAATTCCTGTCCCGGTCAGCTTAGACTTAACAGCTTTCAGACCCCGTTTATTCAATGCCTAATGGGAAAGCACACTATTTCTTTCCATAGTGTGACCCAAGGCAGAGTAAAAAAAATCTAACAATTCATCATCAATCATCATCATCATCATCCTGCAAACAGCTGTTTCACTAGCTGCGAAGTCCTCCTGGCTGCCCTCTAGCGGTCGCGCCGCCCCGAATAGGCAAGTTCAGCACCAGGCCCCTACTGAGTCTGCGCCCGCGGCTCGCGCATGCTCAGAAGAGACGGCCCCTGGAGATCCCGGAACCAAATTTCCCGGCCGTGGTGGCGCCAGGGAATGTTTTGAAATTCACACGGTGTGGGAGGAGGGGGGAGGCAGGGGAGCCCCGGCCGTGGGGAAGACTGACGCGGTGCATCTGTGTGGGAGGGGGCGGGGGGCTTCCTGCCGGAGACCCCGCCATAAACGGCTTGACCGGGGGACCCAGAACAGCGAAGGTGAGCAGAGAAGTTTAAGCGCGGATGGGAGACCACCAGGAAAGCCCTGGGCGGAAGGGGGGTGGGGAGATGGGAACTCATCCTGGGTAGGGCAGTTGCGCCCCAGAGCCCGAGAAAGGGGAAGCGGCGGGGGGAGGAAGGAAGGAAGGAAGGAAGGAGAAAAAGGGACGAAGGAGAAGACGAAAGAAGGAGGAGGGAGGGAAGGAAGGAATGAGAAAGAGCGAGGAAGGAGGGAGAGGAAGGAGAAGATGAAAGGAGGAGGGAGGGAAGGAAGGGAAAATAGGAAGGAAGGAGAAAAAGGGAGGGAGAAGATGAAAGAAGGAGGAGGGAGGGGAAGGAAAGAAAGGGAAAGAGGAAGGAAGGATGAAAGGAAGAGGAAGGGGAAGGAAGGAAGGAGAAGATGAAAGAGGGAAGAGGAAAGGAAAGAAGGGAAAAAAGGAAGGAAGGGGAAGGAGGGAGAAGATGAAAGGAAGGAAGGAGAAGATGAAAGGAGGAGGGAGTGTAAGGAAGGGGAAAGAGGAAGGAAGGAGAAGTTGAAAGAGGGAGGAGGAAAGGAAGGAAAGGGAAAGGAAGGAAGGAGCATAGGAAAATAGTGGAATGGAAGAAAGAAATGATAAAAGAAGAAAAAAGAAAGGAAAAGGAAAAGAAAAGCATGAAAAATGAAAGGAGGAAGGATGGGAGGAAGAAAAAAGAATGAAAGAAAGGGTGGAAAGGAAGAAAAGGAAGGGAGGAAAATGGGAAAAGGAGGGAAAATGGAAGGAAGGGAGGAAAAGAAAGAAGATGGGTGTCCTCCCCTTTCCAATTTCTCAGTCACCACTTGAATAGTTTGCTCTTTGTTTGTAAGTCGTTTTCTCCCCTCCAACTTCTTCATTTCTACTTTGGGGCTCTTGATGTTCTCTGAACTTGGTTGTATCCACTTCACTCGCTCTGGCCCGAAGATGCTCCTTAGCCTGGTAGTGAAACCTTCGCAGGAAAACAACCAGATTTGAAAAAAATCCAAGAATCCAAAAATTCAACCTGCATATATTCCCCACTCTTGGACTTAACGCTTTCCTAGCTCCCTGTTCTGGCTTTTTCATCTTGCAGATTATTGCTTTGGCTAATATAAAATACACATATTGCACATTTGGGGTTTTGCTGGCAGTAATAGTCTCAGGATACACAATGTGTTAAACCTTAAATTAAACTAAACTGGCTTATTTGTGATTCACTTCATTTTTTGAATCCAGTCAATTGTCTCAGCATGTTGTATGAATAAGTCTTCTGATGAGGGCAAAAGACAGCCTATTAGCTTTAGTGTGTAATTTAGCAAATGTATTTTGTTAAATAGAAAAGAATGAATGAATGAGCTGGAAGGGACCTTGGAGGTTTTCTAGTCCAGCCTCCTGCTCAGGCAGGAGAACCTATACTATTTTTGTCGAGGGAGTGGGAGGTGAGGGTTATGTGATTGTTTTATGGTTATGTGTTATAGTTACTTGGTTTTAGTGCTGCTGTGAGCTTATATTAGAATAAATAAGGTTGGAAGGGACCTTGGAGGTCATCTAGTCCAGTGGTCCCCAACCTTTTTATCGCCGCGGACCAGTCAGCCTTTGATAATTTTACCGTGGCCCGCTGAGCGCGTGCAGGGGTGGGGGAGCATTGTTCGCGACGACACATTGATTGTTTATATATCACGTGCGTACCAGCGCGGGGCTCTCTTCCCTGGAGCCTTTGCGCACGGCCCAGGAGCTTTTGCGCACGGCCCAGGAGCCTTTGCGCTGCAGCGATCATGTCCCCCGGCCGCTGCAGCGATCATGTCCCCCGGCCGCTGCAGCGATCATGGCCCCCGGCCGCTGCAGCGATCATGGCCCCCGGCCGCTGCGCGGCCCAGTGCCAGGTACTCCACGGCCCGGCACCGGTCCGCGGACCGGGGGTTGGGGACCACTGATCTAGTCCAACCCCTGCTTTAGCAGGAGACTTTATACCATTTCAAGACAAGTGGCTGTCCAGTCTCTTCTTAAAAACCTCCAGTGATGGGGCACCCACAATTTCTGGAGGCAAGCAGTTCCACTAGTTAATTGTTCTCACCGTTAGGAAGTTTCTTCTTAATTCCAGGTTGCTTCTCTCCTTGATTAGTTTCCATCCATTGTTTCTTGTCCTCCGATGCTTTGGAGAATAGCTTGCCCCCCCCTTCTTTGTGGCAGCCCCTCAAATACTGGAATACTACTATCATGTCACCCTTAATTCTTCTTTTCTCTAGACTGGCCAAACCCAAATCCTGCAGTTATTCTTCATATGGTTTAGTCTCCAAGCCTCTGATCATCTTAGTTGCTCATTTCTGATGCATTTGTAGTTTTGTAAAGATTAATAGAATTGGAGTCTGCCTCCCCTTCAGAACTAGAATCTAAATTAGGATTCAGGAAGGAAAGTTCCTGAGAGACTAAGAGAAAATGATTGAAAGGAGGAAAGAAGGAAAAAGATTTACTAGTAGAATAGAATGAAATATGGTAAATATTGCCAATGGTATATAGCTAATATGATGATACTATTGATTGTGGATAACTAAGTGAAATGTTTACTATATAATAAAACAGAATAATAGATGGAAATGAAATGTTAAATTTGATTAACTTGGAGAGGCAAATAATGATGTTTATATATGAAGAGAAGTTAAAGTTAAGCTGGAAAATATGGAAAGAAAATAAGATGACTGAAACGTGATATGAAAATATGATGTAAAATGAACTATGCATAACAGAAGATTAAAAGAGGGAAAACCCAGACAACCCTTTGTTTATAAAAAAAATTAAAATACACCATATTGCCAAAAGTATTCACTCACCCATCCACCCAGCTCAGTGAATTCCAGCGTGGAACTGTGATAGGATGCCACCTGTGCAACAAATCCAGTCGTGACATTTCCTCGCTCCTAAATATTCCACAGTCAACTGTCAGTTGTACTATAAGAATGTGGAAGTGTTTGGGAAGGACAGCAACTCAGCCACGAAGTGATAGACCACGTAAACTCGTCCAACATCAGTGTGTGACCTCACAAATGCGCTTCTGGAAGAATGGTCAAAAATCCCCATAAACACACTCCTGAACTTGTGGACAGCCTTCCCAGAAGAGGTGAAGCTGTTATAGCTGCAAAGGATGGACCAACGTCATATTGAACCCTATGGATTAGGAATGGGAAGTCACTTACAGTAAGTTCATATGCGCGGAAAGGCAGGTGAGCGAATACTTTTGGCAATATAGTGTATGTAACCCCCCAAAAAACCTTTGTTTAAAAAAAAAAAAAACTAGAATCCAAATTACAGCATCCCAATAGATGGATATCCTATATTTGCCTCAATGCATCCTGCAAAAGGGAGCCCACCAACCACCCAGCCTCTATATATCAAAGCAACTCCCGGTAGCTTTCTTAAGATTGACCTATGTGTTTTACCAGGGGTCAGTGAACAACCCGCTCATGTCATTTGAAAGGGAGAGGCTGCTGAAAACCTTATTTTATTTCCTCTGCAGAGATTTTTCCCTTCTGCACTTGACGGCACAAAGAAAGGGCCACCATGCCAACTGTTGTGGTCATGGATGTGTCCCTCTCCATGACCCGGCCGGTCTCCATCGAAGGCTCCGAAGAATATCAGCGGAAGCATTTAGCAGCCCATGGTCTGACCATGCTTTTTGAGCACATGGCTACCAACTACAAATTGGAGTTTACCGCCTTGATTGTGTTTTCATCTCTCTGGGAGCTGATGGTCCCCTTCACAAGAGACTACAACACTCTCCAGGTGCAGTAGAAAAGCAGCCATCCCAGCTTGTATTCAGTTGTCAGATGTTATATGTGTAAATTCAGACCATGTTTTTGTCCCTCTTTGCTGCTCTGGTGGATGGGCAGCTGTGTAAATTTGCTTTCTTAATAATGAAGTATAGGAACTGCCTTCATCACATTACATCAGCCCATCCCACCTGGTCAGGCAAGGGAGGTATGTTGCAGAGCCCATCAGCAAAATAATTTTGAGTGGTGGGTTCCAGGAAAAGAGCCTTCTCTGCCATTGCCCCCACCTTGTGGAACTTTCCGTTAAGGTGTAAAAAGCGAGCTCTGTGTCCTTGCTTGTGTTCTGACCTAGGCTTCCCAAAAGCACGAAGCCGACTCCTCATCCCGATAAAACCCCTTTTATTCAAGTGAAAGGGAATTCCTCTCCAACAAAGTCCCAACAAACAGTCTTTCAAGAGATTTCACAACTACAGAGCTTTATCAGGCTTGGAGAGCGGCCAGGCCGATATCTTCCAAACTCCACGCTGTAGCAGCAATTACTTGGCAAGAAGTCAGGAACAGACCTTCACCCTAATGAACTGAACTAATTGTTTCCTGCAAACTTCCTTCCCCTTTATCTCCTCTTTATTCCTTATGGGAGGAGCCATTCATCATCCACCTGTGGCTTTACTCCAGAGCCGACCCTTGGTTCTTAGCTGTTTCCTTTTCCTGGCAGTCCTGTGCATGCGCACATCAGGAACAGGCTCCACCTGTTCTTCTGCCTCACTGATCTACAACTCCGAAGGCAGCTGATAACTGTCGGATGGCCCTGGCCCCCTCTCTGCTCTGCCTCTCTGAGCCCTCATCAGAGCCTTCCCCAGACTCCAGGACTGGCCAGGTTCCTCCCCAACCTCCTCACTGTCCGAATCTGCCGCCAGCTCCACTGGCCACTGGGGGGGGCCACAACAGCTTGGGATATACAGATAGGAATGCAGCCCTATGGTTGATTGGTGGCCTGAAAGATTAGGGCACTAACCGCAGCCTTGTAATCAATTCTTAACATTCCATGCTTCTTTTAAATCTTACATATTCTTTTTTATGCTTTTAATCTTTTATTGTATGCTGCAGAGAGCCCCCCACTCGCAACAGTCAGTTCTTGACTCACAACTGTTTGTTTAGTGACCGAAACTGCAACAGCACTGAAAATGTGACTTACAATCTGTTTCTCTATTAACATTTTTATTGAGCTATAAAGTAGTATAAAATACAAAATACAAAGTAAATAGAAAAGCAGGGGGGAGGGAAAAGAGAAGGGAGGAAAGATAAGAAAAGGGGGGGGGGGAAGTAGCATTGACTTCCGACTCTCTCTCTGTTACAGTAAAATAAGGCATTAAGATCACATTGCAACTTTTTGCTTTTTCGTAATAATATGAAGAAGCCATTTCTATAAAGATTTTCTGACTTTGGGTATTACCGATTAGGCTGATGGATCTGTATAGAAATGACTTCTTCATATTATTATGAAAAGTGACTTAACCTCTGTATCATGTGATCACCTTTTGCAACCTGACAAGAAAGTCAACGAGGAAGGCAGATTCACACAACGCCCATGTTGCTTAGAACTGTAGTGATTCACTTAACGGTGGCCAGAAATCAGGCTGTAAAAATCAGGCAAAACCCGCGTAACCACTGTTTCGCTCAGCAACAGTAAAATTTTGAGTTCAATTGTGGTTGTAAGTTGAAGACTACCTGTCAACACGATAGATAAATAAGTAAATTATTGTGCATTCTGACCTACAACTGATAAGTGTTTTTCTTTTTTTAAAAATCAGCTTAAATTAACCACGTGAGTTTAGAAATCGAGTGTGAGGCCCCTCCTGCTTTAATGACTCTCATCCCGTAACTACCGTGTTTCCCCGAAAATAAGGCAGGGTGTTACTTTCTTTTGACTCCCGAAATAAGCACTTGGCCTTATTTTGGGGGAGATCTTATTATTTTTGAGGCGCAGGAAGTGGTGGCAAGCCTGGTCAACTCATGGCTGCTGCTGTGTTGCAGTATTTTTGGGGAGGGCTTATATTAGCGCATGCGCTCAAAAGCCCAATTGGGCTTATTATCTGGGGAGGTCTTATTTTCAGGGAAACAGGGAAATTCGGGGTAGAGTTGGGGCAACTGGATAGAGCTGAGCGTTTGCTAGCCGGATGCCCTTCCTGATGCCATGTGGCGTTCGCAGCAGACTTTTTTTTTCTTTGCACCCAGGGAGAGAGAGGCACCTGACACTACCTAGGATTGAACTCAACCTTCCGAACGGGAGGTGATTAGCGTCACCGCTATGCCACCATGACGCTTTGTTTAAGCCCAGCCCAATAAGTGTCCCCTTTGTTTCCCCAGGAAGCCTTGAGTAACATAGACGACTACGACAAAACCTGCTTGGAGTCGGCCCTGCTGGGCGTTTGCAGCATCGTGCAGCAGGAGTGGGGCGCTGCCATTCCTTGCCAGGTTGTCCTGGTCACCGATGGCAGCTTGGGCATTGGGAGGGGCTCCCTCCGCCACTCCCTGTCCACACTCAGCCAGCGGAGTGAAAGCAACCGGTTCCCGCTGCCTTTCCCATTTCCATCCAAGCTTTATGTCATGTGCATGGCGAACCTCGAAGAGGTGAGTCCCCTTTGAGGGCCAGGAGGGGATACAATTAGGCCAGTCCTCGGTTTGCATTGGCCTCAATGGTGATTTGGAGGGAAACCAGGGGTTTTTTGGTGAACTGCGCCCCGCTCTTATCAGGCACATGGAGTGATAAAGCCGAAAGAGAAGTTAAATTGGGGTGAGGTGGGGGAAGGGAGGGAAGATCTGGTGGGCTATGCAGAGGTAGGTAACATAGGACTAGGATGGCAAACCTATAGCATGTGACACAGGTGGCATGCAGAGCCCTCTCTGCAGGAACGCCAGTTGCCGCCCCAGCCCAGCTCCACCACACATGCACGCACACCTCCCATTGGCCGGCTGGTCTTTAGGTCTCTGCCATGCATGCGCGAGGAGTGGGCCCCATGCGCCGGACACATGCATTACATTTTTGGGACCTTGCACAGTGTCCCCTTGTCTCGTTTTGGCTTCCAGGTTGGTGCAAGAGGCCTTCCAGGCCCAAAACGGGGGGCAGATGCAAGCCCCCCATGTGCCCCGTTTTGAGCCTGGAAAGCCTCCTGGAAGCTGAAAATGGGTGAGGGGAGGGGCACATGCGCTGGGGGGTGGGGGTGCAAGGGAGGATTGCATGTGCATTGCATTATGTATGTGGGCACGCACATGCGCTGTCACATGTGCATGTGTTTTGGTAGACAGCGACAAAAAGGTTAGCCGTAGGAGATCTGTTACAAGTGTTGGAAGAAATATCCATTGGGTTCAGTTCCAAACCAGGAATAAGGCACTGGAGACGAAATGGTGGCTGATTGGAAAGATGGTTTAATGGTGAACAGAACCACCAAGCACGTGTGATTCTGGTGCCGCTGACCACACGGAGTCGAGAGTGAGGGGTTCTTTATACCTTCTCTTGGGCCTTGCCCTTGAGCTTCCTGTTCCTGTTCTTTTGGCTGTTTTCAGGCTCCTATGGGGTCATGTAGGGGTTATGTAGCTAGCTTGTATAGGTTGTCTGAGTTCCCAGGTTTGGTTGAGGTTTCTGAGGGTGATGCAATCAAGGGGTGTTGGGCAATTCCTATTGTGGCTTTGTTGGATCTTGGGTGGGGGTATTGATTTATAAATAGAGCTGTCCATCTCTTTATCTCTTCTTAAGTGCTGGCATCTGCTAAGGGCTATTAAGGAAGGTGGAGGGCTGCTTTCTGTCTCCAAGAGCATATGTCTCCCTTTAGGGAAAAAGAATATTCTGCCTCTTTAATATTTCCTGAAATGTTTCATTCTTCTGGGAGACGGGTGTGTGCTAACTTTCGACACAAGCAATTTATCAATTCAGAATTGTAATAAGCCTGAATTTGAGGTATGTGAGTTCAGCAATCTTTTGCTCAATTTTAACACTTTTTAAAACACAAATTTAACACTATTTTAAATTTATTTCCCCCCAAAAATGGCTAGTTTATGATCTGCAATGTCCCGGGAGCCTGAAAGGTTATTTCTCTGCTATTATTTTGCCCTTGTTCCCTCCTCAAACCTGTGTCCATTAATTAGTTTGGGCAAAGTTTGGCCTGTTTGTCATGCCAGTGAAATGGTCAGAGGCTAACGCATCCTCTAAATGCAAGGACACCGAGATACACACAGAGCTGAGCGGACAAATCAATAGCTATGTTTTCTTTGCTGATTATTGCAAGTTCCCTCCTGAGATTAAAAAAAAAAAACCCAGTCTTTTGAAATATTTTTTCCATTGTCTGTAAAACTGTGTTTCCTTTCCATTTGAAGCTCCAGAGCTCCGATTCTCTAGACCACCTTGAACGGCTCATTGACTTAAATAATGGAGAGGGGCAGATTTTTACCATCGATGGGCCCCTTTGCTTGAAAAACGTACAGTCGATGTTTGGGTAAGCAATCGCGGTTCAGAATTAATTGGATGAAACTGCCTTCATTTATAGTCTGGGTTTCATCACGTTCCTTTGTGGGGGTTGGGTGGATTTAATTTAAATCAAGCCTATTTAAAACATGATTTAAATCACTAGCAAAAAAGGCTTGATTTAAATCAACTCGATTTAAATCATAATTTTTAAAGAGCAACTGTCGTCTCTGTCCCGCTGTGGCTCCTCCTCTGACTCGCTATTGGCTCACCCACAGTCCCATTCACTTTCATGGGATGGCAGGTGATGCGGCAGTGACACCACAAGGTGAGAGACATGGTGAGTGGATGCCCACTAACGGGCGCTGCCATGATGGATCTGAAATGGCAGGTTCTCTTTAAATGCAAAGACTGATTCTTGCTGGTAGTTAGAATCTTTAATATTGTTATTTGCATACAAAATGAAGGTTTCCTATTTAGCGTGGATGTCATCTCAGCTGGCAGAGCTTGGATTCATTGAATGAGTTTACCCAAAATGTAAATATTGCAGAATATACAGCCTCATGCTACATAACCAAGCTCCATTTCATGCCGAATAAACTAAATTATTAATGTATCTCAAATAGAAAACTATCATTAGATAGATTTTTACTCCAAAAGCATTTTATTACAATACATTTGATAAAAATAACAAAAAAATCTGATTTAAATTAAAAAATCCAATTTAAAAAAAAACTCTGATTCTTTTGATATATTTTTTTTAAATCATCAATTTTTTATCCACCCTGGTTCCTTCAATCTGGTGCCCTCTAGATCTGGGTTTCTCAACCTTGACAACTTTATGACATGTGGACTTCAACTCCCAGGATTCCAGCATAGCTGGCTGGGGAATTCTGGGTGTTGAAGTCCACAAGTCTTAAAGTTGCCAAGTTTGAAGACCTCTGCCCTAGACATATCTGGAAGATGTCAGATTGGCAAAAGCTGGTCTACATGATGCAATGGAATACTGTGAAGCCACCCACTTACAATTAAGGTTTACAAATCCTGAACTTTTAGGTTGGATGTTCCATCTTATTCTCTGAAGGGGTTTAGCAGACTGCATGAAAAGAAAGGAAATTTGAGTGTTTTGTTCATGTAAGCCGTTGAGCCAAGAAAGCATTGAATTAGTAGCAGATAGCGACTAAATATTATGGCCTATTCCAGTGTTGGCAAACCTTTTTGGCACCAAGTGCCAAAATGGGAGTGCGCACACAGGGGAGCAACAGTAACCGGAAGAACAGCTCCATGGCGTGCATGGGTGGAAGCTCTAGAAACCGGAAAAGCAGTTCCTGGCGCACATGCAAAACAGGTCTTCCGGTTTCTGATACACATGTGTGCCAAGACCAGCTGGCTGGGATGCACACGCGAGGGACTACTCTTCCGGTTTCTGGCCGGCGCGCATGTGTGCGCTGGAACCCGGAAGAGCAACAGGCAATGGCTGGCATGCCCGGAGAGATGGTTCTACGTGCCATCACAGGCCTATTCTATATATAATACTAAGCTACAATAGGATCTCTTGGCTTTTCACATGAAATTGTGTGTTGATGTTTAAAAAAAAACACTTGTTTTGTTTGTGTAGCCATATATTGTTGTTTTTTGTTTGTTTGTTTTTGTTTTGTTTATTGGATTTATATGCAGACCTTCTCCCAAGGACTCAGGGTGGCGTACAACATTAAAAAAAAAAATATTACAGAAGTTAAAAAAATTTTAGAGTATCCAAAAAACAAACCCAATTAAGATTAACAATAACATTTTTAAAAATTTGATTAAAATTAACAATAATCAATCATTCATTTTATTTTGTTCAGGCCAGGCTGGCTTGCTGGAAAAGCCAACTTTTTAGGGTGCGTCGGAAGGACCGAAGGTTGGGGATTATGCGAAGCTCCGGGGGCAGCTCATTCCAGAGGGAAGGGGCTCCAACAGAGAAGACCCCCTGGGGGTTGCTAGCCGACACCCTGAGGAGGCCAACTCTGTGAGATCGCATTGGACAGTGGGAGGCTACCGGTGGCAATAGGTGGTCTCGCAGGTATCCTGGGCCTAAACCATGGAGCGCTTTAAAGGTCATAATTAGTACCTCGAATCGCACCCGGAAGACAACCGGCAACCAGTGCAGGCTGCCTAAAAGGGGTGCAACATGGGAGCACCTAGGTGCCCCCATGATAACCCGCGTAGCCGTATTCTGGACCAGTTGAAGCCTCCGGGTGCTCTTGAAGGGCAGCCCCATGTAGAGAGCGTTACAGTAGTCCAGGTGAGATTATATACATTTCTCTACAAGGCTTCTTCTCAAAGCAGAGTTGAGGAATTTTAGAGCGCAAATAGTGCAAATTACACATTTCTGAGCAAGGCAAGGGAGCAACAGGCTTAGATAAATTTAGGGCCCATTTCACAGTCAAGATCTAGGATACACACTGCATGATGTGGAAATCCTACAGCTTTTTTCTTCGTAACTTGAGCCCTTGCAGAGAAAGATGTAATAGAAACAATTCAAGATGTAATAGAAACAACTCAAGATGTAATAGAAACAACTCAATCACTAATCTGCATTCACCTCCAACCCCTGAAATATAACTTGAACAGCTCTTCACATGGTGATTTGTGTCTGTGGATTTTTACTGATGATCATTTCTTGCCCTAGAAAGCTAATAGATGTGGCGTACACACCCTTCCATGCAGTGTTGAAATGTGGCCATTTGTCTTCAGATGTGCAAGCTTTTCCCAGGCCGGAGCCATTCGTTATAGATGAAGAAATCGACCCAATCCCTAAAACAATTAACACAGGTGAACATTTTCTTCTCTGCAATGAATTTGGCCCTTGTTCTCTTCTGATCTACTTTCTTCCTGTGCCTTAAAGTCCATAACATTTAACCATCAATAAATACCGTAAGTTTGTGAAAAAGTGCAGAGAAGAGCAACCAGGTTGATTAGGGAACTGGCTTTGAGCAGATACAGATTAACAGACTTGGAAGGGACCTTGTAGGTCATCTAGTCCAACACCACCACCACCCAAGCAGGAAACCCTACACCATTTCTGACAGATGGCAGTCCAGTCTCTCCTTGAAAGCCTCCAGGGATGAAGCTCCCGCAACTTCTGAAGGCAACTTCTGTTCCATGGGTTGATGGTTCTCACTGACAGAAAATCTCTCTCCTTGATCAGTTTCCATCCATTAATCCTTGTCTGGCCTTCGGGTGCTTTGAAGAATAGTTTGACCCCATTCCTCTCTGTGGCAGCCCCTCAAATATTGGAAGATGCTATCATGTCTCCCCTGGTCCTTCTCTTCACTAGACTAGCCATGCCCAGTTCTCAGACCTGAAAGCATCTTTTTTTTTGTAGATCTGGAAATCGTTGGCTTTATTGACATAGCAGATATCGCTAGCCCGCCAGTCCTGTCAAGACACCTGGTGTTGCCTATCGCACTCAACAAAGGTGAGTGAACACACCTTCCCCCCCATGCTGGCAGTTTCCCAGTTGGCAAGGACAAGGCAGTTCCAATGGTTTTCTGTTCTCTTTCTGACCAGAAGGAGACGAGATGGGTCCAGGGATCGCCGAGGATGTTGAAGATGAGAATTCAGCCAATCAGATCGCAGGAAAGATCCCCAACTTCTGTGTGCTGCTTCACGGGAGTCTGAAAGTGGAAGGAATGGTGGCAGTTGTTCAGTTGGGGTACGGAGGTTGGCCTCTGGGTGGGTGGTAGCAACATGGATGTAGCCACCAGGAAAATAGCTGTTGTTGCTCAGAAGGAAACACATATGTGTGTATCTACTGTGTTTCTAGACAGCATACTAAAAATCTGAGACATCAGCCTGCCAACAAAAGTGTGTATAGTCAAGGCGATGGTTTTCCCAGTTGCAATATATGGTTGTGAAAGTTGGATCATAATGAAGGCTGAGAGCCAAAAAATGGAGGCTTTTGAACTCTGGTGCTGTAGAAGACTCCTGCGAGTCCCTTGGACTGCAAGGACATCCAACCGGTCAGTCCTAGAGGAGATCCACCCTGGCTGCTCTTTAGAAGGCCAGATCCTGAAGAGAAAACTCAAGTACTTTGGCCACCTAATGAGAAGGAAGGACTCGCTGGAGAAGAGGCTCATGCTGGGAACGATGGAGGGCAAAAGAAGAAGAAGGGGACGGCAGAGAAGGAGGTGGCTGGATGGAATCACTGAAGCAGTAGATATGAGCTTAAATGTACTCCAGAGGATGGTAGAGGACAGGAAGGTCTGGAGGAATGTTGTCCATGGGGTTGCGATGGATCGGACGCGACTTTGCAACTAAAAAGAAGATTGTGATTCCCCCGTGTTCATGGGTGGAGGTGCAAATTTGATTTAGGCAAATTACTTGTGCCCTGGAATTGAACATTTTAGGAAGTTTTGAGAGGTGAGATGAGCATCAGGCCAATATCTCTCAACCTTGTCAGGTTTAAGAGGGGTGGACTTCAATTCCCAGAATTCCCCAGCCAGCTGGCTGGGGAATTCTGAGAATTGAAGTCCATTCCTCTTAAACATGATAAGGTTGAGAAAAACTGCAACAGGACATTATTGGATTTTCTTCCTGCTAGCAAAAGGAACTCTTTAGTTGTTGAACACTGAAAAAAAGTGACTTATGATCATTTTTCACACTTATACAACTGTTTCAGCACCCCTCCCTGGTCACGCGATCAAAATTCGGGTCCTTGGCAACTGACTCATATTTA
Source organism: Thamnophis elegans (assembly GCF_009769535.1). Taxonomy (NCBI): domain Eukaryota; kingdom Metazoa; phylum Chordata; class Lepidosauria; order Squamata; family Natricidae; genus Thamnophis; species Thamnophis elegans. Next base: position 21,836,211 of record NC_045556.1, on the reverse strand, counting down.
TGACGGTTGCAATGTCCCCAGTTCACATGATCCCCTTTTGCGACCTCCTGGCCAGCAAAGTCAATGAGAAAGCCAGATTCACTTAACAACTGTGGTTACTAACTTATCAACTGTAGTGATTCATCATCACAGTGACAAGAAAGGTCGTAAAATGGGGGCAAAGCTCCCTTAGGAAGTTAACAGCCGGAAATTTTGGACTCGGTTATAGTAAGTTAGAGACTTTCTGTAGGTACCATATTTTTCAGAGTATAAGATGTACCTCCCCCCCCCAAAAGATGGTGAAAATCTGGGTGCATCTTATACACTGAATACAGCATTTTTGGCCTCCCAAAACCTCACCCCGCACAACCCATTTTTCGCAAAAATGGGATGTGCATAGGGTTTGGGAGGCCTGTAGAGTGCTCCTGGGGGCTAGGGAGGGCAAAAATGAGTGAAAAGGGACCCATTTTTCACATAAAAGGGGGTCTTTTTGCCCTCCCCAGCCCCCAGGAGCACTCTACAGGCCTCCCAAATCCTCTGTGTGTCCATTTTTGCCCCAAACCCCCACATGTCACATTTTTGTCCTCCCTGGCCCCCAGGAGCACTTTGCAGGTCTCTCAAATTCTCTGCATGCTCATTTTTCACAAAAAAAACGGGGTGTGCAGAGGGTTTGGGAGGCTTGCCGAGTGCTCCTGGGGGCCGGGGAGGGCAAAAACGTTTTTAAAAAAATTTACCTCTTCAAAATCTTGGTGCGTTTTATACTCCGGTGTGTCTTATAGTGCGAAAAATACAGTACATGTTTTTTTTCTAAGTGACAACAGTTGTTTTCACTGTGATTCTCTGGTTCTTCCTTTCAGACCCGAATGGTACGGAATGCTCTATTCTCAAGCCGATAGCAAGAAAAAGTCCAACCTAATGATGTCTCTCTTTGAGCCAGGACTGGAGCCCCTTCCTTGGCTGGGCAAGATGGCCCAACTTGGTCCCATCTCAGGTACTGGCTGTGCTGGTTGAAACGGTGCCCCTCGTTCCCTCCCTGTGTGTAACTTCCATTCTGATACAGATGCCTTGCTGTGCCTTAGAAGGTGGCAGTTCTGTTCTTGGGTGTGTTTTATCCTCAGGAAGACATGACTGTCTATTGAGTGAGCAGTGAAATGCCTCTTGTAGGGTCTCTGGTTTGTGTTGGTGTTACACATCCTTCTGAATCCATTTCAGGGTCCCCTTTTGTGGAGTTTGTTGCTGTGCTTCTTGAAGCTTTGGGAAATGAAGATTAATATCAATAGCACTTAGACTTATATTGTCAGGGTTCCAAATAACATCCAAAAGTAAATCAGAGTCCAAGGCAAAGTTCCAATTTATTAAGAGTCATGTTGGCACATCTGGGAAAAACCGAATCTGAAAGCTTCCTGGTTTTCCCACTCAGTTGAAAGTTCAAGATCTTGCCCCCACACCCACAAGTCCATTCCATGGTCCAATCTCCCACTGCCATGCTGGCAGTTCCACCCATCCAGTTCCGGTCAGGTGCAGAGGTGCAAAGACAAAGGATGACCTTGGCTTTCTAGAAAGGAATTTTGTTTTGGCTACATAGCATCTAACTCCGTACAATCCCCCCCTCCCATTTTCCCACAATAGAAAATGCCTAGCAGAATAATAGAAAGTGTGGCAGGCCAGAGATCCACGAGAAAAGATGGCTGCAGGCCTGACATACAGTACTGTGCAAAAGTTTTAGGCAGGTGTGAAAAAATGCTGTAAACAGAGAATGCTTTCAGACATATAAATAATGATTTGTTTATTTTTGTCAATTTTCAAAATGCAAAGTGAGCGAACAAAAGAACAATCTAAATCAAATCAATATTTGGTATTACTATCTTTTGCCTTCAAACCAGTATCCATTCTCATAGGTACACTTGCACAACGTCAGGGATTTTGCAGGATTATAGTCAGGTGTATGATCAACCAATTATACCAAACAGGTGCTAATGATCATCAATGTCACACATAGGTCACCCAGTCATGAACTGAAATGGAAACAGCTGTGTAGGAGGCTTACAACTGGGTGAGGAACAGCCAAACACTGCTACCGAGGTGAGGTTGTGAAAGACAGTTTCATGTCATGGCAAGATTGAGCACAGCAACAAGACACAAGGTAGTCATACGGCATCAACAAGGTCTCTCCCAGACAAAGATTTCAAAGCAGACGGGGGTTTCAAGATGTGCTGTTCAAACTCTTTTGAAGAAGCACAAAGAAACGGGCAACGTCGAGGATCGTAGACACAGTGGTCTGCCAAGGAAACTTAGTGCAGCAGATGAAAGACACATCAAGCTTATTACGCTTCGAAATTGGAAGATGTCCAGCAGTGCCATCAGCTCAGAACTGGCAGAAACCAGTGGGACCCAAGTACACCCATCTACTGTCCGGAGAAGTCTGGCCAGAAGTGGTCTTCATGGAAGAGTTGCAGTCAAAAAGCCATACCTCTGATGTGGGAACAAGGCCAAGCAACTAAAGTATGCATGAAAACATAGGAACTGGGGTGCAGAAAAATGGCAGCAGGTGCTCTGGACTGGTGAGTCAAAATGTGAAATATTTGGCTGTGGCAGAAGGCAGTTTGTTCGTTGAAGGCCTGGAGAGCGGTACAATAATGAGTGTCTGCAGGCAACAGTGAAGCATGATGGAGGTTCCTTGAACATTTGGGACTGCATTTCTGCAAATGGAGTTGGAGATTTGGTCAGGATTAATGGTGTTCTCAATGCTGAGAAATACAGGCAGATACTTATTCATCATGCAGTACCATCAGGGAGGGCGTATGATTGGCCCCAAATTTATTCTGCAGCAGGACAACGGCCCCAAACACACGGCCAAAGTCATTAAGAACTATCTTCAGCGTCAAGAAGAACAAGAAGTAGTGGAAGTGATGGCACGGACCCCACAGAGCCCTGATCTCAACATCATCAAGTGTGTCTGGGATTACATGAAGAGGGAGAAGGATGTGAGAAAGCCTACATCCACAGAAGATCTGTGGTTAGTTCTCCAAGATGTTTGGAACAACCTACCAGCCGAGTTCCTTCAAAAACTCTGTGCAAGTGTAGCTAGAAGAATTGCTGCTGGTTTGAAGGCAAAGGGTGGTCACACCAAATATTGATTGGATTTAGATTTTCATTTTGTTCACTCACTTTGCTTTTTGAAAATTGACAGAAATAAACAATCATTATTTATATTTCTGAAAGCATTCTTTGTTTACAGCATTTTTTCACACCTGCCTACAACTTTTGCACAGTACTGTACAGACTGCTTCCCAGTGCTTCAGAGCCCTCCCTAAGTGGTTTTACAGAGTCAGCCTCTTGCCCCCAACAATCTGGGTCCTCATTTTACCAACTTTGGCAGGGTGGAAGGCTGAGTAAACCTGGAGCCGGTCAGGATCGAATTGCTGGCAGCCAGCAGGGTTAGCCTGCCATGCTGCATTCTAACTACTGAGCCTCCATCGCAAGAGAAGAGAAAGGAAAAGGAATAGAACAGGTGTCAAACTGGCGGCCCATGGGCCAAATGACAGCCAGGTCACAACCACCCCAGCTCTGCGAAAGGAAAAAACGTCACAATACATCACATGACGGCAATGTGACACAGCGAGTTTGACACCTGTGGAATAGAATAACACAACACTTAAACTTATATACCGCTTCCCAGTGCTTTTACAGCCGAAAGAGGTTTACAAAGCCAGCTTCTTTCCCCCAACAATCTGGTTCCTCATTTTACCCACCTCGGAAGGCTGAGTCAACCTTGAGCCAGTCAGGGTTGAACTGATGGCATCTGGCAGTCAGCAGATGTAGCCTGCAGTACTGCAGTTCAACCACTGCCCCACCACAGCTCAGTGCTCAAAGGTTCAAGAATTCCTGTGATAAGTAAGCAAAACCTCATCCGGCCCTTTAGCCTAACCCAGGAGTCTCCAAACTTGGTAACTTTTAAGAACTCGTGGACTTCAACTCCCAGAATCCCCCAGCTTTCTGAAGTTTGCAAAGGAAAGGAAAGCTGCAGTCATCATCATGTCCTCTTCATGACGGCTTTGGTTAACAACCCAACTGCCGGTCCCAGTGGTGGTCACTAAACAAGGACTATCTGTACACATTTTTTTTCAGATGCGAAAGAGAACCCCTACGGGGAAGATGACAACAAGAGCCCCTTCCCTTTGCAGCCCAAGAACAAGCGAAGCTACGCTCAGAATGTCACAGTGTGGATTAAACCAAACGGCCTGCAGGTAAAGCCAGCAGGATCCAACTTTGCTCCCTGTGGGGAGAGAAATCTCCTTTACTAAAAAGATTAATCAGAAAGGCAGCCTTTCCCGAGAGATGGCCTCACTTTCCTGTTCTTTCGGGGTGTGAGAAGCATTGTGCAACTTAAGGGCACTGTTGTGGCCTGTCAGCTGCCAGCAGCCAAATCAGAGGAGGGGGAGGAGGCAGGGAGTCAGGGTCAGAATTGGGGCAAATTTGGGAGCTCCGAGGGAGAAGAGGGAGGGGGAGCCTGGGCTGTCCATCAGCCCTCAGATGGAGAGTCAAGAGCTCCCAGGTCTGGAGGTGACTGATGAGGAAGAGGAGGAACAGCTGGGTCCAGTGCCTGACGTGCGGATGCGTAGAAGGCAGAGGAGAGGAAAGCAGTGGAAATCTATGGGCCGGTCCTTGGGACGGAAGAGCCACTGCTGCTAGCAAAGCCCCACCTGAGCTCTGGGGATAAAAGGCAGGGGGCAAAGATGAATAGGTGTGCCAGACAACCGTTCATCTCCCTGCCGGCCAGACTTGTTAGCCTGTGGTGAGAGAGAAACTGTTTACCGGGGCTGCCAGCGCTCCTAATTAAAGGAATCTTTGAGTTCACTTCAGAGGGATTTTTGTGTTTGGGCAGCTGGGTCAGAACAAGCACTCTCTTCCTATGGGCACCCAGCGGGACCAGCCTATCAGCAGTCTACAGCAGGGGTCCCCATCCCTTGGGGCCAGTGAGCTGTTCAAAACCGGGCCACCCAAAGCGGCTGATAAGCCTCTGCGTGTGAGGATCCTCCCTTGTGGAAACAACGGGCGAGCACGTACCTATGCACTCCCATCTGCACAAGTGGCTGGCGTGTGCGCCCGTCACATAGGTGGAGCTGCACATACATGGACACCATTGTAGTCATAAGTTCAGGACTGCCAATAGTTTGCTTCAAATAACATGCCTTTTACGGAAAGTAAAACCCATTTGTTACATGTGCGTGCCTCCTCTTTAGTCCTCTGTTGCACAAATTAATCCGCCGCAAATTTCCAAATAACTCACGTTCACTTGTATAATGTGTCAGGTTTCAGGTTAGCCTTATTTAATTACAGCTCAACTTTACCCCTGTTCCTTCCCTCCCTTCAGTCTGTGTCATAAATCACATTCCCCAATGAGGTGCTCCCCTCCCAAGCCTGCTGCAGTAATCTGAGATCCGACTATAGCCGAAAGTATGCGTGGAGTGCGCTCCCCCCCCCTTTCCTCCCTATGACAACTTTAGGAGTTGACATAATGCTCAGCATGTTGGGTTGCAGGGTTTCTGTTCCCATTTGCCAATATCATGGGTGGGTCTGTTTGCTTTTCATGGGCGTGCAGGATGGAACTTCGGACAAAGACCAACCCTGTTGGTGCTTCTGAACAGCAGGGATGAAATGTTGAAAGTAGAGGCCTATTAAACGAGAATTCATCTCTTGCTTTTCCAACGGAGCAGAGTAAGGGAGGACAATCTCTTTAGCTTCCGTTGGCAGCTCTGCTTTGGTCAGGAGCCGGCCAAAGATTACTTTTGTGTCTTCTCCACTTTCCCACAGACGGATGTACAGAAGATACTCAGGAATGCAAGAAAACTCCCTGAGAAAACACTGACCTTCTATAAGGTGAGCGTTGGAAACAGAAGGCCAGTCGATGTGCAGCTATTATTCAACCGTCTCACATTTTCAGACAGGGTGCATGGAAACTGGGAAACACAGGGTGAATTGCTGAGGTGGCTTTGAAAAAGATTATGATGAAGCACAAGAGCCAGCGTCCAGCATGGACTCTGTGCCAGCTCTTAGTTAGTTTACTTTATTGTCATTGCACCTTGTGCAGCGAAATTAAATGCAATCATCAGTGTGCAATGACAGTTCGGGAATTGTGGTTGTTAAGGAATCGTGTGCAGTCATTAAGCACAAAATCAGGGGGTGGCTGGTTTCCTCATTGACTTGACTTATTGGAAGCTGGCAGTGAAAATCGCAAGGAGAGATGATGTGATTGTGGGAAGCTGTGACCATTGTAACTGTTGCCCCAGTCATGATCCTGTGACTGGGGGGGACACTGCGACAGCCACAACTTCAAGGACCGGCCATAAGTCTTCTTGTTGAGCACTGTTGTAACTTCAAATGGTTGTCGAACAAGAAGTCACTAAGGGAGGACTACTTATATAGTCCAAAGCCCTTCCCTGTCTTTCATGGTTGGCAAAGCATCATGATACCCGTGGCAACAACAATTGGACCAACCACTTGGTGGGCACCGTAGTGCCCTGGGTTCTCTGGCTTGCTGGCAAAACCATGTCTGCTTTTTGAAAGAATGCTGGGGGGGGTAACCCCAAGGGGTTTTAAAGGTGCCTACCCCCCACAGTATTTGTTTCCAGAGAGTAAGTCATCTGAGTACCAAGTTTGGTTGAAGTAGCTCAAGGCAGTCCAGAGTTATGCTGGAACACAAACACACACACACACACACACACACATTTATTTGCCACCCATCTCGTTTCAAAGCGACTCTAGGCGCCTTACCACAAAACTCTGGGAAGCTTACCATAAAAGACATTAAAAATCCTCACATAAATATGCCCAATAAAATCACAATCCAAACTTTAGGCGAGATTTTGTCGCCCAGATTTCCCACTTCCTTTTTCCAGAGTCCAAAATCATTTATGGGAGGGTGTGAGGGGAGAGATCTGAGAATCTTTCCTTCTGAGCCGGAGCGAGAATGCCGGAGAGGCGGTGGCTGATCTTCCTGCCCTTTTGGGCTTTTCCAGGAACTGAACCGCCTGCGGAAGGCCGCCTTAGCCTTCGGGTTCTTGGACCTGCTGAAAGGGGTGGCGGATATCCTGGAGAGAGAATGCACCCTCCTGCCTGACACGGCGCACCCCGACGCGGCCTTCCAGCTCACCCACGCGGCCCAGCAGCTCAAAATGGCGAGCTCCGGATCTTCCGAGTATGCAACTTACGACCATAACATCACACCGCTGCAGACGGACTTCTCTGGCAGTGGGACGGAGCGGATGTGAGCAGCTCCTGGGCAGAGACTCTCTGGACAATTCACGTTCTAGAACAGGGGTATCAAACTCCGTTTGATTGAGGGCCGCATCAGGGGTGTGGTTGACCTGAGGGGGGTATCGGGGCGTGACCAACTGTGTGGGCATGGCCAGCTTGACGCCACTCCCCAAACTGCTGGCATGTTTCATCTTTGGGTTGGGTAGACGGGGATGAAGCGACGCTGGCCGGTCCCTTAAATTTTCCAGACGGCCTGCGTGCCTTGTTTGACACCCCTGTTCTATAAAATGTCGAGACTGCTTTCCTCACCCAGATTGGGTTTTTATTAAACCTCCTCCCTTTGTATTCTGCTTTTCTTTCCATCATAAAAGCCCCGGGAGGGTGTTCCCATCACAAGCAGCCCATCACAGATCAAAAACATCATGTTCTTCTCAGGCCTCTTTTGGGACCACTGAAGGGAATCAAATCAGAGGAAACTGAAGCAATAGGTTGCTTTTAAAATATGTGTACTTTCACTGGATATTAGGGTCCTGGTGAATGGATTGTGAACATCCCAGAGCATTAGCTTATGTAGGTCTGTGATGGCGAACCTATGGCACACGTCCCACAGGTGGCATGTAGAGCCCTCTGTGGACACGCGAGCCATCGCCCCACCTCAGGTCCACCGCCTCCTGCTGGCCAGCTGTTTTTCGGATCTCTGCCACGTATGTGTGGGAGACGAGGCACATGTGGGAGAAGTGCATGCATGCACGGGGCCATGAGGTACAGTGCGGCCCTCCCTGTGGTCCGTTTTTGCTCCCATGAGGCTGCAGGGAGGCCACCTAGGCACAAAGCATGTCATGGGGGGGAGGGGGTTGCGTGCAAAAGTGCGGGGAGCACAGAGGCGTCACGCACGTATGGACAAAGGGGTGCACGGGAAGGATTGGTGTGCATTGCATTACGGGTGCCAGTGAGTGTGCATGTGCTTTCAGCACGCGATGACAAAAAGGTTAGCCATCATTGACCTAGTTCTGTGATGGTGAACCTGTGGAACGTGGAGCCATATTTGCTGGCGTGCAAGCAGTCAGCTCTGGCACCGCCGGTTCTCTGGGCAGCCCCATAGGCATCCCCATCTTGTTTGTCAGTTCTGCGCATCTGCAGAACAGTTTTTATTGTACTGCACATGTGTGCATCTAGCACAAGCAAACTGGCAGTTGTGGCTGCCGGAACCCACCCCTGCCTGTAACAATTGCTGGGCTGGACACACCGTGTCAACAGCCTCATTGTCCCCTCTCCGTGGCTTTTGGTGCACGCAGCCGAGATGGTTATCCAAGTCAGAAGCTGTCCTGGAGTTTACTGGTTAAGTTAAGCTGAAAAGCTGCTGGATGACTGCCTCTCCCAGCCTGGTCTTTGAATTGCACAGATGTTCACACACAACCAGGTGAAGGAATGAAACCTCTCCCACACGGGCAATATAATAATTAAATATCGATCTACCTACTGCAAAGCCAGAGATGCAGAAACAAGATGTTTTTAGAAGCATTTATTATTAGAAATAGGCCTTTGATTTGCCTTGTCCAAAACTTGCCAACACAGATTCGTAACAAAGTGCCTGCACTGTAAACCGTTAACCTCCCCAACTCCGAATACGTTAACAACCCCCTCTGCCAGGTACCCGGGGGGATGGGGGAACCCTGCTGAAGATTAAGAGGGGTGAAAAATGTTAAATGCCACCACCAAATGCTCTCGCTGCTGAGAAGGAAAATTAGCCCAGAACTTGGGGGATCCAAAACCCATTTTCCGCAATTGGAGAAACAACAAAAACTCCACATAGCCTCGAAAATCCAAAGCTTTTCAGATTGCTGTGAGTGACTCTCACCCAAAGAGATGCAGCTTCATCATCTTCCCTTAATATCCGAATGGCACCTTTCCTAGAATCTAGTACTGTAGATTCAGCATGTTGACATGGTGAGTATTCTTAAACCAGAAACCAACATTTTCAAACCTACAAGGATTTGAATCAGCCCTGTCCTTATTACAAGAGGTCTCTGCTCCCTGGGGTTTTCCTGCAGAGGCCTGCCCTCATTTTAAATTTGTCTGAGATTTTATTACTTGTGCGTCAGGAAGTTTACAGACGATAAAAAATCAAATACAAGAACGCCACTAGGAAGAAGCGGGCAATGAATTTGCCCCTCTAGATTTAGTCATTTTTGCTGTCTGGATGAGGAAAAAAAGTAAAATTGATCCTAACAAACCACTCGGTTCTTTTAAAGCAACAGGAAACTTACTGCTCAGTCTTAACTACGTTTCTAGGTTCTTTAGATCCTCCTCAAGTTGGTGTTTTGGAAATCTCTTTCTGCATCTCTCGGGCGGCAGAGTTTTTGTGCTATTTTCCCCCCCGGAAAGCAGCTTTCTTTTCACTAAAGGGTCTGGGTCTATTTCATAAGAAAGAGATTTTTAGCATGGACCCCCTGTTTAGCTTATCCGAGAAGGGAGTGAGGTGCAAAGGAAAATGTTAGCTGGACGGCTCTATTTTCTGGTGTCAGGCAAGGAAGACATGTGTCATTGCGACTACAAAATTGGTTTTTGGGTTAACAGGCGAAGAAAAGGGTTTGGAAGAGCCCAAAGCCCACCCCCTGCACCCATCTTCCAGGAAGATTAGAAAAAAAAGAGACTCCAATTAGTGCATTTTCCTCTTTTTGGGCCCAAGATGTCGCTGGCGTTGCTTGTACATGTGACGGAAAAGGATAAACGGCGCTGAAAGGAAAAATGGAGGAAGGATGAGTTTTCGTTCTCAAGATCAGAAACCCTAATAAAAACCAAGGAGCCATCCAGGCAGGGTTGCTTAACCTTGTGAACTTTAAGATGGGTGGACTTCAATTCTCAGAATTCCTCAGTTAACATGAGAAACCATCTTGGCAGTATTTCTCAACCTTGGGGACTTTAAGATGGGTGGACTTCAATTCCCAAACTCTCTGGCTGGGGAATTCTGGGAGTTGAAGTCCACCCATCTTAAAGTCCCCAAGGTTGAGAAATAGTGGACAATGAGGATAACAGATTTTCCCAAAGCTGCCACAGAAGAGAGACTCCTCTTGTTCACAACTAGTGGAGCAAGCCAATCTCCTTCCATGCTGCATCATGGCCTCCCAACTGATTTTCTATCTCCCATACTTGTATGAGCTCCATGCATGGCCATTGGTTGCTTGGCATCTTGGTTGTCTTCCTGACCAACAGAGGTCAGGAAAAGGAGGGCGGGAATTGTGTAGATCTCACCGCCAAAACTGTTCTGACTGAGGCTTCCCAAGAGCATGAAGGAAACTCCTGGTCCTGACAAAAAACCCTTTTATTAATTTGCTGTGAATTCCGCTCATTGACATCCAGCAAAGTCTTTCAAGGGAGGATTTACAGTCACAGGCCTCATCTGGCTTGGAGAGCTGCCGGACGGATCTCTGCAAAACTTGGCAAGGAGCCTCGGAGAGTCACGAACCAATGAAGGGAACTAATTGTCTCCTGCAAACTCCACTCCCCTTTCGCTCCTCTTTTATTTCCTCTGGGAGGTGCCATTCATCCTCCACCTGTGGCCTTACTCCCAAGTCAACCCCTGTTCCTCAGCTGTTCCCTTCTTGTCTGGCCACTCTGCGCATGCACACACTGGGAACAGGCTCCAGCTGTTCTTCTGCTTCACTGATGTCTGACTCTGAAGGCAGCTGATAACTGTCAGACGGCCCTGGCCCCCTCTCTGCCTCCGACACAAAGCCCTCATCAGAGCCTTCCCCAGACTCCAGGACTGGCCCATTTTCCTCCCCAACCTCCTCACTGTCTGAATCAGTTGCCAGCTCTGCTGGCGGCCACAATATTATCTGTCTATCTGTTCTATCTCCCTTGTCTATCTTCTGTCTATCCTATCCTATCCTATCCTATCCTATCCTATCCTATCCTATCCTATCCTATCCTATCCTATCCTATCTATCTATCTATCTATCTATCTATCTATCTATCTATCTCTATCTATCTATCTATCTATCTATCTATCTATCTATCTATCTATCTATCTATCATCTATCTATCTATCTATATCTATCTACCTACCTACCTACCTACCTACCTACTCTGTCTGCCTCCCTGCCTGCATAATCCTGCGCTATAGATATTTTCTTCCTCTCCCTCCAGATGCTTTCGATAGAGAATACAAGATGGCTTACGATTGTCTCACCGCGAATCAGGTCAGAGGCGGAGGCGCTGTGACCCAGTCCCTTGATATTTCCAGGGCCAGATTTAAGCACCCTGCGGGCCGGACTCGGCTCGTGGCACTTGCGTTTGACTGCCCTGGTATAGAGGATACCCCTTTGCCCATTGAAAACTCACCTAAGAATAACAAGATGAGATGGAGCTGCAGAAAGACGGAAAACGGGACGGTGACTTTCAGCGGATAATTGAGGGTGAAGCTGAGTTTTCCGGTGCTGTTGAAGATAGGAATGGCCTGGATCACGGCGACAGCTAAAAGCAGAAAGGAAAGAGTTAAAAGGCCCTTTGGAGAAGAGCAAAGAACAAGGGTAGAAACCGAGCTAAGCTTCAGAGGCTTGACAAGGGGGAATAGATGCTGCAAAGTCAACATACACCCTCCAGAGAAAGCTGCCTCAGATAAGGCCAACTCAAGTGCAACCTTCCAGTTCGGCTAACTGCTCACCCTGGGATTTCTGAGTGGTCTCCCGCTCTGAGGGTCCATCATCCCAGCCTTCAGAGCCCAGACAAGGCAACCCAGGGGCTGCCAAGCCAAGACTTCCTTCATGATTTCAAAGTTTCAAATGGAACTTCCCAGTTCGGTCAAACCCTGTGGGATTTCTGAGTGGTCTCCCGTCCATCAACCCAGCTGCTTTGAGCTTCAAAGGCAGGGCAGTGGCTGCCAAGCCAACCTCTCCACAAGCTACAGCTAGTTCTTAACTTATGACTACGACTGGGACCAGAATCTCCACTGCTAATCAAGTTGCCTGTTAAGTGAACCATGACTGATGTTATGACCTTTCTTGCCAAGGCTAAATGAATCACTGCAGTTGTTAAGTGAATCTGATTTCCTCCTTTGACTGGGCTTGTTGGAAGTCAGCCGGGAAAGTTGCAAACAACAATAAAGTAAAACCTGGGATGCTCAAACCATCTTAAATACCAGCTGCCTGAATTCTCATCATGAGACCTTGAGGATGCTGCAACCATTGTAAGTCCCTTTTTTCATTGCTGTTGTAACTTTGAATGGCTGCTTAATGAATGTTTGTAAAGCAAGGACCACCTGCACTTGTATGGAGGGAGGGAGGGAGGGAGGGAGAGAGAGAGAGAGAGAGAGAGAGAGAGAGAGAGAGGAATAATACAAATAGTCCTCGACTTACAACCAAAATTTCTGTTGTCAAGCGAAACATGTTAAGTAAGTTTTGCCCCATTTTACGTGAAATGTCTTGCCACAGTTGTTAAGCGAATCAGTGAGCCGGTTGTTAAGTGAATCTGGTTTCCTCATTGACTTTGCTCGACAGAATGTCACAAAAAGGAATCATGTGACCCCAGGATACTGTGACCGTCATAAATATGAGGCAGTTGCCAAGCACCTGAATTTTGATCATGTGGGACCCTGGGAATGCTGCACTGATCATAAGTGTGAAAAGCCATCATAAGTCACTTTTTCCGGTCACTAAATGTCTCACCAGAGCAGTTTATTCATCCCTATTTCTCCCACGTACCTTCTGCCAATATTCCCAGTGGGTAGAGAGGCATCCATAGGCTGTATCGAAGCCAAGTAAGAATTTTCCATTCTATGTCGATGCTGGAAAGCAAATAGTAGGGATACCTAGAAGGAAACCCACAAATATCGGTCATCTCTCATCACTTACCTGGTTGGTGCAAGGAAATGGAGTGGAGTAGCAACAACCACACCCTACATCTCATTGACCAGCACACTGAAAGTGTTAGATGTTCCTTAGTAAACTTCATGTGTATTTTATAAAGTAAAGGTAAAGTTTGCCCTCGCGCATATGTGCTCGTCGTTCCTGACTCTAGGGGGCGGTGCTCATCTCCATTTCAAAACCGAAGAGCCAGCACTGTCCAAAGACGCCTCCGTGGTCATGTGGCCGGCAGGACTAAACGCCAAAGGTGCACGGAACGCTGTTACCTTCCCACCAAAGGTGGATCCTATTTTTCTACTTGCATTTTTTACGTGCTTTTGAACTGCTAGGTTGACAGAAGCTGGGACAAGTAATGGGAGCTCACTCCATTACACGGTGCTAGGGACTCAAACCGCTGAACTGGGGACCTTTCTGATTGACAAGCTCAACATCTTAGCCTCTGAGCCTCCGTGTCCCTGTGTATTTTATCCAGGCCTTAAAAATCAAGATTAAAAGTGCAAATTAAAATAAAATGGTTAAGTTAAAGTTGCCCAGAAAAGTTGTGTAAGGGGGTTTGGGGGACCCCAAGATGATAATGTAGAGATGGCAACAGGCAAGAATTCTGCAAAGGATTTCAGGCAGAATGGGGGGGGGGGGGTTGCCCCAAATACCTGATGATCTCAATCGTGCTCCAGATGTAGAAGATGAAGAAGACGACTGCTTTGCTCTGCATTTCTTCCACACTTCCAAGAACTACAAACAGTATAAAATTCCTCCCAAAGATCTGGAAAGGGGTCGAAAGAGAGGTCAGGAGTGGGAGGAAGGTTTACCCCTTCCAAGATCAGACGCTTCAAATATACACTCCGAACAAGGAACAAACCTCAGTGGGATTCAGCCAAGCTTTTCATAAGGCTGCTGTCCTCAGAAGTTGGAATGTCTAGGAATTCCCACTTATTTTTGAGATAGGGGAAGCAGATATATTCCTTTTCCCATCATGGAGGTGGGAAAGTTGTTGTGGGAATGATGGAGAATTAGACCTGTGTTGTTAATTCATTCAGCTTCTGTCCCAGAAAAACTATACAGCGTAGGATATAGACATAGACAAAACTAGCAGAATGGCAAAAGTGGCTTCAGGGTATAGAGAATAACTGGGTTAGAAGGGATCTTGGAGGTACAGATAACAGATTAACAGAGTTGGAAGGGACCTTGTAGGTCATCTAGTCCAACCCCCCACCCAAGCAGGAGACCCTACACCATTTCTGACAGATGGCAGTCCAGTCTCTTCTTGAAAGCCTCCAGTGGTGAAGCTCCCACAACTTCCAAAGGCAACTTCTGTTCAATGGGTTGACTATTCTCACTGCCAGAAAATTCCTCCTTATTTCCAGGTTGAATCTCTCCTTGTTCAGTTTCCATCCATTATTCCTTGTCTGGCCTTCAGGTGCCTTGGAAAACAGCTTGATCCCCTTCCTCTCAGTGGCAGCCCCTCAAATATTGGAAGACTGCTATCATGTCTCCCCTGGTCCTTCTCTTCACTAGGCTAGCCATGCCCAGTTCCTGCAACTGTTCATCATATGTTTTAGCCTCCAGCATGAAACTGATATATTATTGACCACAAGGAACTCTCTAGATAGAACAAGGTGTCCAACCTTGGTAATTTTAAAACTTTTGGACTTAGTCAGGCTGGCTGAGGAATTCTGGGAATTGAAGTCCACAGGTCTCAAAGTTTCCAAGGTTGGACACCTCTGCTCTAGAAACAACTTTCCTTAGCTACCCATACCTGGGGCACTACTGTCAGTTACCATAGTCATTTTAGCTGGGGAACATGGGCCTGAGAAGCCTGAGTCCCTTCTGGAAATAGGGCGGCATAGAAATATAATAATAAATTCAAGACACCAGCTCAGGAACCTTGGCAATGTTAAGCTGAGTGGACTGCCTCCCAGAATTTCCCAACCAGCCATACTGGCTGAAGAATTCTGAGAGTTGGAAGTCCACAAGTCTTAAAGTGGCTTAGGCTAGAGACTCCTGCTATTTCAAAAGACACGGGTTCTTTCTGGGACTCCCAAATATGCAGAAATACTTTTTTCCCAAAAAGTCAGATGGAAAATGATACCCTTCTACAAGCCCATCAGAAACAGTGCTGATTGATTCCTCAGCCAGCTTGTGTGAACCAGCTGGGAAAATCTGAGAGCTTGAATTCCATAGGTGCTGGCTGAGGAAATGACCAGGCTGAGAGAAGCATCAAATGTGTCGTCAGTCTCGAGTCCCTTTGTGCCCACATGAGAACTAAGTCCAGCCCTCTTTAAATTCCACTCACTCTTATCTACCACCAATTTGCTTTGACCATTAGTAGTTCAGATTCTTGTTAGTAGTTCAGATTCTTGTAGAGAGCATAAGTTTACAATAAATCTTTATATTCATTTGAACTGCCTGGGCCTCCTAATTTTCCCATGCTTGTCAGGAATTCTGGAAATCCACCCACCCACCCTAAAATAGAACTAGAACTCACCACCTCTTGGCGATTGGCCCAAAGTCACCCAACAGCTTTCCTGCCTAAGGCAGGATTAGAACTCACTACCTCTTTGTGATTCACCCAAAGTCACCCAGCTGGGTTTCATGCCTAAGGCAGGACTAGAACTCACACCGTCCAGATTTCCAGTCTGATATTTTAATCTTTGATTTCCTTTAATGAAGCATCAAAGGCAGGAAGCTTTTGGACAGCTTCAACAAGATAACAAAACTTTGCACATCATTAGATGCCCAAGACTCGCTCAAGAGAATTATTAACAACAGAATGATGTAGTATACAATCCTTTGCCATTTCTACTCTAAGACAGAAAGTATTAAAGAGATATATTGGTTGATCTCTTAAACTGACAAAGTAAACTTTCAGCCAGCCCCATAAAAATGAGTTTTTACACTTTCCAAAGTGGTTTGCAAAAGTATTACCTGGATACAAACAGGAGCTAAAGGAGCTTTGATTAGGCCTATCAAGGTATTCACAATCTCCATCAAGGCCAACGTCTGGCAGAAGTACATCATGTCTGCACTCATGTGGAAAGTATCTGAGAAAGATTCTGCAAAAACATAAGATAGCTACCTGTAATTGGAGTGTGAAGGAAGGAGACCTACTAAATGCAAGGGAATCAGGAATAGATTTCAGACCGATTTTAGGCATCTTGCAAAAGATAACACTGCGGCACCAATTTCCATGGGTTGTGAAGCACCCGTTTCAAATGTTTTGCGCAACCTTATCCAGATAACATGGATTTCAGCTAACATGAAGTTAGAACTTTCCCAGAAGCTCCAACTACAGAAGTTGGAACACGTGACCTGGTGCAGTTCAAACCACAGGCCTCGTAAGGCAACTCCCCCTTGAGCCCATTCTAGTTTCTTGGGCATGGAGACAAGGAGGGGAACCAAAACTGTGCCACTTGCCTTTCCCCAGCATGAACAGCCGGACGGTCATATTCACAAAGATCCAGGAAAATCCCAGGAACTGCACGAGGTTGTACATGAACAAATAGCCCCTCTTCAAGTGTCGGAAAGCTGCAAGGGGTTACAGAACCAAGTTAGCAAAGGATGAAGGGCAGACAACTTTGGATGGCCAACTGCGAAGTGGAGACACTTACGGTCTTTGGGGATTCTGTTCTTGAGACTGATTTTGTTTATCCGCTCTTCTTCCTAGACGTTAGAAAGAGAGAAAGAGACAGCATGAAAACTGGTACGTTCTCATCCAGAAGGGATTCAATCTCGCGGTTGATACATTATTTGTAAATAACTGGCTGCTCTTTGGTATGCCAAATGGATTGGGACACACGACTCAGAAAGCCTTAAAAGGTAAAGCTTCCCCTCGCACATATGTGCTATTCGTTCCTGACTCTAGGGGGCAGTGCTCATCTCCTTTTCAAAGCCGAAGAGCCAGCGCAGTTCAAAGACATCTCCATGGTCATGTGGCCGGCATGACTAAACGCCAAAGGCACACGGAACGCTGTTACCTTCCCACCAAAGGTGGTTCCTATTTTTCTACTTACATTTTTACATGCTTTTGAACTGCTAGGTTGGCAGAAACTGGGACAAGTAACGGGAGCTCACTCCATTATGCAGCGCTAGGGATTCGAACCGCTGAACTGCTGACCTTTCGATCGACAAGCTCAGCGTCTTAGCCACTGAGCCACCGCGTTCCTATTGTCCCAGAAAGCCTTACGGCAGGGCAAATGCAATGTAACGCATGATTTCATATGCCTGCCTTACCAAACCCAGCAGGGGGCATGATCCATCGTCTAGGTCAGGGGTCTCCAACCTTGGTAACTTTAAGCCTGGAGGACTTCAACTCCCAGAGCAAAGCTGGCTGGAGAATTCTGGGAGTTGAAGTCTTCCAGGTTTAAAGTTGCCAAGGTTGGAGACCATTAAGGGCTTGGAATTCAGTGATGGCGAACCTTTTCGGCACTGTGTGCTCAAACTGGAACATGCATTTATGTGAGCGCACACTGGAGAGCCAGAAACGCGAAGACCAGCTGGCCGGCCCACGCATGCCTGTTTTTTGGTGATTTTGGGGCTATTTTCAGGCCGTTTTTCGGGCTGTTTTTGCCCCAAATACAGCCCAGAAAATGGCCCCCAAAAATGGCCTGGTTTTTTGGGCCGTTTTCAGTCTGTTTTCCAGCGCCTATGAATACCAGAAGAGCAGCCAGAGACGGTGCGCGTGCACATAGAAAATGCTGTGCGTGCCACCTCTGGCACCTGTGCCATAGGTTCGCCATCCCAGGCTTAGATTATTACCATCTATGATGCTTATGTGTCAGCTTCCCAGAATGTCATTATTTCTTTAACAATAGTTGGTCGAGTGTTTCTAATGTGGCTGGTACCAGTTGAGTCGTAACTGTTCTTAAACAGCAAAGCTTTGTTTAAAGTAATAGAATGCTGGCTGGGGAATTCTGGGAGTTGAAGTCCACACATCTTCAAGTTGCCAGTGGTTATGGAGCGCCCCTTTATTCCTCGGGGTCTCTAGTGGCATGGCCTCCTTCCCTGCCTTTCCCTTGTTGCTTTTTTCTTTCCTCGGAAGGGCTGGGATCGGGCAGAACCCTTCTCTGCTTTGGGTCTAGGGAGATTCTCAGTCCTCCAGGTTGTGCCTTTTCAAGAGGCCACTGGAATGTCTGCTTTTTCTTTGAAGATGTTTCGTTTCTCATCCAGGAAGCTTCTTCAGCTCTGACTGGATGGTGGGGATAGATGCCTACCTTCAGTCAGAGCTGGAGAAGCTTCTTGGATAAGAAGCGAAATGTCTTCAAAAGAAAAAAACAAAGTCCAGTTGCCTCCTGAAAAAAAAAGCACTTTTGGGACAACCATGACCTGGATGATGGAGAATCCCCATAGACATTGCGGGGTCCTAGGTAGCAGGGCATTTTCTCCCCCCTGAAGAGAGGTTGCCCTTATCCCTGTTGAGCTTCCAGAGGTCCTGAAGACCTGGCTAGGCCAATAGGCCTGAGGGAGTTGATTGACCTAACGAGGTAGGTTGGGTATTTTTAAGACCAAGACCATTGTTAAGATGATTTAAGGCAGGGCCCCCACAATCCACAGGCTGCAACCCACTACCGAGCCCTGGCCTGTTCAGAACTGTGGAAAGGTTGGGCGAGGGTTCACGCAGGCTCCATTTGTGTGAGTAGTGGGTGCAAATGGAGCTGTGTGTAACTGCTCACCCCTCATGTGAAACCATCCTCTCTCCCCCCCCCCCGTCACGCTCCCCACCGGTCCACACAAAGCTGTAAAAGTTGGAGACTGTTGATTTAAGCCACGTGGAAGAGTCCTTTGTTTGTTTAGTGACCATTCAAGGTTCCAACAGCATTCAAAAAAGGGAATTTGTGACCACTTTCACACTAACCACCATTGCAGCTCTCCTTGGTCGTGTGATCAAAATTCAGACATCTACCGTATTTTTCGGACTATAAGATGCACCAAGGTTTCAAATAGGTAAGCCAGGAAAAAATGGTTTTTGCCCTTCCCGGCCCCCAGGAGCACTCCAGGTTTTTTGCCGAAATGGGGGCATTTTTCCCTTCCCCCAGCCCTCCTGAAGCCTGCAGAATGGTTCTGGGGGTGGGGGAAGGCAAAAATGCCCCAGGAGCACTTTGCAGGCTTCGGGAGGCCAAAAATAGTTGTGTTCGATGTATAAGATGCATCAACATTTCCACGCTCTTTTAGAGGGGAAAAAGGCGCCGCTTATGCTCTGAAAAATACGGTATTTATGATAGTGACCGTGTCAAGAGGTCATCTGATCCCCTTTTGTGACCTTCTGCCAAGTCAATGGAGAAGCCAGATTCACTTAACAACCATGTTACTAATTGAACAACTGCAGTGACCGACTTAACAACTGTGGCAAGGAAGGTCATAAAAGGAGGCAAAACTCAGCTGAATGTTTCACTTAGCAGCAGAAGTGTGGGCCTTAATTGTGGTTGTAGCCCAAGGACGATCTGTCCTTCTGTACCGAGGGAGAGGGAGAGGGAGAGAGAGAGAGAGAGAGAGAGAGAAATCACTTTTGCTCAATATAAAGTGGAAACTGGCAAATGTCCCAGGGTTGAGGCTGAGAGGCCCATTTACTTCTCCAAATGCCAAAGATTGAAGTACAAGGTGATAACAAGAGTTGGCAAACTTTTTTCCAAGCCCTGAGCTCCCCTGGATGTCAGCCAAACATTTAAAAACAAAAAAAGCAAAAACAATCTTGCAAGATTTTGGTGATTTGGCATCATCTCAACTGAGTACTAACTTGTCCAGAAATTTCAGAATTGTGAAATTTTACCAGAGCTTACACAAGAACCACAGGCATTGCACAAGATGGGTTAATTCTGAAAGAGTTGGGTTTCTTTCTTTTTTTTCATTCTACTTTTTAATCTAATGCAGATGCCAGCTAAGAGTTACCTGGGGGCAAATTCATCATGTTATATCTGATGGTTGCACTGGTTTTCAATTGCAAGACTTAAGAGACATAATCCAAAGCATTTTTTTTATACCTGGGCAGAGGGCCCCACTTAAGGACAGGGTTCCCCAACTATGGCAACTTTTAAGATCCGTGGACTTCAATTCCCGGAACTCCGCATTTATTAGCATCATGACTTACGACTGTACAGACATGCTCCATTATGGTCGTAAGTCGAGGACTACCTGCAGAATGCTTATTACAGCACGTGATGGGAGGGTTTAGACCAGTGGTGAAATCTAATTTTTTTTACTACCGGTTCTGTGGGCGTGGCTTGGTGGTGGTGGTGGTCATGTGACTATGTAGTCATGTGACTGGGGGATCAAAAGACAGAAACTCACTTTAACAATGTCCTGCTAGAGCAGGGTTGGACTAGATGACCTCCAGGTCCCTTTCAGCCCTGGATTATTCTCTGAAGCTGCGTCTAGTGCCAGGATTGTAGTCTTCCCTTCCTCTCCTTTTTCTCTCCCTCCCTTTCTCTTTCCTTCTCCCTTCTTTCTTTCTCTCTGTCTCTCTCTCTCTATTTCCTTCTTTCTTTCTCAGCACTCCCCGTTTTTTCTCTAGTAGGCCTCAGGGAAGCCTGCTTGGAGCAAAAATGGACCCCCACCCCCACCCACCCATTTTTGGCTGTGCAACGTGCAATCGAAGGTTTTGGGTTTTTTTACTTTTTTTTAGTATTTTTTACTACTGGTTTGGGCGAACCAGCTCGAACTGATAAGATTTCACCCCTGGTTTGGATAGACCCGACAGGTGGGCTCTGGGCTGAAAATCTCTTTGCTTAATGTCCACCAGAGGAGTCCTCTCTTCCCGACGTTCTTATTAATAAAGCCGTGTCAGCCACCTGCCCTCACCTTGGCCTTCAGTTCCAACTCGGCATCCGATTCGTCCAGCCATCGGTCAAAATCTGGAGCGAGGAACAGCGGCCGCTTCTCCTGCTTGGTCAGTCTCTCCCACCAGTGGCTCTCCTTCTTCTTCACTGTGATATTCAGCTGCCTCTGAGTCACTTTGCACACCGGCTGAAAGAGGAGGAGGGGGGAGAAAACAGACCCTCGTTTAAGGAAAAGGGGCTTCGGTGAGAATGCACAATAGAAAAAAAAATAGGCATTAATATCTACCCTTTATTGTTCTGTCAGAATATTCCTCCTTATTTCCAGGTTGAATCTCTTCTTGTTCAGTTTCTATCCATTATTTCTTACCTGGCCTTCGGGTGCTTTGGAGAATAGCTTCACTCCCTCCTCTCTGTGGCAGCCCCTCAAATATTGGAAGACTGCTCTCCTGCCTCCCCTGGTCCTTCTCTTCCCTACACTAGTCATGCCCAGTTCCTGAAATTGTTCATTGTATGTTTTAATCTCCAGGCCTTTTGATCATCTTAAATAGATTTAGATTAACAGACTTGGAAGGGACCTTGTAGGTCATCTAGTCCAACCCCCAAGCAGAGACCCTATACCATTTTTGACAGATGGCAGTCCAATCTCTTCTTGAAAGCCTCCAATGATGAAGCTTCCACACCTTCTGAAGGCAACTTCTGTTCCATGGGTTGATTGTTCTCACTGTCAGAAAATTTCTCCTTATTTCCAGGTTGAATCTCTCCTTGGTCAGTTTCCATCCATTTATTCCTTCTCTGGCCTTCAGGTGCCTTGGAGAATAGCTTGACTCCTTCCTCTCTTTGGCAGCCCCTCAAATATTAGAAGACTGCTATCCTGTCTCCCCTGGTCCTTCTCTTCCCTAGACTAGCCAGGCCCAGTTCCTGCAACTGTTCATTGTATGTTTTAGCCTCCAGCATGAAACTGATATATTATTGATTGCAAGGAACTCTCTAGAACTGTGATGGCAAAATTATGGCACACAGTCCTCTCTGTGGGAACGTACAACATCACCAGCTGCTCTTCCAGGTTCCGTTGTGCACATGTGTGCCATACAACTGGTCCGATGCACATGTGCACTGGCCAGTTGCTCTCTGTTGGGTTCTGGCATGTGCATGGAAGATGGCCAGCTAGTCTTCACAAAAAGACCAGCTGGCCGCGCACATGCTTATGCCGGAACATGAAAAAGAGCAGCTGGCTGGTGCACATGTGCGCAATGGAACCTGGAAGAGCAGCTGGCGATGGCACACATGCCATCATGGACCCTTGGAAGACACCAGCTCTGGAAGGCTGCTGCATGATCCAGAAATAACTTTCAAATCAAGATCTATAAAGCATTCTGGTTTTACCCAGGAACAAGTTAGTTCCTCATGAGACTGAGGTCAGGAAAAGAAACAGCTTCTCCAGAAGCAAGGTTATTCTGTGTCGGATGGGTTGTGTACAAACACACACACACACACCAACAAGTCGCTGTTTTGGTGACTGGTCAGTTGAATTTAAAGGTGGTACAATTACCAAAAGTGTGCCCGATCAGGCTTTTTCCTAATGTTCCCCTGGATTTTGTAAATTTTATTTATTACAATTGGGTTTGCCTTGTGTTCATTTCTAATTGAGCCAACCATTGGCCTGTATTTCCCAGGATTCTTAAATTTCACTCCAGACAGTTAGAAAAATAGAAATAGAGATAGAAAAATAGAAGAAATAGAAATGTAGAGTAGAGTAGAGTAGAATAGAATAATCTCACAACAGAAATTGTCGGCTCATTTGGAGTCATAAGTTGAGGACTATCTGTACAAAGTAATATAAAGGAAGAAAAAAGAAAAAGAAATCACAGAAAAAGCAAGAAATGGAAGAAAATGTTGAAGAAAAACAGGGGGAAAAAAGATACAGCAAAGTGGCTTCCAATAGTCTTCACAGCTATAATAAATTCAAATATCTTTTAATCTCTCTCTTTCCATTAACTTACTCTTCTTTCTGCATCCTATCTGATCCTCAAAACCATAAATCATAATTATTATTTTTTGACATTTTCATGCAAAAGGTCTTTAAGGAGTTTCCAGTCACCAATAACTGTAGATACTGCCTTTTTTCCTAATAAAAAGCCCATTTATTCATTGCAGCAAAACCTGCCAACTTCACTCTGCGTAGTGGGTGGTGCCCAATCTTTCCACCTCTGCACACCTAGTAATCTCGCCATGTACTCTATGAGCCTCCTGCCCTTATTGCTGACCGCACAATCCTGCCTACAATTTGCTGGGCCTGAAATGGGTTTACTCAGTGGGCAAACTTCATAAGCCACATTCACGAGAGGCTGGAATGACCAGAATTTCTAGTCTGGGTGCAAATATGATTGAGCAATTCAGGGGAGCCAATTCTATCTGCAGGGCGGCTGGATCTCCACGCCTTCCAATGCAATTGTGGTTGTTATGTGTCCACCTGGCTTGTCCCCAAAGAACCAAAGCTTCTGAAATAAAACCTAGATCCAGTTCTACAGGCATAAGATCCCTGGAAAAACCAGTTGGGCTTTGCAGAGATGTGATGTTTGATAAAGACTCTTGCTGCAATGTTCTGTTACACAGGGGTTTCCAACCTTGGCCTCTTTAAGATGGGTGGACTTCAACTCCCAGAATTCCTCAGCCAGTCATGCTGTTCTGACCTAGGCTTCCCCAGCAGCACAAAGCCGAGTTCTCGTCCCAATAAACCCCTTTTATTTAATTGACAGTGAATTCCTCTCCTCCAAAGTCTTTCCTCTCCCACCGTCTTTCAGGATAGTTAATTACCAACCTTTATCAGACTTGGAGAGTGGCCAGGCCAATATCTTTCAGATGTTACGATACTTGGCAAGAATGTAGGAATGAACTTATTGTCTCCTGCAAACTCCACTACCCTTTCACTCCTCTTTTATTCCCTCTGGGAGGGGCCATTCATCGTCCACCTGTGGCCTTACTTCTAAATCAACCCCTGTTCTTTAGCTGTTCCCTTCGTCATGCACACATTGGGAACAAGCTCCAGCTCTTCGTCTGCCTCACTGATGTCTGACTCTGAAGACAGCTGATAACTGCCAGACGGCCCTGGCCATCTCTCTGTCTCCGACACAGAGCCCTCATCAGAGCCTTCCCCAGACTCCAGGACTGGCCCATGTTCCTCTCCAACCTCCTCACTGTCTGAATCTGCTGCCAGCTCTCCTGGTGGGCCACAAACACATGCTGGCTGAAGAATTCTAAGAGTTGGAAGTTCACAAGTCTTCAAGTGGCCAAGGTTGGAGACCCTGAAATATGCAGAAATATATTTTTTTCCCAAAAAGGCAGATGCAAAATGTTACCTTCCTACAAGTCCATCAGGAACGGTGCTATGCATTACTGAATTTAGTTATTGCTGCTTTTTAAATGATTTGCTTGTATTAAATAACTTAGTGTTTATTAACTTCGGCAACATTTAAGATGGGTGGACTTCAACTCCCAGAATGCAGGCTGGCTAAGGCATTCTGGGAGTTGAAGTCCACACATCTTAACGTTGCTCAGGTTGAGTAACAATGAACTGGCTGATACTTTGAACACTGTATCAGATCAAAGAGGTCGAAGTTCATTCTGGGCTCACTCTGTGCTAATACGTAATTGTCCTCCTGCTATTGTTTAATTTGGCGAGTTAAAAACCAATCGACTTCATTCATTCAGCCTGCTTAGCATTAACACAAGATGTATTTATGTAGGACAAGGGGCAAAAGGCTGGCTTAGCGTTTTCTGCTTTCATGCTTTTGGGGATCTCCAAAAAACCACTCTTGATGTGTGAACTTGACCTTGTGAGTTGAGCCGGAGAGATGCATTTATAGGTCTATAGAAATCAAGTGGCATGCCGGAAGTCCTCGAGTTACAACAGCTCAATAAGTGACCCTGGAAGTTACAAAGTCACTGAAAAAAGTGACTTATGACCATTTTCCACCCTTAGCACCACTGTAGCATCCCCATGGCCATATGATTTGCATTCAGATAACTTGACAACTGACTCATATTTATGACGGTTGCAATACCCTGCACTATCCATACTGGTTGCAACAGGATCCGGAACCCACCACTGATATGATCCCTTTTTGCGCCCTTTTGACCAGCAAAGTCAATGGGGAAGCCAGATTCACTTAACGACCGGGTGACTAACTTAAGAAATGCAGTGATTCACTTATCAATTGAAAGGTTGTAAAACCTTATTAAGATAGGTTGTAAAATGGAGCAAAATTCACTTTAACATATTGTCTCGGTCAGCAACAGAAGTTGTGAGGACTACCTGTACAATTGAAAAGTAACTGAATTTATTTAACTGTGCTCTGACAGTCCCAAAATAAAATCATGGGCACCTTTTAAATACTGATATTTGTTTTTATTAGACAACAAGTACTGAACTCTTACCTGAGGATTTACTGGTTCCAGGAACTCAATCTGGAATGTGTAAATATTGTCTCCTTTAGCTCCATGGCCCTGGGCTAGAAAACCAAAAATATACATCCTATTTTTACCAATTCTAGAAAAGCAATTGTATAACTGTAGAGAATCGGATCCTTCTCTAATGAGACAGTTTGAGGCAGTTTCTAAGGAGGAAGTTTCTAAGGAGGCTTTCCAAATTAAATGTCAAAATGTCACATTTCTCTTGAAAAAGGGGGTGGCGGAACAGCAGCACAGAGAGGAGGAGGAACTCGGAGAAAAAAGCATAATTTTGAGATTGTTTTGGGAAATAATTGTTAATCATTCAGGCTTGAGCCCTGGCACGAATATAGACACAAGACAGAAAGCGAATCAATCAATTAAACAATCAATCAGAATAGAGCTAGAAGGGACTTTGGAGGTCTTCTAGTCCAACCCTCTGCTCAAGTAGGAAACCCCGTACCATTACAATCAATCAATCAATTAATCAATCAGAATAGAGCTGGAAGGGACCTTGGAGGTCTTCTAGTCCAACCCCCTGCTCAAGTAGGAGACCCCGTACCATTCCAATCAATCAATCAGAATAGAACTGGAAGGGACCTTGGATGTCTTCTAGTCCAACCCCTTGCTCAAGCTGGAGACCTTGTAACATTTCAAATACTGTATTTCCATGAAAATAAGACAGGGTCATGTTCTTTTGACCCCTAAAATGAGCGCTTGGCCTTATTTTTTGGGATGTCTTATTATTTTTGAGGTGCAGGAGGCGGTGAGTGTGGTCACCGCATGGCTGCTGCTGCATTGCAATATTTTCGGGGAGGGCTTATTTTCAGGGGAGGGTTTATTTTAGCGCATGCACTCAAAAGCCCGATTGGGCTTATTATCCAGGGAGGTCTTATTTGGGGGGGAAAGGGTGGGTGGCTGTCCAGCCTCGTCGTCAAAACCTCCAGTGATCAATCAATCAGAATAGAGTTGGAAGGGACCCTGGAGGTCTTCTAGTCCAGCCCCTTGCTCAAGCAGGAGACCCCCAAACCATTTCAGATTTCAAATTCTACAAAGTCAAATGGTTCTTTTTTCTTTCTTTCAATACTTTCAAAAGCTTTCCTTCGACAGCACAAGGGCCTCTGTGAAATGCGGGAGGGCAGGTTTTGCAAAACAATTCAAAGGCACTTTTTTCCCACAGCAAATAAACATTTACATAACAGTCCCAGATGACAGTGAGCTCCTCCTGTTCTTAAAATCCAACATCAAAAGGAGTTACGGTTATCTTAACGCTGATCAAAAAAAAACAGGCCCGGTATGAAAATTTTACGATCTTATTTAAATGAGGCCATAGACGGCATCTGTTTGAAAAATCCGGAACAAGGATGTTGGGAATAATACATTGTTTGTTCGGTGATTCCAATAACAGGTATTCCTCAATTTACGATGATTCATCGTTACAACGGTACTGAAAACAGGGACTCATGACCGATTTTTATGCAGCATCCTATGGTCACAGGGTCAAAATTTGGACACTTGCCAACTGTCATGTGATCCCCTTTTGAGAGCCTTTGACAAGAAAAAGTCAACGGGAAAGACTTAACAACCATGTTACTAAGTTAACAATTGCAATTGCGGTGATTCTTGTAACAACGGTGACAAGAAAGATTGTAAAACGGGGCAAAATTCACTTAAGAACTGTCTCACCTTGCAACAGACATTTTGGCCTCCATTGAGGTTGTTAAGTCTATGACTATTTACATTATGCCAGTTTCCTTGGGGAACACATCCGTTGTGTTGCATAAATTATCATACACGGATCAGGGCAGGGGTCTCCAACCTTGGCAACTTTAAGCCTAGCGGACTTCAATTCCCAGAAAGATTTGCTGGCTGGGGAATTCTGGGAATTGAAGTTTGCCAGGCTTAAAGTTGCCAAGGTTGGAGACCCCTGCATCAGGGGACATATTTTATGCATCCGGATTCAGTGGAATAGCAACCCAGAACAAGATAATCTTTGAGGGAAGTGCGAGAATTAAATCAGGATCAATAAATTTGTAGGCAGGTTGTTTATCTCTCCCTAGAAATGCAATCTTAAAATCCCAAGAATCTTAAATCGTCAAAATGAATCCTTGAGTGGTTTTGGAAACGCTAATTTTACCTTGAAAGGATCTGGGCTTGTAGCGTGACGAACTCCCTGGAAATTATTACTCCTGACGGTTTCTTTATAATGTATCGTTATAATTTATAACGCCTTTATACTTGTCATTTTATAAATTGAAATGCTTTTTTTCTCTGAAAGATATTTTTCTATGAGGAAATAGAGGAAATTGGTTTACCTTTAAAATGGAGCACATTGTCCGTAATAGTAATTTCAGGATCCTGGGAAAAAAAGGAATAAAGATGGTTACTTACCTTTCAATTACAGGAGGAGGAGGAGGAGGAGGAGGAGGAGGAGGAGGAGACTGATGTGTCTTTGATGCTCTCTGAGCTTGCTTGTTTTCTTCCAGACATTTCATTATCCAACAAGGTAACATCTTCAGTGCAAAAGGGAGTGAGGAGTTGTGGAGAGGAGTAGGAGGAGGGAGGAGGGGAAGATATGAAGAGGAAGAGGAGGAGGAGGCAGAAGAAGAAGGAGAAGAAGAAGAAGAAGAAACCCTGAGCTGTCCTTGGTGCTCTCTTGAAGTTGCTTGTTTTCGTGCAGACATTTCACGACCCAAACAAGGTAACATCATCAGTGCTAGTAAGGAGTGATGTTAATTCCAAGGTCAACATCAGTCCAACAATCCCATAAACAATATCCCAATCAAGAAACTGCCAAAAAGGCAACAGTAAACAGCCCAACCAAAGGGCCTCTAAAGACCCCACCAACACTGAACAGGCAAGGCATCAGAAGATAAACAGACAGCAAACCACACTCCTTGCCAGCACTGATGATGTTACCTAGTTTGGGTCATGAAACGTCTTCAAGAAAACAATCAAGCTCAGAGAGCATGAAGGATCTCTAATAATTTTATTCTTCTCTGGCTGGCATTCTCCTTTGCAGCCTCTTTCAGGCTATTTGGGACAAGAAAGCAACAAATCCTTTCATAGCTACAAGGCCGGATCTTACAGGAAAACGTGGGAGCAATTTTCCATGCGTTTTGGATTCCCACATACGTAGGTTGTTTTTTTTTAAAGTACATTAAAAGAAAGAGTGGAAGGGAGGCGTTTCAGCCGTCTGCCCTGGCGGCTTCCCCTCCTCTGCAAAAACCTCTGAATCAAGGGTAGGGGTAGCTTTGCTCCCTTCCAGATCCCGCTTGCCAGGATCTTTGCAAGGCTCATCAAATAAGTGTGACCCAAGGAGGAGGGGGTCCTAACTTACCGTCCTGCATGCATATGGTTTCCCCCATCTTCCCCTTCTCCTTTTGGGGCATTTCTCTCCCCCTCCCCTTTTCTAGCCAAGCCTAAGCAGGCCCCACTGAAGCCTAGGAGGCTCCTGCACGGACCCCTAGAAAGACCCTGGGGCAAAAGGCACATCCTCTTTCATCCCCAGCTCACCCCCCAGGAAGCGTAGTCAGGTCCAGGGCACCCAAAGGCATCATCAATGCCCCACCTGCCCTGCGGGGGATGCCATCCATGCAAAGCCCACCACTGTCCTTGCTCACAGCACCCCCTCCCACCCAGGAAGCTGCAGGGCAGTGCCAGCCCCAGGGCTTGGCATGCATTGGAAGGGGTGGGGTGGGGGCTGATGCATGCAGGGTACCAAATGGGGGTCCCCCTCCCTCCCGCCCCCTCCCCACGCGTGCTTTTCCCACTGGGCGCATTTGAGGGGAGGGGCAGGCGAGGCGGTTTCGGATGGCGGGTCTAGCCAAGCCCCCCCAAAAAATTTCCCACCCGGGGGCAGCCCCCCTCCTTCCCCTTCCCCTCCCCAGGGTCACCTGCACGTCGCTCAGCTCCACGCGCAGGTAGAGCTCGGGATGCCGCTGCGCCCAGTGCACCTGCGGGGTCAGGCTCGCCATCGCGCCGGCCAGGCGGGAAGGAAGCAGCCGGGGAGGCGGCGCCAAAGGCGGGGAGGCGGCGGCGGCGCTGCGGGCCGGAGGAGGCGGAGGAAGGGAAGACGGGAGGCCGGGCAAGTCCCCCGCCCGGCGGCCGCCCCGCCGAGAGCGCCTCTCCTGCCGCGGCGGCCGCACTCCTCGCCCAGTAAGTGCCGCTGCAGCCGGGAGGCGCCGGGCCGGGGCAAGGCGGGGGGCTCCGGGGGGCGCTGCACGAGTCCGGCCGGGGGTCTCCTGGGCTGGCAGGCCACGGGCGGCGCTGCCAGGCTCGGGCACCCCAAGGCAGGGCGAGGGGCTTTTCTGGGGCGCTGACTAAGCCCGGCCGGGGGTCTTTCTGGGCAGCGATGCCAGGCTGAGACACCTATCAGGAGGGAAGGCAGGGCGAGGGGCGAGGGGGTCTCCCGGGCAGCGGGGGTCTCCTGGGCAGCCCCGCTGGGCACTGGCAGGCCACGGGCCGCTGTCAGGTTGGGCACCCGAAGGCTGCCGGCGGGCGCTGACTCAGCCCCTGTAGGGCACCCCCTGGGCAGCAATGCTTGGGCAGGGCGAGGGGCTCCGCGAGGGTCGCTGGTGAAGCGCGGCCGGGGGTCGTTCTGGGCAGCTATGCCAGGCTTGGGTACCTGACTGGAGGGAAGGGAGGGCGAGGGGCTGTCGGGGGGCAGAAGGGGGCACTGACTAAACCCGGCTAGGGTTCCCTCCGGGCAGCGATGCCAATCTCGGGCACTCTGGCAAGAGGGAAGCCAGGCCAAGGGGCTTCTGGGCGGCATCGGGGGTCCACTGGACAAGCCTGGGCAGGGGTCCTTCTGGACAGCGCCGCTGGGCACTGACAGGCCACGGGGGACGCTTCCAGGCTCGGGCACCCGAAGGCAAGGCGAGGGGCTGTCGGGGACATTGACTAAGCCCTGGTAGGGTTCCCCTTGGACAGTGGTGCCAGGCTTGGGCACCCGGCAGGAGGAACGGCAGGGGCTCCGCGGGGGTCGCTGATGAAGGCCGGGCGGGGGTCTTCTGGGCAGCCCCGCTGGAAACTTGCAAGCCCCGGGAGCTCTGCCAGGCTCGGGTGCCCCAGCCAGACTGCGGGAAGGGGGGGGGGTCAGAGGGAGACCCCCGGGGTAGATTGCACCCCACTCCTCCCTTAAATAGCTCCAGGCGGAGACTCCCTCGGGCTACCCCCAGGGGCTTCCCCTGCAGCTGTGGGCACCGCTCTCAGCTTGGCCTTCCTCCGTGCCCGGCGGGGGCGGTGTGGGCAGGAGGGCGGTGGGGGGGGAGGCGGCTCCGGGGCGGGGGGAGCGGAAGCAGCAGCCCCGGGCAGGGTCGGGAGGAAGCCGCAGCAGCAGCCGCAGCAGCCGCGGGCGAGGCCAGGCGAGGTAGTGCCCTTCGCAGCAGCCGAGCAGGCGGCTTCTCTGCTCCTCGCCCAGCGGTGGGGGTAGGGGGAGACCAGGGGCGGTGGGTGTGTGCCAGGCTGGGTGGGGACGACCAGGCACCGACTTTGCAAGACACCTCCCTCCGGAATTTATGGAGGGTATCCTCCCAGGCTGCCCCCATTGGTGGTTGCATGGCTGCTTCCAGCCATGCCAAGTTCTGGACAAGCTGGCATGGAGCTGCCAGTTCTGGAATCTCATCATAGACCCCTCTGGTGCAAGTTACTTATCCCCCAGCACGAAGGGGGCTCCCTCCAGGATCTCTAAAATTCCCTATCCACATGGGACCCAATCCTAATTCTAATCCTATGCATAATCTATGACATTGGGTGGCAGAGGCCATATAATAGCCCCTCCCTGTCAGTTTCCTGCCCCCCCAGCCCTAAGGGGGCTCCCTCTAGGATCTCTACAATTCCCTATCCACATGGGACTCCATCCTAATCCTAACCCTATGCATAACCTATGGCATTGGGGGGTGGAGGTGGCATGGGGCATATAATAGCCCCCCTGTTGGTTTCCTGCCCCCCCCCAGCCCTAAGGGGCTCCTGCAGGGGTCTCTAAAATTCCCTATCCACATGAGACCCCATCCTAACACTATATCTAATCCATGGGATGGGAGACATAGGGCATATCATAGCCCCCCTCGTCAGTTTCCTGTCCCCAGCACTAAGGGGAACCTGCAGAATCTCTTAAGATTTGCCACCCAGGTGCCCTTTCCATTTGGGGCATCAAACCTGAGCATGAAAAGTCACACCAGTGGTCTCATTTCCCCGCACCCCTCTCCCCTCTTTTCTGAACTACAGGTAATAAATAGTTCACTTAACATCCACAATCAGGACCAGAATTGACTCCATAGTTAAGCGAGTTGCGCCCGATTTAACAACCTTTATTTCCAAGCTTCTTCAGAGAATCACTGCTGTTGTTAAGCTAATTGCGCAGTCATTAAGTGAATCTGAGTACTCCCATTGACTTTGCTTGTCGGAAGCCAGCTGGGAAGGTTATAGATGGTGATCATGTGACCTTGGGACACTGCATCCTTCACAAATACTGTGCCGATTCCCAAGTGCCCAAATTCTCATCATGTAACTATGCGGATGTTGGCACAATCATAAGTGCAAGATTTGGTCATAAGTCACTATTTTCAGTGCCATCATAACTTCAAACAGCCACTAAACAAATGGTTGTAAGCTGAGGATTACCCATATTAATTAAAATGCAATTTAAACATAGAAAATCTATGCTATGTTTGGTGGGATAATTTACCCCCAGGCCCTATTAAAAGGATACACAAACAGACCAGTTATGACTTGGTTTGTGCTTATAGTTTAATGCATGTCGGTTTGGTCAACTCTCATTAAACTGTATTAAACTGTAACAAAAGCATTGAACTATGTAACTCAACAAAGCCATAAGTCAGTATCATCATTAATTCATAATTAGTTTAATTGTTCTCATCGTTAGAAAATTTCTCCTAGAACTAAGGAGAAATTTCCTAACCGGAGGAACAATTAACCAGTAGAACGGCTTGCCACTAGAAGTTGTGGGTGCTCCATCACTGGAGCCTTTTAAGAAGAGATTGGACAGGCATTTGTCCTGAATGGTGTTGGGTCTCCTGCATGAGCAGGGGGTTGGACTAGAAGACCTCTGAGGTCCCTTCCAACACATTCTATGTTCAGGTCTTTGCCTGTGTTTCCACAAGGCTACCAACCTAAGCTAAGCCATTTTCTGGGGTTGCTTGCACAAGTTGTGGGAGCTTCATCACTGGAAGCTTTCAAGAAGAGTCTGGACTGCCATCTGTCAAAAATGGTGTAGGGTCTCCTGCTTGGGTGGGGGGTTGGACTAGATGACCTACAAGGTCCCTTCCAACTCTTTTACTATGTTAAATATATGGTACTCTCAACAAACCCAGTGGGCTGCATTCAGACAATCAGAGTGAATAGAGTAGAGTAGAGCGAGAGTAGAGTAGAACAGAACAGAACAGAATAGAATTCTTTATAGGCCAAGTGTGATTGGACACAATCCTATGCTCTCAGTGTACATAAAAAGACAAGATTCATCAAGAATCATAAGGTACAACACTTAATGATAGTTACAGGGTACAAATAAGCAATCAAGAAAAAATATCGATATAAATTGTAAGGATACAAGCAACAAAGTTACAGTCCTGCAGTCATAAGTGGGAGGAGATGGGTGATAGGAACGATGAGAAGACTAATAGTAATAGTAATGCAGCCTTAGTGAGTAGTTTGACAGTGGTGAGGGAATTATTTGTTTAGCAGAGTCATGGCGTTCAGGAAAAAACTTCTTGTGTCTAGTTGTCTTGGTGTGCAGTGCTGTATAGTGTCGTTTTCGAGGCTAGGAGTTGAAACAATTTATGTCCAGGATGTGAGGGGTCTGTACAGGTCCTCAGTGGAAGGCAGGTTGGTAGCCATTGTTTTTTCTACAGAGCTAATTATCCGTTGAAGTCTGTCTGTCTGGTTGGGTTGGAGAGCAAACCAGACAGTTATGGAGGTGCAGATGACAGACTCAATACTTCCTCTGTAGAACAGAATCAGCAGCTCCTTGGACAGTTTAAGCTTTCTGAGTTGGCGCAGAAAGAACATTCTTTGTTGTGCTTTTTTGATGATGTTTTTGATGTTAGGTGTCCATTCTAGGTCTTGAGATATGGTAGAACCTAGAAATTTGAAAAAATTGTGACATATCAAGTGAACACCAGCAGAGCATTGTTTAAAAAGTCAGCTTCTCCAGTTGGTTGGTTGTATTATGCCAATACAGAAATAGTAGACAAAAAATTGGGCATCTCCTAAACTTAAAATAATATGGCGGTGCAAAGGATATCAATTATTAGGCCTTTTTGGGAACATTTCATTTTAAACAAAACAATATTGGATAATTTTCATTGCTTTCTCTCTTTTTACGCATTTTTAAAACATTTAGCTATGTTTAAATTCTCCATGATTTATTTTCTACCACAATCCTTACTAACTCTGGAGATAAAATATACAACACAACAATTAAATATAGTAAAACACACTAAAACATGTAGGATCCAAGAAAAAATAAAGGCCCAAAATCATGGAATAGATGTTTTGACTTTTGATGTCTTGTAATCTGTTCCAAGACTTTCGCGTAGGCAGCATACCAATAGGTTTGCCATAAATCTATAAATATTTATAAATTATAAATTTGTTTGTACCCTGTGACTATCATAAATGTTGTACCTTATGATTCTAGATAAATGTATCTTGTCTTTTTATGTGCACTGAGAGCATCGGCACCAAAGACAAATTCCTTGTGTGTCCAATCACACTTGGTCAATAAAGAATTCTATCCTATCCTATCCTATCCTATCCTATCCTATCCTATCCTATCCTATTCCTTATTCTATTCTATTCCATTCTATTCCATCCCGTCCCATCCTATCCCTTATTCTATACTATTCTACTCTATTCTATTCCATTCCATTCCACTCTTCTTTTTCTATTCTATTCTATTCTATTCTATTCTGTTCTATTCTATTCTATTCTATTTATTAATTATATTATATTATATTATATTAATTATATTATATTATATTATATTATATTATATTATATTATATTATATTATATTATATTATACTATACTATACTATACTATACTATACTATACTATACTATACTATACTATACTATACTATACTATATTATATTATTATATTATATTATATTATAATATTCTAAATAAGCATAAATACCAATTTGTTTGTTTGTTCTTCACCCAGGCCTGTAGAAGGGGAAAATGAAACCCTCAATTTATCACACTAGCTATCTTTTAATTTTTCCTTAATTGTAATTTATTCAATGGGTGTCAGCTGTCAAGAATTGATCAGAACAGTGACATACATTAATAATAATAATAACAACAACAACAACAACAACAACAACAACAAACTTAAAAATCGAAATTCAACGACTATGGCACAAACCAGCAGTGGTAATTCCAGTGGTAATTGGCACAATGGGCGCTATTCCAAAAGCACTGGAATTACATTTAAAGCAGTTAAAAATTGACAAAATCACCATCAGTCAAATGCAAAAAGCCGCACTGCTTGGATCTGCACGCATATTACGAAAATACGTTACAACGTCCTAGGCCCCTGGGTGGGGCCCGACTAGTAACCAATGCCAAATCCTGCGAAACAACTGGCCGCTGTGATACAATTGTATAATAACAACAACAACAACATTTTTAAATGTTCAGTTGATTGAGTTTCATATTTAATGAATAAAAGAGATGATGATGATCTTGTGATCATGATGATACAGATAGTCCTCAACTTACAACAGTTCATTTAGTGACTGTTCACAGTTACAATGGCACTGAAAAAAGTAACTTATGACCTTTTTCACAGTTATGACCTTAGAAGCACCTCCATGATCCAAATTAAGATACTTGGCAACTGGTTCATATTTATGACAGTTGCAGTGTCTTGAGTTCATGTGATCCCCTTTTGCGACCTCCTGACAAGCAAAGTCAATGGGGAAGCTGGATTCACTTAACAACCGTGTTATTAACTTGTCAGCTGCAGTGATTCGCTTCACAACCACGGCAAAATGGGGCAAAACTCGCCTAGCAAATGTCTCACTTAATGTGATGGCCCAGGGCAGGGCACAGAGATAACACAAACAGCTGGCAGTTCAAACCGGCCCTTTTAGTGCTCCAAATCTCCCCCAAACAAACCTCAAACAGCCTCTGATCACAATTAGTCCAGCCCAGTGCTCTCTGCACCAAGGCTGCACGCAATAAATCCCAATTTCATTTAGCAAAACAAGAATAAAGCAAGGAGTTCTGGGAGCAAACGATCCAGATAATCAATCCAGAATGCCACACAGGAATGCAAGGAGTTTTGGCAAGTTCACACAACACTCCAGGAACTCAGAGTTTGTTCCCGACAAATGCCCCTCCCCACAGCATCTCCTTAAGTCTCATTCCTCAGGTGTGCCTGGTGAAGCTGTGCAGGGTTTCTCCTCCAGAGTAGCCTGCTCAGACTGCACTGATCACCCCTTCTCTGCACTCTCCATGCCCTTGGATCAGGAGGGGGTGGTTCTTGCTCCTTGTCTAAGCTCTGTCTCTCCTCCCTGCCTTGCTAATTCTGAACAGCCTTGCTTGGACTAACTCTGACCTATCCCAGTTTCCCCCAAGGACAACGGAGCTGCCCTTTGACTCGCTGTCAGTTGTTCCAGCTCATCTTCCGCCACAGAGTCAGATTCCAACAGGGGCATAACGCTTAACAATGGAAATTTTGGGCTCAATTTTGGTCGTACGTTGAGCACTACCAGTAATAGTAATAAGGATAGGTGGATAAAAACGCCAAATCCAGACTAAGCATCTGGCTGACTGTGTGACAAAACATAATAATAAGCAGCTAAAGAATTGGTAGCTGTGATTTACATTGTTGTGAGCAGATAATATTGTGATGATACCTTTAATGTTATTAAAAAAAACATCTGCCTATCCCAGGTCCTTGGGAAGGTAGGTGGACAAAAATATCAAATCCAGTCTAACAACTGGCGGATTCTGACCAACCATAGTATTAAAACAGAGTGGTGCAGTGGCCCAGAGGTGGCGCTCTCACCTCACAATCAGGAGCCTGTCAGTTTGATCCTAGGTAGAGGCAGCTATTTCTCTCTCTGGGCACAATGATAATATATCTGCTGAATATAACTCCGCTTTGGTGACAGGAAGGGCATCGGGCCAGTAAACAGCTCGGTTCAGTTGCCCAGACTCCCCCCCACAATGGATTATGGGGTCCTTAAAAGGAGGCAATAATAATACAAAGTGGACTTAATACCCCAGAGGGTTAGCCTGGAGCATGAGCACAATTCAGAAATGAAAGAAAGAGTGTTCAGTGGTTGTCAGAGTTCCCAGAAGATCCCTTGTCCATCACTGGACATCCTTTCTTGAACATCCCAAAGGAACCTACGATGCAGGGGGGGCCGTAGCTCACCTGCCATAAAACAGCTTTCCAATCATCTGAAGATGTTCCCCATCTTTTTGAGCGATGCTCCAGGTTTCCTCAACCTGAGTCGGAATGGAAGGAGGTGGTTGAAAGTTCCTGAAGGGAAACACGGGGTCAAGTAGGTAGCTTAGTAGAGGAAGGTTTTGATGAACTTTTTTTCCAGAGTCCAAGATGTGTGATGGCATCAGCCATGAAGACTGAGCAGCCCACCCTGGAAATCTTTGAGACGGCCGAGTGCAAGGAAAATGTGGCGGCCGGCGAGGAGACAGCCAAGCCGGAGCCATATTACGTGGAGAGACATTCATGGAGTCACCTGAAGAAGCTCCTGGCAGATACCAGGAAATATCACAGCTGCCTGATGGCCAAGGCCCCCCACGACTTCACATTTGTGAAGAGGAATGACCCGGAATGTCCTCATTCAGACCGGGTGTACTACCTGGGTGAGTTGACTCTCTCCAAAGGGGCAGGATCAGGGGTGAGATTCAACCGGTTCAGACTGGTTCAGGCTAACCGGATGCTAATTTTGTATCTGGTTCGCCGAACCAGTAGTTGGAAGAACTAGGTGTGAGATTCAACTAGTTCAGACTGGTTCAGGCTAACCGGAGGCTAATTTTGTATCTGGTTCCCTTCCCAGTAGTCTCCACGCAGCCAGGTGGAGTGCAGGGCCCACACGGAGGCTCTGGGAGGGCGAAAAACGGGCCTCCTAGAAGTTACAGTCCAGAAACGGGCCTATTTCCAGTCTCCGGAGGGCCTCCAGAGCCTGAGGAAGGCAGTTTTTGCCCTCCCAGAGGCTCAAACAAAACCTCTGGAGCCTGGGAAGGACAAAAACACGCCCCACCCACCCCACCATGGTGCAGCAGGCTGGGTAGGCCACGCCCTCCATGGCCACGCCCACCTAGCAACCAGGCAGAGAATCGGTTGCTAAAATGTTTCAATCCCACCCCGGGGCAGGATATTAGGCACTGACCTCTTTCAAGGCTATGTTGACTTGGCATAGTGTCTTCTCTAACAAAGAGAAGGACTAGAGTCTTCTACTATTTGAGGGGCTGTCAGAGAGAAGAGGGGCTCAGCCTATTCTCCAAAGCATCTAAGGGCAGGACAAGAAATAACAAATGGAAACTTACCAAAGAGAGATCCAACTTAGAAATAAGGAGAAATTTCCTGACAGTTAAGCTTCCAGAAGTTGTGGATGGGCCATCACTGGAGATTTTCAAGAAAATATTGTCTGGAGTGGTATAAGTTCTCCTGCTGCAGCAGGGGGCTGGACTAGAAGACCTCTGGAGACCCTTCCAACCCTACTGTGTGAGCTACAAGCTGAATGGTGATAAATAGGACCTAAAGTAAAGAAAGAATATTTGTAAAAACATTATTTATGTGCAGTAAAGGCCTAATGATTGCCTCCTATTATTTATTTATGCACTCATTTGCCATGGAATGGATAAGCCAGCCTTTTCTGCTGTAGCGCAACAATAAACAGGGCCTACAGAAGGCAACAGTAAGCAAGATGAAAACAAAAACAATGACACGGTAGACCAGAACATCTGAAAAGAAAGACAATAACATCCATTTGAAAAAGTGGTCATTGCTCAGCCACAGAACATGCAATAACAATAGAGTCAAAAGGGACCTTGGAGGTCTTCTAGTCCAACGCCTGTTCAAGCAGGAAATCTTATACCTGTGATGGCGAACCTATGGCATGCGGAGCCATTTGTTAGGGCACGTGAGGCATTGCCCTATCAGCTCCAGCGTGCATGTGCACGCTGGCCAGCTGACTTTGCCCTTCTTTTGAGGCCGGTTTTCGCCCTCTGGAGCCTTCAGGGAAGCCTCCTGAAGACTCCGGAGGGCGAAAAACGGCCCTATGGCCAAACCGGAAGTCACCATTCCCAAACTTCCAGTTTTGCTGTAGGGCCATTTTTTGCCCTCTGGTGGCTTCAGGGAAGCTCAGGGGGCAGGGGAGGGTGTTTTTGTCCTCCCCAGGCTCCCATAAAGCCTCTGGAGCCTGGGGTGTGTGTGAGAAAATCGCACCAAAAGCGTGGGGGAGTTCTGGTCTCGCGCACATGCATACTTGGGTCACACATGTGCGCTGGGGTCGCACATGCATGTGCACTGGGGTCGCACATGCATGCCTGCTGGGGTTGCGCGCAATGCATGGGTATGACACGCCTGTGCACGACACCCCCCTGTGATCCCCCTGCTTTTGGCCCGAGATCCAAAAAAGTTTAGCCATCACTGCGCTATCCCATTCTGGACAAATGTTTCTTCAGTTATCATTCTTTTGAAATAGTCACCATTCTGGCTTGGGTGGGAAGAGCCAGATGTTGTGCGTTTGGTTTAAAAGAGCCACATAAATCAGTGTTCCAGTGGGCTGGTGCTGTGAGAAAGAAGATCCTGGATCCCACCAGGAAACCTGATTTAATTAAAGGGAAGCGGAGCGTGTGAGTGGAGCAGGTTCCTAGTTAATCTCGTAATGATGGTTTTAATAATTATTTTGCTGCTTTGTATCATCCACAGTTGATTGGTTTTTAGAGATCAAAATTTTAAATAATAATTGCCAAGAAAGTCAGAACAGAATTTAGAGCGATGTATGAAGGCTCTAGAAACAGGCCTTTTCGGTCCCTGCCCATTTTGTGGAATTGGGTGTCCCCACCACAAATTTAGTTAGTTAGTTATCAAACTTGTAGGCTGCCTAGTCCACCAAAGGCATCACTAGGCAGTTTCAAAGGCAGCTCTGTGCTCCCCATATCCACCTTTTGCTGGGTCTTTCCAAAGACCCACCATGCTGAGGGGCATCTGGTTTGGTTCCTCTTTTATTATCTTAAGAGTTGTTTTTGTTTCTCTTATGATGACTCTTGTGATATGACAAATTTGCATTTGGCTGTTCTGAATAGGTCTCTGGGTCTGCATGGGATCATGGAACCATTAGCAAATAAATGCATTTATAAATCAACTGGTTAAGGCACTTGATGGATTTTAAGTCTGTATGAGAGTTTCTGGTTAGGACTCTGGTAGTAAAAAGAAAAATTCAGTAGTTTTTTCTTTCTTTCTTTCTTTCTTTCTTTCTTTCTTTCTTTCTTTCTTTCTTTCTTTCTTTCTTTCTTTCTTATTAGCCA
Source organism: Thamnophis elegans (assembly GCF_009769535.1). Lineage (NCBI taxonomy): Eukaryota > Metazoa > Chordata > Lepidosauria > Squamata > Natricidae > Thamnophis > Thamnophis elegans. The sequence goes on along the minus strand of NC_045556.1, from coordinate 21,796,360 downwards.
TGTCCGGTGAAAACAGGGAAAACACCCTTTTTTATTCCGAAATCCCCAAAACGGTAAACAAGGCTGCCATTCTTATGCTGTCTTGGAAGCCTCTTATAGACCTCTTTCAGGTATGTTGTTTGGTTATTTCTTCCCTCTTTCATCCCTCATCTTTTTCCCCATCCTGAAAGTGAACTAGAGTTCCTGTCTGAATCCCTGGTACAGAGATGAGGGGTCAAAAAAGTCAAGATGGAGCCCAGGGCTTCAATCTCAGGGTTGCAGTCACAATCTTGACTTTTTCAACACTTCTTCTCGTCTCAATGCCTCTGAAGCTGCACCAATCAATTGAAAGCATTGTCTAAAATGTTTGCTAGATACCTTGGGGGTTGGGACAATTCACCATAGCCAACTCACCAGGGCCAACTCACCAAGACCAACTCATCATGGCCAACTCATCAAGGCCAACTCACTACGGTCAACATACCACGGCTAAATCACCATGGTCAACTCACCATGGCCAACTCACCATGGCCAACTCATCAAGGCCAACTCACCAAGGCCAACTCATCATGGCCAACTCATCATGGCCAACTCACCATGGCCAATTCATCAAGGCCAACTCACCATGGCCAATTCACCAAGGCCAACTCATCATGGCCAACTCACCATGGCCAACTCATCATGGCCAACTCACCATGGCCAACTCATCATGGTCAACTCACCATGGCCAATTCATCAAGGCCAACTCACTATGGCCAACACACCACGGCTAAATCACCATGGCCAACTCACCATGGACAACACGCCATGGACAACATGCCATGGGCAACTCATCACAAACAACTCATGGCCAACTCGCTGCGGGACAACTCACTGTGGGACAATGTAACAATTCTATTTAATTATTTAAAACAAAATAAAAATATTTTAATTTTTACCATTCACATTTTACTCTGTTCCTCCTTTTGCATCCTTTCTTTAATAATTCTATTCCACCATTTCTTTGATATTCGTGCAGTAACTCTTGTCCCCCAGCCAGTTGTCCTCTGGTGAAATAGCCATGGTGAGTTGTTCTGCTGCAAGTTGGCTGTGGCAAGTGGATCATGGTGAGTTGGCCATAGCGAATTCTCATATAGACCCATTGTCAAGGTTTCAAGTATTACATCCCATTCAATAAGAACTCAGAGGCAACCATATTCCTCAAAGAACATTTTATTTGGGACGCATCAAATTGGCACAGACATGGTGGAAAACCGGCTCTTAAGTTTCTGCCGGTTTTACACCCAATTAAAAGTAAAACTTTGTCACTTTCCCACAGAGTCCCCAGTCACAGAGTCCAATCGGCCTACAATCCATTTGCCAGATGACCCCAGTCTCCACCTTTCTAACCCCTGCATCAATGTCCTTTGTTCCCAGGGGAAAGAATTTTATTTAGGCTACAACACCCCAGCTAGCCCTACACCACCACTCCCTGGCCCCTTGGCTCCAGGCTGCGTCAGCCCTGAAGCAGTGAGGAGAGAAATCTCCCTTGAGAAAACTATAAAAAGAAAATGGCCACAGTTCGGCCAGCTTCAGGGTTACACCCATATCTTGATAGTGCTAACAGTTCTTCTTGCTTTCTGCTTTTTTCACTTATTAAACATGCAAAGTACTTTTTCCTAGGCTGTGTTTAATTTTAATCAATAGCTTTTTGCCTGAGTCATTTGAAAGGTTTGCTTTGGATCACCAGCTTCGATATCGGGGAGAAGCTTAACAGAATAACTGGATTGGAAGGGACCTTGGAGGTCTTCTAGTCCAGCCCCTTAATTATGAATTGCAGGGTTATTGTTGCTTTGAAGTAATTCAAATGAAGTTACGTACAGGAAGTCTTTGACCTATGATCACAATTGAGCCCAAAATGTATGTTGTTACGTGAGACATTTGTTAAGTGGGTTTTGCCACATTTTGCAATCTTTCTTGCCACGGTTGGTAAGTGAATGACAGCAGTTGTTAAGTTAGTAACACAGTTGTTAAGTGAATCTGGCTTCCCAGGTGACTTCTCTTGTCAGAAGGCCGTAAAAGGGGATCGCATGACCCTGGGACACTGCGACCGTCATAAATATGAGTCAGTCGCCAAGAATCTGAATTTTGATCACATGATCACAGGGATGCTGAAACGGTTGTACGTGTGAAAAACAGTAATAAGTCAGTTTTTCAGTGCCATAGTAATTTCAAACAGTCACTAAACCAGTGTTTCTCAACCTTGGCGACTTTAAGTCCTGTGGACTTCAACTCTCAGAATCCCCCAGCCAGCTCTGCTGGCTGGGGGATTCTGAGAGTTGAAGTCCACAGGACTTAAAGTCGCCAAGGTTGAGAAACACTGCACTAAACGGATGGTTATAAGTCAAGGACTATCTGTAATAAACAGTTTTAGTTTTGCCACACGTTCCTTCTGTCCCTGTCCTCTCTCATCAGGCCAGCCTGGATTATGGGATGTACTCGCGAGAGGAGGAGCTGCTGCGGGAGAGGAAACGCATCGGCACCATTGGGATCGCCTCCTACGATTATCACCGGGAAAGTGGCACCTTTTTATTCCAAGCTGGCAGTGGGATCTACCATGTCAAAGATGGCGGCCCAAATGGGTTTACAGTAAGTGTTGTGTGCCAGTTGGAAATGAACAGTGCAATTTGTTTTCTGGAGACACAGGGAGGAGAAAATTGATCCTACTGGATGGATGGGGAAGAGGATGAGAGGTTTGCTGCTGGATGGAAGTCCACCATAAATGTTGGAGAAGGGCCTGGGTCAGCGGAGGGATTAAATTTTTTTTACTATTGGTTATATATACCGATTCACAGTGCTTTATTCTAAACTCTCTCTAAGTGGTTTATAGAGTCAGCCTCTTGCCACCAACAATCTGGGTCCTCATTTTACCCACCTCTGAAGGATGGAAGGCCTTGAGCCTGGTGGGATTTGAACTGCTAAATTGCAGGAAGCTAGCAGTCAGCAGAAGTAGCCTGCACTACTGCACTCTGACCCTTTGCTACCGTGGGCCAGTGGTCCTGGGGAGGCAAGTACGTGATTCAAAAGAGGCCTTTCCACGTTCTTTTATCATTATAGCAACAACCTTTGCAGCCCAATCTGGTTGAGACCAGTTGCCTGAATATTCGGATGGATCCGAAGATTTGCCCCGCAGACGCCAACTGGACGGCCTTTATTCATAGCAATGATATCTGGATCTCCAACCTGGCAACCAAAGAAGAGCAGAGGTTAACCTTTGTACATAAAGGTGATGCTGGCTGATCTGTGTTTGTTGAATGGTGGTTTATTGAATAAAGTAGAGTTGACTGGATGTGCAGAGATGAAAGATGTTTTGGATTAGCATAGTGGATGAACGAAACTCTCCCCACCAAAGTCAGATATCTGCAGAATTGTTCATGGGAACCGATTAGACCCGTTAACACACCTATGGCACATGTGTCCGAAGTGCCACGCAGAGCCATGTCACTTGGCATTCACGGTGTTGCCCATTCCTCTTCTGGGTTTCTGGCGTGCATGTGTGCACGACAGTCAGCTGGTCTTTGTGCGTGCGGCAATCCCGGAAACTGGAAGAGATGGTCTTCCATTTTCCAGCGTGAACATGCATGTCGGGCAGCTGATTGTTGTGTTCGCATGCACTCCAGTGACTGGAAAACTAACTGGATGGTGCACATGTGTGTGCCAGAAACCATTCATTTTCCGGCATGTGCATGCCCCCTGGGCAGCTTCTCTTCTGGGTTGCAGCCCTGATGAATGTGTGTGCACAAGAATGAAGCATGCGCACCAGTGGTGGGTTTCAAAATTTTTTAGAACCTCTTCTGTAGGTGTGGCCTGCTTTGTGGGAGTGGCTTGCCAGCCATGTGACTGGGTAGGAGTGGCTTGCCGGCCATGTGACTGGGTGGGCATGGCCAACTTGTAAAATGTGGTGAAACTCACTTAACAACGCTCTTGCTTAGCAACCAAAATGTTGGCTCAGAAACTCTGGCATTTGAAGCACACAAGTCTTTTTTTTTTTAATAAATGTTTTTTAATTTTAGTTTAAAACAGGTACACATCTTTCTTTACATCTGTAAAAAATATATCAATCAATTACAGATAAGTTTTGGTACATCTCCTCCACAGTCAACCAACATAACTCATATTAACTAAGGCATTATTATATATCCATTTTCATTTAACTGTAATTATTATTTAGCAATATTGATGAAAGTAATAATCTTGAACAATCCCTGCCCACACCGGTGGGAGAGGAAAAAATAAAAAAAAAAAGAAAAAAAAAAAGGACAGATAAAAAATAAAAAATAAAATAAAGAATAAAAAATAAAAATAATACAAAAAAAGACAAAAACGACAAGAGACAAGGCAGGAAAACGAAACAGAACACAGGTGTCTATCATGAGAGAAAAAAAAGAAGTATATCAACTGGTTACAACATGCTTTGGTGCTTCTCTTCCATTAACTCATATTAATTCAAATATCTTAACTCGAATATTTACCATATCAACATCATTATACCTCCAGTTTTAATTACCTATGGTTATTTAAACATCCTTCATCCTTAGCTATGCATTACATAATTAATCCATAACACATGCTGACAATTCATTTACTTATTTATAAAATCCTCTATTATCATCAAGTCCTCATATCCTATTTTAGCTGGACATCCATAATATTTAATTATATCATATACCATAACATTTTCCCAGTATTGATTAACATTTGGTTGTATGTATTTTATTTAGTTTTTAATAGTGATAGTTATTGTAGTTAATACTCTTTATGTATAATCTTCCAATTGTTAGTTATCATATCAACTCCACATTATATACATTACTATCAATATCAATTATTATTCAACTATATCTGTTACAAGAAAAAGCAATTAGGTTTAACTAGTTTTCAATTGTGTTCTTCAATCTATCAGCCAGTTCCAAATTATATATATTACTATCCATTCCATCTATCAGCCAGTGTCTCTCCAATAGCAAGATCCTCTCCAGCCAATTGCCACGCGTTGGATAAATTTACCAAATGTTTTCATAATCAAATCCAGACAAAGATATTTTGGCACCTTTGGACTCTGAATGTCAGTGATGAAATAATAATAATGTTGTCCTGGGCTTGTAAAATTTTCCAAATTAACTTTAATTCTCAAGGGTGGATTTTCCATTCCTCCTGCACTCTGTCTTTTTAAATGAGTCTTCTTTATAGCTTCCCCCCTCCTTTCTTCCTCTGAGATAGACCAGACACCATTTCTCACATTTTCCGTTTGTATTTCAGGAGCATTTAAACATTCAACAATCTCAGTTTTTGCTTCATATTTTAAAATCAGATGATCCAATTTTCTTTCCAGTCTTTGATAAGAATCAAAGAGTCCTCTACATGCGGAAAAAAGTCTCTGAAATGAAATCTTAGAGGTATTTTGGGACGCCATGATGTGTGTCGCAGTTAAAAATTGCAAACTCTTTTTTTTTTTCCACAGACTTCTTAGTCTCTCACAGGCTGTGATTGTAAACAAAGCCGAGTAGTAAAGTAATAAAAGTGTCGAATCGTGACGGGCTAATTAGTAGGAAATAAATTTTACGATCCACTTAAGGAGATTCAGAGGGGGGAGGGTGTCGAGGAGTTTCTTGAAGCATTTAAAAAGTAAAGTAACCACCAGCCATAAATCCATTAGAAAAAGCCAATTCGCCGCTAAATTTCCCTGTTCTTTGGTTTCAGTTATCTTAAGTTTTTAACGCGAACAGTCTCTCTTGGATAATAAAATCAGCTTACCAGATGACATCACTTCTAGCATTCTTAGGGGCAACCTGCAGTTTCAGTTAGCACGCAGCTAATCCAGAAAGGAATTGGCACGAGGAGTTAATACCCCCCCCCCAGAGATTTGCGGGTATCTCTGAGGTCCTGGGTCTCTCCTCACCTTCACTGTCTTCTCCGGGACAGCTAGGGTTCAAAGAACCCGTCCAAAAATCCTTCGGTATAGAGGAATTTCAGGAGTAGCCTGAAACTCCATCTTCTCACTGCTAAGCCCCGCCTTCTTCTCCGAAGCACACAAGTCTTAAAACTGTCAAGTTACAAGAGCCTTGCACCCCTAACCCTTTAGAAAAAAAACCCTCAGGAGTGTTCAAACTTGACAGCTTTAACACTTGTGGACTTCAACTCCCAGAATTCTTCCTCCAGTCATGTTGGCTCAGGAACTCTGGCATTGAAGTGTGCAAGTCTTAAAGCTGTCAGGTTACAAGACCCTTGCACCCCTAACCCTTTAGAACCCACCCCCCAGGAGTGTTCAAACTTGACAGCTTTAAGACTTGTGGACTTCAACTCCCAGAATTCCTCCTCTCGCTCTTCATCTTGATGATGTGCAGATGGGCCGGGGGAGGGAGCTGGAACCGGTTCCAAACGGCACTGTAGATTTGTGGAACCTCTTCTATAGAAGAGGTTAGAACTGGCAGGAACCCACCCCTGATGCACACGCTCCCTTTTCAGCACTCAGTGCCGAAAAGGTTCACCATCACTGGATTAGACCAAACCATGGCTTATTTTCTTGTCTCTGATTAGTTCATTCTGAGTCTAAATCATGATTGGGCTTCCTAAACAAAGCCCTCCTTCTCTGGATGTGTTTTTGGGGGTTCCCAGCCTCAGCTCTTCAGTGTGGTGCCTTCGAACTACCAGTGTGTTGCATATTACTTAAAATTTAAACTCAGTTACAGGTTGTCCTTGGCTTACAACTGTAACAGAGCCTGCACATCATCATCTTAAGCCATGATAGTCATAAATTGGGTCACCCAGATGATCGATCTGATTTTACGACCTTTTTTGCAGTGGTCGTAAATGTTGGTTTTCGGTTGCTGCTGGCATCAAAAGTAGCCTGCAGTACTGTGCCACCGCGGCTCCTAATGGACATTTTGCAGCTTGCAACTGTCACTTATCTTCTTTCTTTTGCCTCTTATGTTGCTTGCACAGAACTTGCCAACGTTGAAGAGGATCCCAAGTCGGCTGGCGTCGCTACCTTTGTGCTACAGGAGGAGTTTGACAGATACACGGGCTACTGGTGGTGCCCGGCAGCTGAGCCAAGTAAGCAATCACGGTGGGCAGCTTAAGAAACTTCCTTAACTTCCCTGATGTCAGCCCTCCCCCCTTGGCCCATTAGAACAGAAAGGTCCTCGAACTCATGATTAGCAAAAGTGCACTTTACTCAAGCCAAGTTGGGTTGTCCCTTGGAAGGTGAACCATCAGACAGAATCAGAGGTCAGGCAGCTGTTGGGGAGAAGTCGAATACATTGGCCTTTCTCTGGTTTCTCTCTTGGTAGCTGTTGGAGGAGGAAAAATCCTTAGGATTCTGTATGAAGAAAACGACGAGTCGGAGGTGGAAGTTATTCACGTCACATCCCCCATGTTGGAAACCAGGAGGACAGATTCTTTTCGGTATCCCAAGACAGGTGAGTGAACCTGGTGGGACATTCCAGAAAGGGCCCAGTGATGCAGTGATGCCTTCAAGCAGTGTTTCTCAACCACTTCAAGATGTGTGGACTTCAACTCCCAGAATTCTCCAGCCAATTCTGTGTGGACTTCAACTCCCAAAATTCTCCAGCCAATTCTGTGTGCACTTCAACTCCCAGAATTCTCCAGCCAGTTATGTGTGGACTTCAACTCCCAGAATTCTCCAGCCAGTTATGTGTGGACTTCAACTCCCAAAATTCTCCAGCCAGTTATATATGGACTTCAACTCCTAGAATTCTCCAGCCAGTTATATATGGACTTCAACTCCCAGAATTCTCCAGCCAGTTATGTGTGGACTTCAACTCCCAGAATTCTCCAGCCAGTTATGTGTGGATTTCAACTCCTAGAATTCTCCAGCCAGTTATATATGGACTTCAACTCTCAGAATTCTCCAGCCAGTTATGTGTGGACTGACTGGAGAATTCTGGGAGTTGAAGTCCATACATCTTGAAGTGGCTTGAGGTAAAGAAACACAACAGGATCTGGGTACCAACTGACCTTCGAGAACAAACATAATCAGGAGCCTTTAATTCCTCTGTAACTCTTATTTTTCCCCCTCTTATAGGCACCACAAATCCCAAAGTCACTTTCAAGTTATCTGAAATAACAATTGGATCTGATGGCAGAGTAAGCCTGCTCTGTTTTTTTATGTCTTGAATAAATGTCTATCATACAATAGTTAAATTCATTTTTTTTTGTTACCAGTTCTGTGGGTGTGGCTTGGTGGGCGTGGCAGGGGAAGGATACTGCAAAATCCCCATTCCCTCCCCACTCTGGGCCCAGCCAGAGGTAGTATTTGCCCGTTCTCCAAACTACTCAAAATTTCCACTACCGGTTCTCCTGAACCTGTCAGAACTGCTGGATTTCACTCCTGATGTGATGCCTTGTATTGTTTGAATTGTGGTGCATTGAATCAGCTGTAATGTCCAAAGTCACAAAACACCTCGCTACAAACCATAGTTTGGTTCCACAATGCACAAAGCCACAACGGGGTTGATTTGGCCTTCGCGCATCGAGTTGGGGGCTGATGACTTAGCATGAACAAGTCACTCTGGTTTCTAGGGAAATTAGTAGTGATTTCAAACCAGGCTTTAGTCAGGTGGTGTTATGGGACATGTCGAGTTGTGGGTTAATTTAAAAAACATGCCCAGCCACTTGGTCAGGTAATGGATGAGAAAGAACACAGGATCAGGAAACTTTTGAAGATTTAAAAATTGGTTAGAGTGGGTGAGGCAGTCACATCAAAGGGTTAGAAAAGTGTTTTTCAAACTTGGCAACTTGAAGATATCTGGACTTCAGCTCCCAGAATTCCCCAGCCAGTCCATATATTTTGCTGGCTGGGGAATTCTGGAGTTGAAGTCCAAAATCTTCAAGTTGCCGAGTTTGAAATGCATGTGTTATAGAAGGTCATTGCATCTGCATGTAAGACAAGAACTTCCCTGCCCTTCTTTCTCCTTTCCTTCTTTTTCCTTCCCTTCCCTTCCTTCTTCTCTTCTTTTTCCTTCCTTTCTTTCTCCTTCCCTTCTCTGTCTTCTTCCTTCCCTTCCTCCTTCCCTTCCATTCTTTCTCCTTCCCTTTCCTTCTCTTCCTTCCCTTCCCTTCTTTCTCCTTCCCTTCCCTTTTTTCTCCTTCCCTTTCCTTTGTTCCCCTTCCCTTCTTTTTTCTTCCCTTCTTTCTCCTTCCCTTTCATTCTTTCTTCTTCCTTTCCCTTCCCTCCTCTTCTCTTTCTCCCTTCCTTCTAAGTGGTTCTTACATTATACCAAATTTAGGGTTTTAAACACTCAAGGTTTACTACGTTTCCTGTTTGAAAATAGCAGATTGTGCCACTATGTATGGCTGAGGAAACTCCAAGGAAAGCAGAAAAGTAGGATTAATGGGCTTTGTTACAGACCATTCCTGCCCTAAAGATTCAAAACAACATAATGGGAGCCAGTTAAGAGCAAGTTACAAACTATGAAACCTGTGAAGGTTCCTGGAAAGAGATTATGACCAAGTTCTATTATTTATCCAGAATTTATTTTTCATTTGTTTTTCATCCATGCCTCTTAATATATTTTGGAGAAAGGTATTATTAGTTTTTCTAATTGGTGTTTTCCCATCTTCCTCAAAGATTTTGAGTGCTGTTGACAAAGAACTGGTCCAACCCTTTGAAATCTTATTTGACGGAGTGGAATATATCGCCAGGGCAGGATGGACACGAGAGGGGAAATAGTACGTATTTTATATTTCCTCCATTTGCTCACCTTTGGACTGGCCTGTTCTGAGCCCTGGTGGTTCATAGCATCCTCGGGATGGAAAGGAGCCTAGAGGTCTTCTAGTCCACCCTTATACCCAGTGCAAGAATCCTCAGATCAGACCAGGCTGCCCAGTCTTTTCTTGAATACCTCCAGTCATTGAAGCCCCATAACTTCAGAAATTTCCTGTCCATCATTTCAGCTCCAGGAGATAAAACCAATGGTGAAATTCAATTTTTTTAACTATCGGTTCTGTAGGCGTGGCTTGGTGGGCATGGTTTGGCTTCTTGGGCGTGGCAGGGGAAGGATACTGCAAAATCTCTATTCCCAGCCCACTCCAGGGGAAGGATACTGCAAAATCTCCATTCCCAGCCCACTCCAGGGGAAGGATACTGCAAACTCTCCATTCTCTCCCCACTCCAGGGGAAGGATACTGCAAAATCTCCATTCCCTCCCGACTCCAGGGGAAGGATACTGCAAAATCCCCATTCCCTCCCGACTCCAGGGGAAAGATACTGCAAAATCTTTATTCCCTCCCCACCCCAGGGGAAGGATACTGCAAAATCTCCATTCCCAGTCCACTCCAGGGGATGGTTACTGCAAAATCCCCATGTCCTCCCCACTCCAGGGGAAGGATACTGCAAAATCTCCATTCCCAGTCCACTCCAGGGGAAGGATACTGCAAAATCTCCATTCCCTCCCCACTCCAGAGGAAGGATACTGCAAAATCTCCATTCCCTGTCCACTCCAGGGGAAGGATACTGCAAAATCTCCATTCCCTCCCCACTCTGGGGCTAGCCAAAGATGGCATTTGCCAGTTCTCTGAACTACTCAAAATTTCCGCTATCAGTTCTCCAGAACCTGTCAGAACCTGCTGGATTTCACCCCTGGGTAAAACATCAAGTAATATTGTAATAGTGGTGGCCCCTTCTGAATTTCTGATTCGCCCTCCTTTCTGCTTAGCGCCTGGGCCATCCTGCTTGATCGTTCTCAAACTCGGCTGCAGATTGCTTTGCTTCCCCCAGCCTTATTTATCCCTGTGGAAGAGGATGCTATGGAAAGACAGAAATTAATTGATGCTGTGCCTGACTCCGTTACCCCCTTGATCGTTTATGAAGAGACAACAGATATCTGGATAAACGTAAGGATGTATTCCTTCAGGGGAGGCCTGCTGAAGTTTTCTATCTTTGGATGGAATTGTTGGGACATCATGGGTACAGAGAGATAGAAGGGAAAACAATCAGTTAATGAAGTTTGATAAGAAAGCTTTTTCAATCAACAGGAAGAGTTGGTTGGCTTTGGCAGAGGCTAGGAGCTGAACAGCAATAACAATAGCACTTAGACTTATATACCACTTCATAGTGCTTTACAGCCCTCTCTAAGCGGTTTACAGAGTCAGCCTCTTGCCCCCAACAATCTGAGTCCTCATTTTACCCACCTCGGAAGGATGGAAGGCTGAGTCAACCTTGAACTGATGAGATTTGAACTGCCAAATTGCAGTCAGCAGAAGTAGCCTGCAGTACTGCACTCTAACCACTGTACCACTGTGGCTCATGAATGTGGCACTGACAGAAATAAAAGGACTTTTGAAAGTGTACGTTGTTAGTCAAGTCATGTAGAGAGAGCTACTTTAGTTTAGTGGTGAAAGTACCAGGCTAAAAACTGGGAGATTGTGAGTTCTAGTCCCACTTTAGGGATGAAAGCCAGTTGGGTGACTTTGGGCCAATCACCAGGAAATGGTGCCTTCTAATCCCATGTTAGGCATGAAAGCCAGCAGGGTGGCTTTGGGCCAATCACCAGGAGACAGTGACAACTACAGTTGTAAGTAAAGACAATTTCCTTTACCAACACTTAGCAATAGACACAGGATATTAAATAAGCAATCAAATCATACTAGGAAATGAAATAAAACAATATAAATCATAAAGATATTGTTTTATTTAGTTTCCTAGTATGATTTGATTGCTTATATTAGTATTCTATATCACAAAGTGTTGTATCTTATGATTCTTGACGAATGCATTTTTAAAAAAACGTACACTGAGAGCATATGCACCAAAGACAGATTCCTTGTGTGTCCATTCACAATTGGCCAATAAAGAAGTCTATTCTATTTTATAAAGGAGATTTCCTTTATCAGTTTACCAATAAAATCATACTAGGAAAACTAAATAAAACAATATAAATCGTAAAGATAATTTATAACCTTCTTGCTTGTATTGTTACAATATATATTGTTTTATTTCGTTTCCTAGTATGATTTGATTGCTTATTTAGTATCCTGTGTCTATTGCTAAGTGTTGTATCTTATGATTCTTGATGAATGCTTCCCCCCCCCTCTTTTATGTACACTGAGAGCATAGGCACCAAAGCCAAATTCCTTGTGTGTCCAATCACACTTGGCCAATAAAGAATTCTATTCTGTTCTGTTCTGTTCTAATTCTATTCTTTTCCTTATTCTATTCTTATTCTATTCTATTTTATTCCATTCCATTCCCTATATTTTCTATTCTATTCTATTCCATTCCATTCTAATTCTATTCTAATTCTCTTCTATTCCTTATTCTATTCTTATTCTATTCTATTCCATTCCATTCTAATTCTATTCTATTCTATTCTATTCCTATTCTAATTCTCTTCTCTTCCATTCCATTTCATTCCATTGTATTCTATAAAGCAGATTTCCTTTACCAGTTTGAACTCACCCTCCCAATTTTCCTAGTCTTCGTCTTGACTTGCTGCTTTTCCTTATTTCCGCAGATCCATGATATCTTCCATGTTTTCCCCCAAACTCACGAGGATGTGATAGAATTCATCTTTGCCTCCGAGTGCAAAACAGGATTCCGACATCTGTACAAAATCTCCACCGTTTTGAAAGAGAGCAAATACAGACGATCCTCCGGGGGATTTCCAACTCCAAGTAACCCCCTATTTTGCTTCTGTGTCTTAATAAACGGAAGAAGTTAGGTGTGCAGGCAGAAGGTCTCAGATACAATACAGGTAGTCCTCGACTTACAGCCATTTGTTTACTGACCATTTAAAGTTACAGCGGCACTGAAAAAAGTGAGTCATGTCACATGGTGACCTGCTTAACGGCTGTAATAACTTACAAGCAAAATTCTGGGCTCAATAGTGGTTGTTAATTGAGGACTACCTGTAAGGCAGCAAGACTATACAGGTGTAAAGTGGAGGCCTGTCTCTTTTCTGAAGGTGGAGCAATTTCCTTGGATGCCCTCTCTGTCTAAATGCCAAATCTTTTATTGGCATAAGAAGTACCATATTTTTTGGAGTATAAGACGCACCTTTTTGCCTCAAAAAAGAGGCTGAATATCTGGGTGCGTCTTATGCATCGAATACAGCATTTTTTGCCTCCCGAAGCCCTTCACCAAAATGGACATGCAGAGCCTTTAGGAGGCTTTCAGAGAGCTCCTGGGGGCTGGGGAAGGCAGAAATGAGCAAACAATGGGGCATTTTTTGCCCCCCCCCCCCTCCAGCAGCACTCTATAAGGTATGCATGCAATTTTTTTGACAAAAAACTGGCCCGTTTTCATGAAAAACGGGCCATTTTTGGGAGGTTTGCAGAGTGCAAAAACTTTCTCCCCCCTTTTGGAAAGCTATTAACTGATTGATGAGAATTATATGATCAAGTGCTATGCCAACAGAAACAAAGTCTTCGGTGCTGCAGATTGTCAGTGATTTCCTTCTCCAGCACATGGATAAATACATCTGGAAACATCTACCTACCTTCCTACCTACCTACTCACTCTCTCTATCTCTATCTCTCTCTCCCTCCCTCCCTATCTACTGTATTTCTCTTTCTTTCTCTCCCTCTCTATCCCTCTATCTACCTACTTACTTTAAAAAAAAAGCCTCTTCAAAACCTTGGTGCATCTTATACTCTGAAAAATACGGTATCTTGCACGGTGCCCAAAGATGCTTGTTTTCAAGAAACAAGTGGACTTTCTGGTTTTTCTTTGAAGACGTTTCGCTTCTCATCCAAGAAGCTTCTTCAGGTCTGACTGGATGGTGGGGAATGGAAGGATTTATACTCCTTGCAGACAGCTACTCATTTGCATCCTTTTGGAGAATCGTTGAGGCCACTTAGAAATTTGTCTGTGTCTTTGAGGTCACTTGAGTAGTACAAATGGGTATGGAAACTTCTTGGCTGCAGAATGTTTTCTGCCCTGTGTCCCTTCCCTGTTAAAAACAGGTGAAAGATTAGTGGGGAATGGAAGGATTTATACTCCTTGCAGACAGCTGGTCATTTGCATCATTTTAGAGAGTCGTTGGGGTCACCTGGAGTTTACCTTTGTCCTCATGGTCACCTGAGTGGGGCAAATGGGTGTGGAGCCTTCTTGGAACTGCTGAAAGGACTGTGTTGTAGATTGGAGATAGATGATGCCGTATCTCTCCCCCTCTGTTGAGAGAGGGCTGTTCAGTCTTAATTTAGATGGCCTCCTTGACCCTTCTTCCATACTTTTGGAAGAGTGCTAACAACCAGGTAACCACAAGGAATGTAAATCCTTCCTTCCTCACCATCCAGTAGAATGGAAGAAGCTTCTTGGATGAGAAGTGAATCAAAGAAAAAACAGAAAGTTCATTGGCCTCTTGAAAATGCACCTTTGGGGCAACCACAACCTGAATGACTGAGAATCTCCATAGACATTTGCATGGCGTTCCAATTTCTTGGTGCCTCTTCTACGTTCAGAAATGATGTCGCTCGGTTGAGCTGGGGAAGAGAAACGATAGACTCCCATAACTTTGATCTCCTTGTAGGCGACTTCTTATGTCATGTCAAAGAAGAGGTGCCCCTCACCAGCGGAGAATGGGAAGTGCTTGGCCGGCACGGCTCAAACGTAAGCTGGTTTTGTCTCCCTTTTCTTCAGTTGATGAACTTTTGAAACTTTTTGTTGGTTTATCAAAATATAAAATACAAAGAGAAATTCAAAAAAAGTAAGAGAAAACTAGGAAAGGGGGTGGGAGGAAAAACTGGGGTAAAGACGGAAGGAGAAAGGCACCGATTTCCGACTCTCTTTAGCACAGTAGAAGATCACATTACAACGGCAACTTTTTACTTTTACACAACAGTATGTACAAGACATTTCTTTAACAATAAATCTACTTAATCAGCAAAAGCAAAGATTCATTTTTTTTTCATTGCAAGCATAACATCGAGAAGCAATTTCAAAATAGAAACAACCTTAGATATCTTCTCTTCTTTGGATAAAAGAACCAATTTGACCATCTCTGCTTCTCTTTGTTGTGGGGAATAACATATGCTTCTGTTAACTCATTAATTTTTATTGTAATTCATATTAAGAGAATCCTCTCCATAATCCAAGTAATAGATATCACACTGCGCATGCTCACGCTGGAAAATGGAAGATCAGCTCTTTCGGTTTCCAGCAGTGCCTCTCGCACAAAAATCAGCAGATTGTCTTGTGCTCATGCACGCCAAAACCAGGAAGAGGAATGGGAAACACAGCGCGTGCCAGGCGTCATGGCTCCCTGTGCCACTTCGGGCACACGTGCCATCGGTTCGCCATCACGGGTATAGGGTCTCCTGTTTGAGGAGGAAGGTTGGACTAGAAGATCTCCAAAGTCCCTTCTAACTCTGTTATTCCTTCCTTCCCTTCCTCCCTTGCTTCCCCATTCCTCCCATTCCTTTTTTCCTTCCCCATTCCTCCCCTTCCTCCCCTCTTCCCTTCCTTCCTTCTTTTCCCCTTCCTCTCCTTCCTTCCTCATTCCTCCCCTTCCTCCCCTCTTCCCTTCCTTCCTTCTTTTCCCCTTCCTCTCCTTCCTTCCCCATTCCTCCCCTCTTCCCTTTCTTCCTTCTTTTCCCCTTCCTCTCCTTCCTTCCCTATTCCTTCTTTCCCCATTCCTCCCCTTCCTTCCTTCCTCATTCCTGCTATTTCTTCCTTCCACATTCCTCCCCTTCCTCCCCTTCCTTCCTTCCTTCCTTCCTTCCTTCCCTCCCTCCGTCCCTCCCTCCGTCCCTCCTTCAATCCATCCATCCATCACTCTACGGCTGAACTCAAGGATGCTAATTTCCACACAGCGTTTTAATAGGTCATCTAGTCCAACCCCCTGCTCAAGCAGGAGACTCTATACCATTTCAGAGAAAAAAAGGCTTCGCAGAGTCATGCGGAGGATATTCTAGCATGAGGTAATTCTGCCTTCACTTTCTGGTCAGGCAGTAAAACTACAACTGAAGTGGCTTCATGGGTATCCTGGATGGTAGAAAAGTGGCTCACGTTTGTTTTGTGCTTTTGTTTTTTTTAATCAGATCCGAGTGGATGAAGTTAACAAACTGGTATATTTTGAAGGTACAAGAGATTCTCCCTTGGAACACCACTTATACGTCGTTAGCTATGAGAACCCTGGAGAAATTCAGCGGCTGACCGAACATGGTTTCTCACATGCTTCCTATGTTAGTCAGGTACACTATTCTGTATTTGTATTTGTATTTATTAGTTTGTCAAACATGTACAAGATAGTAGTTATAAATATAAACATGGACATGAATGAAAGAAATGAATACAAATAAATGGGGACAGTAGGACAGCGACAGTAGGCACGCTGGTGCGCTTATGCACGCCCCCTTTACGGACTTCTTAGGAATGGGGTGAGGTCCACAGTAGACAGTTGAAGGTTGAAGCTGTGGGGGTTTGAGGCTATAACAACGGAGTCAAGTAGAGCATTCCAGGCATTGACCTCTCTGTTGCTGAAGTCGTATTTTCTGCAATCAAGTTTGGAGTGGTTTACTTTGAGTTTGTATCGATTGTTTGCCCGTGTATTATTGTGGTTGAAGCTGACGAAGTTGTTGACAGGTAAGACGTTGTAGCAGACAATTTTCTGTACTGTGCTTAGATCATACCGCAGGCGGAGCAGTTCCAGATTGTCCGAGCCCAAATTTTCAAGCCTGGTGGCATAGGGAATACTATTGTGAGTAGAGGAGTGGAAGATTCTTCTCATGAAGTACCTCTGGACTCGCTCGATTGTATTAATGTCCGATAGACAGTTTGGATTCCAGGCAGATGAGCTGTATCCGAGGATTGGTCTGGCAAAGGTTTTGTATGCCCTAGTTTGCAGTACAATGTTACTGGAGAAGAAGCTTCGCCAAAATTAGGCTAATAACGCCTAATGCCTTTTTGGCAATGCTGTACTACGGTGGGCTCTGGGGCTTCTAAACTAATCTATCTAATCTATCATGCATGATGAAAAGGCCAGTCTACAAGGGAACCTGGTTATCTTCTTGAGAAGGTCCTATCCTGACCATAAATTTGGTACAGTCTTCGACTCATTTAGTGACCATTTGAAGACAACAGCATTGAAAAAAGTAATTTATGGCCATTTTTCACACTTACAACCATTGTAGCATTCCCGTGATCACATGATCCGAATTCAGACGCTTGGCAACTGGAATGTACTTTATGACGATTGCAGAGTGTCAACAACTGCAGTGATTCGCTTAACAACTTTGGCACAAAAGGTCATAAAATGGGGCAGAATTCACCTAACAACTGTCTTGCTTAGCAACACAAAAGTTGGACTCAATTGTGGTCATAAATCGAGGACTACCTGTAGAAGAGAAAAGATATTCTTTTAGCTTAGCCAAAGTGTGAACTTAGCTATTGTGAGTCTACTGGTGTTTGGTGTGCCAAGTCAGATCCTGGAGCATGATGTTCAGATTCAGTCTGGAGTTGAATTGATATATCCCACTTTGTGGAAATAAACAAAATCTAGTAATCCTGCTAGAAATCCTTCAAAACCTTCTCCCAGAGGAGAGCAACAGAAACAGACCATGAAATAGGTATGTAGGGTGTCTAACAATGCTTCGAGCGCTAGGCACATAGAGCTTATAAGCAGCATCCTGTATAATAGGAAACAAGCTTCCTATAATCTTTTCGGCTGTCCTCACCACTCTCTGTAGGGACTTTCTATCTGAGGCACTGGAGCCACCAAACCAAACAGGGATGCAGTTTGTTAAGACGTTCTGTCGGGCCTCTGTAAAAAGTAGCCAGGAGAAAGATGTGCTCTCCTCATCCGATGCAGGAAACACAGATGCTAGTTTGCATGATAGCTTTGCAAGAAGTTAGATTTGATCTTTAACAATCTTCCCCAATTTGCCGGCATCTCTATTTGCATTGGGAACTGGAATTCCTTTCCTTTGAAGCCAGTAGTGGGATATCTAAGCCAGTGTTTCTTAGCCTGGGCAACTTGAAAATGTTTGGACTTCAACTCCCAGAATTCTCCAGCCAGCTTTCTGGGAGTCAGAAACCCTTACATCTGAGACTGTCCACTTTACTGCTCGTCATTCTCTTCTTTTCTTCCCTTCCACCTTTCCCAGCTTTTTGGAGCCTTTTCTAGAGAGTTGGCTGGGTCTTCTCACATGTCATGCTGGCTGGGGAATTCTGGGAGATGAAGTCAAGACTTCTTCCAGTTGCCACGGTTGAGAAACACTGTCCTTCGTGAGAGAGCAAATCTCCAATGCTCCAATATTGGAGATTTGCTCTGTCATGAAGAAAAAGCAGTCCAACTGTAGCAGAGTTGGCCTTGACCTTGAGGAAAAGTGAAGCAGGAACTGGAATGCAAGCCAACATTGGTTTAGGGGTCTGGTATAATTTCTGTTTCTCTTTGCAGGACTGCGACATGGTGATATGTAAATTCAGTAACCAGAAATGCCCCCACCAAGTCTCCCTCTACAAGCTGACTGGAATGGAAGAGGGAATTGGTCAAAGGGCCAAGGAATTCTGGGCCACCATTTTGCATTCTTCAGGTGAGCAATTTTCTCTTGGAGGACGGGCATGTTTCTGAACTAGGAGAGAATGCTCAGGGTGCTGTGGGGCTTGCAATGCTCAGGGGCATTCTGGTTTTATGAGGGAGGGAGAGTGTCAGGCCTGCAGCCATCTTTTCTTTTGGGTCTTTGGCTTGCCACACTTTCTTTTTTTATATTGATTTTTTTTTAAAAAAAAAACCTTTTACAAATGTTTACTTCCCTCCCTCTACCCTCCCCACCCAAACCCCACCCCTCCCAACCTTCCCTCCCCTGGCTTCCCAGAACCAATACAGGGTATAAATCTTTAACAAAAATATTCTAAAGTAAACTTAAAAGTAAAAATTAATATCCTCTATCATTGAGCTTTAACTCCTCTTTGTTAGGCTAACTCTAAACAGATGTCATTCCTTGTTGCCTCAGTCATAAGCTATCTGGAATTTCTTAGTCCCATATTTATTTTGAGTATAGTCAATCCATCTTCTCCACTCCAATTTATATCTCTCATTGGAATGATCCTTGAGATATGCTGATATTTTAGCCATCTCTGCTAAGTTTGTTACTTTTAATGTCCATTCTTGAATAGTAGGCAAATCATCCTTCTTCCAGTATTGCGCCACCAGCAGTCTTGCTGCAGTTATTAAATGCAAAATCAAGTTAGTCTCTATAACTGTACAATCCGTAATTATACCTAACAAAAATAACTGAGGGGTAAACTTTATCCTTTTTTTAAGAACATTTTGCATAATCCACCATATTTTTAACCAAATGCTTTAACCTTTTTACAAGCCCACCATATATGATAGTAGGTAGCATCAGTACAATCACATCTCCAGCATTTAGGTTGTGCCTGCCACACTTTCTATTATTCTACTATGCATTTTCTATTGTGGGAAAATAGGAGGGAGGATTGTATGGAGTTAGATGCCATGTCACCATAACAAAATTCTTCCAGAAAGCCAAGGTCATCCTTTGTCTTTGCACCTCTACATCTGACCAGAATTGGATGGGTGGAAGCTGCCAGCATGGCAGTGGGAGATTGGACCATGTGATGGGCTTGTGGGTGTGCAGAAAGATATTGAACTTTCAACTGGGTGGGGAAACCCAGGAAGCTTTCAGATTCGGGTTTTCCAGATGTGCCAACGTGGCTCTCTTAATAAATTGGAACTTTGAGGAATCCTTTGCCTTGGACTCTGATTTACTATTGGATGCTATTTGGAATCCTGAGTAAAAAAAATTGAGAGGAAGGGAGGGGGAAGGAAGAAGGAAGGAAGGAAGGAAGGAAGGAAGGAAGGAAGGAAGGAAGGAAGGAAGGAAGGAAGGAAGGAAGGAAAAAAAATTATTTTGTGCTAGAAGACAGAAACTTCTGGCTTCTATTGTGGGAAATTGGGTGCTTGAAAAAGGGGGAATGGAAGGGGAAGGAAAGGAAAGGGAAAAGGAAAGGAAGTGTGGGAAGGAAAGGGAAGGGAGAAAGGAAAGAAGGAAGGAAGGAAAATAGGAAAGAAGAAATTTATTTTTAGTGGAAACAATTCCGGATCTCCTGAACTGCAGAAATGGACATTTGAGACCTAATCTCTCTCTTCTCTCTCTCTCCCTCCCTCCCTCCCTCCCTCCCTCTCTCTCCTGTTTCTCTGCAGGATCTCTCCCAGATTACGTCCCACCAGAAATCTTCTCTTTTGAGAGCTCCTCAGGGTTTGTGCTTTATGGGATGATGTACAAGCCCCATGATTTACAACCTGGGAAGAAATACCCCCCGGTGCTTTTCATCTATGGGGGCCCACAGGTGAGTCTTCATTTTTGTATTTCAGCCACATTTTGGGGTGGGAGGGAATCAATGAAAATCTGCATTTGAGTAGATCTGATTGCTGGTGCCCAGAAGGAGCTCAGTTTGGGAATTGCAGAAATGGTCCGTATTTGCCAAAAATGTTTATGTCCCATAAATGATTCCGTATTTTAGAATTGAGAACTGTACTTGAAAGGGCAAATGGAAACCACAGGAAGTCCTTGATCTAATTGAGCCCAACAATTTATGTTGTTCAGCAGGACAGTGTTAAGTGAGTTTTGCCCCATTTTATGACCTTCCTTGCACTGTTGTTAAATGAATCATTGCAGTGGCTAAGTCAGTAACACAGTTGCTAAGTGAATCTGGCTTCCCTGTTGACTTTGCTTGTCAGAAGTTCGCCAAAAGGGATCGCGTGTTCCTGGGATGCTGAAACTGTCGTAAGTACATGCCAGTTGCCAAGCCTCCAAATTTTGATCATGAGATGATGGAGATGCTGCAATGGTTGTAAGTGTGAAAAATGGTCATATTTTTGAATGCCACTGTAACTTCGCATGGCCACTAAACAAAAAGTTGTACCTCTTACAAGACTACCTGTGACAGAAATCATAATCATGATAAGATGACGGAGGTCATCATCTTATTTACTTAAGTTCCCTGCAACTAAATTTACAGCCACTTTGGACAGAATGAAGGATAGCAAAAGATGCCAAGCTGAGCACATATAGATGGGGGAAACTGTGTTTGGTTTATTTTTCACATCAATGAATAGGATAGATGGGATGGGATGGGATGGGTTGGAATAGAATAGAATAGAATAACAAAATAATAATAATAGGATAGGATAGGATAGGAGGATAGGATAGGATAGGATAGGATAGGATAGGATAGGATAGGATAGGAAAGAAAGGATGGGACAGAACATATAGAATGGAATGGAATGGAACGGAACGGAAAGACAGAACAGAATAGAATAACAAAATAACAATAGGATAGGATAGGAAGGGATGGGCAGAACAGAATATAGAATAGAACAGAATAGAATAATACAATTAAGGAGGATAGATAGATAGAATAGAATAGAATAGAATAACAAAATAACAATAGGATAGGAAGGGATGGGACAGAATAGAATAGAATAATACAATTAAGGATAGAATAGAATAGAATGCACAAATAACAATAGGCTAGGAACGGACGGGGCAGAACAGATAGATAGAATAGAATAGAATAGAATAGAATAGAATATACAATTAAGGATACAGTAGCCTAGAATAGAATAGAATAGAATAGAATAGAATAGAACAATATAGAATAGAATAGAATTACAAAATAACAATAGGATAGGATGGGATGAGATGGGATGGGACAGAACAGAACAGAACAGAACAGAACAGAATATAGCATAGTATAGCATAGCATAGCATAGAATAGCATAGCATAGCATAGCATAGCATAGCATAGGAAGGGACCTTGGAGATCTTCTAGTCCAACCCCTGCTTAAGCAGGAAATCCTACACCACTTCAGACAAATGGTTCTCCAATCTCTTCTTGAAAACGTCCAGTGTTGGAGCATTCACAACTTCTGGAGGCAAGTTGTTCCACTCCTTGATTAGTTTCCATCCATTGCTTCTTCTCCTGCCTTCAGGTTCTTTGGAGAATAGCTTGACACCTTCTTCTTTGTGAAATGGGCTACTATCCATTTCAGGAAGAAAAAACCTTCTGTTTGGGCATTAACTGTGGATTTACTCAGCATGTTGTGATTACACAAATATTTGAATATTTCCTAGGTTCTTGGCTGGAATCTGAATGTCCAAAAATATCAGCCCAAGATGTGATTATTTGTGTCTTTTATTGTTCCTTGATGAATAAGAACAACATCAACAAGGATGATGATGCTTTGATGCCTCCTTCCAGGTGCAGCTTGTAAACAACCGCTTTAAAGGGGTCAATATTTCCGACTGAACACCTGGCTTCCCTGGGCTACGTGGTCGTGGTGCTGGACAACCGAGGTTCCTGCCACCGGGGCCTGGCCTTCGAAGGCGCCTTCAAATATAAGATGGTAAATTGCCTCACGAATGGAGGTATCAAATGCTGAAAAGGACCATAGGTCTTTTTCTCATTTTGGGTCTCCTCTGGACCAGCAGCCACCAACTGGGGGTTCATGGACCACTGGTGGTCCGTGGGAAAATTTTGGTGGTCCGCAGAAAAAATTATTTGCGTTTTTTATATTGCACTAAATCAGGGGTCCTCAAACTACGGCCCCGGGCGGATATGTACAATGAACGCTTGTGTTGCTGCAGAAAGTCTTCCCCTACATGCTGCGCATGTTCACGCTGGAAAATGGAAAAATGGTCTTTTTGTGCGGGTCAGAGGGGGCAGAAATTCTGACTTGTGGTCTGCTTTGGCCTCCTGGTGAGGTGCTTTGGGTGAAGGCTGGAGAGAAGTGTTGTTGATGGCAAAGAGCCGGAGGGCCTTGTTCCAGTGGGACTGCATCAGGGCCTGGAACTGGCTGACCATCTCATCCCGCTGAGCCTCCAGGCCCCGATACCTGGCCTTGCACTCCCACAGGTCTTCCCTCTGCTTGGAAAGCCTATGCTTGTAGTCCTCAGTGAGGTGCTTCTGCTGAGCTCCTTCTTAGTCAGATCCAATTTGAACTGAGCTGTTTTGTCAACTCTTTCTCCGGTGGCTGCTAGCTCCAACAACTGCTTCCTAAGGAGCCCGGGCAGGCAGGCGAGGAGTGGCAAGTAGAGGCTGGCAAGGCACCCCTCGATGTGAGTGACACAGAATTGACCACGCCTGCCCAGTCACATGACCACCTAGCCACGCCTACCCAGCCGGTCTATAGGCAGATCATATTAGTGGTCCGCGGCATTTAAAAGTATGAATTTAGTGGCCTCTGAGGTCTAAAAGGTTGGTGACCCCCTGCTCTGGACCAGGCTTGGCAACATTGAGATGCTGGTTGGGGAATTCTGGGAGTTGAAGTCCTACCTATTCTTTGTTTTTCTGTTCTCATTCCCAGTTGGGGGAGAGGAGAGTCCTGAAAAGGGATGGTAAACATGAATAACAGTGAATAAACATACAAGCCAGAGGGAAGTTCTTTTTAGCTGGGAATGTGAAAAGGGTTTACAGTTTATTAGGATTTGTATGCCGCCCACTCTCGAGAGACTCAGGGCGGCTTACAGATAAAGGGAGGAAGAGGGAACATATAAAAATTAAAAAGAACAGACATTAAAATTTCACAACATTCATATAGCTTAGAATGGGGCTGGATAAATCAACAGCCCCAGGCCTGCCGGAACAGCCAGGTCTTAATCGCTTTGCGGAAGGCCGGAAGAGTAATAAGAGTCCGGATCTCCACGGGGAGATCGTTCCATAGGGCTGGAGCAGCTACAGAGAAGGCCCTCCCCTGGGGAGTCGCCAGCCGACATTGACCGGCAGATGGAATCCGGAGGAGGCCTAGTTTGTGGGATCTTATGGGTCTCTAGGAGGTAAATGGCAGGAGGCGGTCTCTCAGGTAGCCAGGTTCTAAACCATGTAGGGCTTTAAAAGTAACGACTAGCACCTAGAAACGTGTCCGAAGACCAATGGGGAGCCAGTGCAGCTCGCGGAGGATAGGTGTAACGTGCCTAGGTACACCCACTATCGCTCGCGTGGCTGCGTTCTGGACTAACTGAAGTCTTTGAACACTTTTCAAGGGCAGCCCCATGTAGAGTGCAGGCAGCTTGAGTTCAGTATCCTTTCTGTACTTGAGTAAGGACACCGGCCTCGTTCTGAACGCAGGACAAGAAGTTTTCAGATGTGAGCACAGCACAAAACATTGTCGGCTGTCCTTACATTATTAGGGCTTGCTGCCTTAGAAGAGTGAGGAAAATCCTCAGGGACGACTCTCACCCTGGTCAGCCTTCTTTACCCTCCTGCCATCGGGAAGGAGATACAGAAGCATAGGCAGCTGCACAAACAGGCTGAAGAACAGTTTTTATCCGTGCTTTGTCAGTCTTCTGAATGAAGCACAACTCTACAACAGCATAGTACGACTGGCTTGCAGGACCGGCGTGGCGTGAAATAAGTTCGAATGGTGCAATAGTACTGGGGGTTTGTTAGTAGCATTCAGTGGGCAAGAAAGTTTTGTCTTTCACTGTGGGTTGTCTTGTGTTGGGGAGGGGGGTGATTGTGTACTAAGGGAGGATCTCATTGTACACACTTCTTGTTTGAGTAATAACTTTGAATTGAACAAATTCCTCTCCTGGGTGTTGACTTCATAATACAATTCTGAAAGAACTCAATATAGCCCTGGAAGACTTCCACTTTTTCAAAAGAATAAATTTCAGCCAGACTGATTACATCACAGGGAAGAAAACAAGTAAAGCCCAGAATTTAGTTCTTGTTCCCTTTTTACCTGGCAGTGGTGGTAAAACTCATGTTCAAAGCACACAAGAGGCCGTTGAAGTAAGCAGCCAAATCTCATTGGTGGAGGCAAAAAGGAACAAGAGGTTAGAAGTCCCCTTCTGCCATATAGGTAATCCTCAACCTCAACAATTTTTTAAAATATATATTTTTATTGTTTTTGCATTTAAAACAGTGCAGCACCATGAAGTCGAAGTGACCATACAATCACATTATACAAATAATCTCATCCAGTAACTGCTAGCCTACTTAATACATTATCTATTCTTCTATCCAATCACATTATATACAGTTTGTTCCAGTCTTGTCACCTTGTTATACCAGTAATAGAATCTGTTCCAGACTTCAAATATTCCGATTCTCCTTTATTTTTTAGTTCAATTGTGAGCCTATCTGCTTCCGCCCAGATCTCCCACCATTTGTTCCAACCATGATTGAATCATTTTCCAGTATGTTTTTGCCTCATTGCATGTCCACCACATATGATAAAAAGTCCCTGGTGGTTTTTTTTTTGCACTTCAAAAAATTTGGAGCCAAATTTTAAACATTTTGGAGAGGAATGGGGGAAGATGCCATCTGTAGAACATCTTATACAGATTTTCTTTAAACCGTGGCCATTGTTAGTTGTTAACCACCACAATTTTTGAGGACTGGGTGTTTGTTAGTAGGATTCACTGGGCTAGGGATTTCTGTCTTTCTCTGTAAGTTGTATTGTGTTGGGTTGTGTTGTGCATGAAGGGAGGCCCAGCCAATCTCATAGTACACATGTTGTGTTCTGACAATAAAGATTTGAATTATGAGGGAGAGATCCAACCTAGAACTAAGGGGAAACATCCTGACAGTGGGAACAATTAAATAATGGAACAGCTTGCCTTCAGAAGTAGCAGTCTTCCAATATTTGAGGGTCTGCCACAGAGAGGAGGGGGCCAAACTATTCTCCAAAGCACCCAAAGGCCAGACAAGGAATAAGGGATGGAAACTGATCAAGGAGAGATTCAACTTGGAAATAAGGAGGAATTTTCTGACAGTGAGAACAATCAACCCGTGGAACAGAAGTTGCCTTCAGACGTAATGGGAACTTCATCACTGGAAGCTTTCAAGGAAAAGACTGAGCTGCCATCTGTCAGAAATGGTGTAGGGTCTGCTTGGGGTGTGTGTGGACTAGATGACCTACAAGGTCCCTTCCAACTCTGTTATTCTATTCTATATTTAAATGTTGTTGATGAGCCATCGCTGGAGGGTTTTAAGAAGAGCCAGGACAGCTATTTGCCCAGAGTAGTATAGGGTCTCCTGTTTGAGCAGGGAGTTGGACTAGATATACAGTGATCTCCAACCTTGGCAACTTTAAGACTTGTGGACTTTAACTCTGGGAGTTGAAGTCCACAGGTCTTAAAGTTGCCAAGGTTGGAGACCACTGGACTAGAAGACCGCCAAGGTCCCTTCTAACTCTGTTATTCCCTAATTTACATACTTGATATATACGTGATATTTTCCTCCCATGCCTATTTTTTCCCCCTTCCAACAGGGACAAATTGAAATTGGCGACCAAGTGGAGGGCTTACAGTATTTGGCTTCCCAATACGAGTTCATCGATTTAGACCGGGTTGGCATTCATGGTTGGTCCTACGGTGGATTTCTTTCCCTGATGGCCTTGCTGCAGAGGCCAGAGATCTTCAAGGTTGGTTCCCCTGGCACGGCCCATTCCCTTCCTCTGGGCACGGGGGATGCGGGAGTGTAGAAGGCCCAGGGGTGACATGATAGGTCCGTGATGGCAAACCTATGGCAAAGGTGCCACAGGTGGCACGCGAAGCCCTCTCTGCAGGCATGCAAGCCATCACCCCAGTTCAGCCCCACCATGCATGCGTGCGTGCCTCCCGCCGGCCAGCTGATTTTCAGGTCTCTGCCACACATGCGAGAGACACGCTACATGCACAGGGGGGCGGGGGTCATGCGGGAGCACAGGGGAGGTCCGTCACGCCCCCCCCATTTTTGGTCCCACGAGGCTTCAGGGGGCCTGCTAGGCCCAAAACGGGTCATGAGAGTCGCGCGGGGGACTCACACGTGCATGAGCAGGGGGCCGAGCACACGGTGTTGTACGTGCATTGCATTATGGGCTTTTGGCACGCAAGGACAAAAAGTTTAGGCATCACTGTGAGAGGTATTCCAGTATTTGAGGAGCTGCCCTGGAGAAGAAGGGGGGGGTCAACCTATTTTCCAAAGCACCCGAGGGCGAGAGAAGAGAGAATGGGTAGGGTTAGGCTTTGCTCTAGTCGAGACAATTCTTCCAAATGCTTGCAGCCAACTTGACTTTTCTTTGGGCAGGTGGCAGTTGCGGGTGCTCCCGTCACTTTGTGGCTTTTCTACGACACGGGTTACACCGAGCGTTACATGGGAGACCCAGACAATAACGAACGGGGCTATTGCTTGGGCTCCGTAGCTATGCAGGCAGAGAAATTCCCTTCACAGTAAGTCTACGTGATATTCAAAGAAAGAATAAATAATGTTATTCTTATTATTATTCTTTTTGTTTTTGTTGTTTTTTTGTTTTTTCTTCCCTGCCTTGTCTTTTGTTTTTGTCTTTTTTTTAAATTTAATTTAATTTTTTCTTTTCCCACTGGTGTGGGCATGTATTGTTTAAGATTATTATTTTATTAATATTTTAAATAATAATTACAGTCAAATGAAAATGGATATATGATGATGGTGATATGTATGAATATTGAGTTAAAATGCTCGCGTTAACATGAGTTAGTTTGTTGACTGTGGAGGAGATGCACGAAAGTTTATTTGTGACTGACACACTTTCTATAGCATGTAAAGAAAGATGTTGAACTTGTTTTAAATTAAAAATTAAAATTAAAAAAAAAATAATAAAAAAATGTTTTTATATAAAAGAAGGAAACATATCTCTAATACAGGTAGTCTTCAACTTACAACAGTTCATTTAGGGGACCATTCAAAGTTACAACAGCACTGAAAAAAAGTGACTTATGATCCTTTTTCACACTTATGACCGTTGCAGCAATCCCGTGGTCGCATGA
Source organism: Thamnophis elegans (assembly GCF_009769535.1). Lineage (NCBI taxonomy): Eukaryota > Metazoa > Chordata > Lepidosauria > Squamata > Natricidae > Thamnophis > Thamnophis elegans. Next base: position 21,768,625 of record NC_045556.1, on the reverse strand, counting down.
TCCAAATTTAGAGCTTGGCAAGTGGTTCATATTGATGATGGTCATAGTGTCCCAGAGTCATCTGATCCACTTTTGCGACCGTCTGACAATGGGGAACTTAACAAATGTGTTGCTAACTTAACAACTGTAATGATTCACCTAACAACTGTGGCAAGAAAGATCGTAAAATGAGGCAAGGCTGACTTAACAAATGTTTCACTTAACAACATAAATTTTGGGCTCAGTTGTCATAAGTGGAGGACTACCTGTAATAAGGTGGGGATTTTTCAGTGACAGTTTTGACAAATGATTAATCTGAGTGTGTCTTAGAACCTAGAGCACAAATATAGGTGCTCTGAGCGAGAAAATTATTGGGAAGAAAACCTGTTCTAGTATTGTTGCTGGATTTAACTTTTTGCTTTTCATCCCAGTTGATCTCTTTGACTGATTTTTGTTTGTTCTTTGGGTCATTAGGTGATTTTATGAAATACTGCATTCCTATATGTGGGGGGGAAATCTGCAGGAAATATACGGTAATAGTTAATTTCTGTGAAGCCACTGGATTGTACTTCTAATTACATTTTTCCTGGGGTTTTTTTGTCGGTTTCTTCAGGCCCAACCGATTATTGCTACTGCATGGATTCTTGGATGAAAATGTTCATTTTGCACATACTAGTATTTTGCTGAGCTTCCTGGTCAGGGCTGGGAAACCCTACGACCTCCAGGTAGGTAGCCAAGAAATTTGTGCAGCTCTAAGATGCAAGGGTTAAAATGCAGTTGGGTCTGGATTGGGCTGGATGGCTTGGAGGGGGCAAGGCTGAGGCAGGATCAGGACTATGGAGAGCTCCTAGCTGACTCTCAAGGGAGATGTTATTCTTCCACCCCTGATAAAAGGAATCAGCCAGGTCAACCCCTTTCCTCCTGGCTTCAACAGCCTGCAGCTCTTTCAGACCCCCAGAATCTTGTAGAACTGGGAAATTAGAAAAGGAACTGTGGTTGAATGAAGGTGTTGATTTACCACTGTTTCTCAGCATTTGTTTGAAGTTGCGACCTACCGTATTTTTTGGAGTATGACGCACATTTTTCCCTCAAAAAGAGGGTGAAAATCTGGGTGCGACTTATACATCGAATAAAGCATTTTTTGCCTCCTGAAACTCCACCCCCTTTGCAAAAATGGCCATGCGTAGCTTTTAGGAGGCTTCCAGAGTGCTCCTGGGGGCTGGGGGAGAGCAGAAAGGAGCAAAAAGTGGGCCATTGTTTGCTCATTTTTGCCCCTTCAGGCCCCAGGAGCAGTCAATAAGCCTCCTAAAGGCTATGCATGCCCCGTTTTTTGGACAAAAAATGGACCTGTTTTTGCGAAAAATGGGCCATTTTTGGGAGGTCTGCAGAATGCAAAAACTTTTTTAATTTGCCTCTTCAAAATCTTGGTGCATCATACTCTGAAAAATACGGTACCTGGAACAAGGGAGTTACAAGCCAATCCTGATGGCTCCTTCCTTACAGTCACATGACCACTCTTATGATGTCCCTCAGGAGTGAGGTGACCAAACTTCAGGTGCTAGACAACATATCCCATTTGCAGCGTTCCTTGGTCACGGCTTCTCTTAGCTCTAGGTCAGTGGTTCCCAAACCTGGCAACTTTAAGACTTGTGGACTTCAACTCCCAGAATTCTCCAAAGCTCTGCTGGCTGGAGAATTCTGGGAGTTGAAGTCCACAAGTCTTAAAGTTGCCAAGTTTGGGAACCACTGCTCTAGGTCTATGATGGCGAACCTCACGGAGCTTTTTCTGCAGGCACACGAGCTGTCGCTCAGCTCAGCTCCACTGTGCTTGCACGTGCGCCTCCTGCCAGCCAGCTGATTGTCAGGTCTCTGCCGCACATGTGGGAGACATATGCGCATGCACAGGGAGGAGGGGGGGGTTCCCACGTGCATGCACAGGGAAGATCATGGGGTGGTGCAGCACACCCCCTGCAGCCGATTTTGGGTCCCAAGAGGCATCAGGGAGGCTTGCTAGGTCCAAAAAGGGGCAGGGGGGGGGGGGTGTCGTGCGCTGCATGCGTGATGGGAGCAGGAGGGGTCGTGTAGGGGGCTCACACATGCACAGCGGGGTGTCGCGCGGGGTGATGTCACGCAAGCTTTGCATTATGGGTGTGGGCACACAAGTGTGTTGTCACATGGGTGTGCACACTTTTGGAGTGAGAGGACAAAAAGCATAGCCATCGCTGCTCTAGGTGGAAAGAAACAGTCTAGATTTTCTTGAGGTGCTCATACGAGAGTGAACACCTGGTGCCTCTTTCCCAGAGATCCCGAGGATTGCACCCCAGCCTTCTGCATCCCAGTCACAGCTGGATTTCTTTCGCTTTCTATCTTCCTCCCCCAGATTTATCCGCAGGAGCGGCACAGTATACGGGTCCCTGAATCTGGAGAACACTACGAACTTCACCTCTTGTACTACCTCCAGGAGAATCTGGGATCGCACATGGCCGCGCTGAAGGCGATGCCCTGAGCCCTGAACCCCAGGACTTCTCGGCATGACGCATCCAAAGCGGTTTAACCAAACAGGAGTGCTTGAATGGTGCCTTCCTTCCTGGTGCCTTTTAACCAAGAGAGAAATCTATTTCTGCTGCCCGGCTTGATTGATGATCCTCTTCTTTTTCAAGATCCCCCCCCCCCCCGGTGCCATACAGGAGATGACTGTACAGCAAATGAATAATTTTAAATGTAAATAATAAAACGGATAAACCGTACAGTCTCTTGGATTCTGGGCTTCCTCCCTCACCAGGGGGATGTTGATTACAGAACAATAGCAGTACCCCTTAGACTTATATACTACTTTACAGTGCTTTACAGCCCTCTCCAAGCAGTTTACAGAGTCAGCCTCTGGCCCCCAACAATTGGGGTTCTCGTTTAACCAATTTCGAATGATTGAAGGTTGAGACAACCTTGAGACGGTCAGGATCGAACTGCTGGCAGTGGGCAGAGTCAGTGTGCAATACTGCATTCTGATAGATGATATAGATGATGATAGATAGATAGATAGATAGATAGATAGATAGATAGATAGATAGATAGACAGACAGACAGACAGACAGACAGACAGACAGAGTGTGAGTGAAAGAGAGAGAGAGAGAGAGAAGAGATTGAGAGATTGAGATTTATTAGATTTATATGCCGCCCTTTTCCCAAGGACTCAGGGCGGCGTATAACAATTAAAAGAAAACATAATATAAAAGTTTTAAAAAAATTAAATGGAATATCCCAAAATCAATTAAAATTGACAATACATTTTTTTTTAAAAAAATCGAATTAAAATTAACAGTGATCAATACTTTATTTGGTTTTGTTCGGGCCAGGCTGGCTTACTGGAAAAGCCAACTTTTTAGGGTGCGTCGGAAGGACCGGAGGTCGGGGATTATACAAAGCTCCAGGGGCAGCTCATTCCAGAGGGAAGGCGCTCCCACAGAGAAGGCTCCCCCTGGGGGTCACTAGCCGACACTGTCTGGCCGACGGCACCCTGAGGAGGCCAACTCTGTGGGATCGCATTGGACGATGGGAGGCTACCGGTGGCAGTAGGTGGTCTCGCAGGTACCCTGGGCCTAAGCCATGGAGCGCTTTAAAGGTCATAATTAGTACCTTGAATCGCACCCGGAAGACAACCGGCAACCAGTGCAGGACGCCTAAAAGGGGTGTAGCATGGGAATACCTCGGTGCCCCCGTGATAACCCGCGCAGCCGCATTCTGGACCAGTTGAAGCTTCCGGGTGCTCTTCAAGGGCAGCCCCATGTAGAGAGCATTACAGTAGTCCAGGCGAGAAAGGACGAGGGCATGAGTGACTGTGCACAGAGCATCCCGATCCAGGAAGGGGCGCAACTGACGTACCAGGCGAACCTGGTAAAAGGCCCCCTGGTCACGGCCATCAGGTGTTCTTCTGAACTAAGCCGCGTATCCAGGAGGACGCCCAGATTGTGGGCCCTTTCTGAGGGGGCTAAAATTTATCCCCCTATCATCAAAGATGGAACAAGATGCACAAATCGGGATGATGGAAATCACAGCCACTCCGTCTTGGAGGGATTGATCTTGAGCCTGTTCCTCGCCATCCAGATCCACACAACCTCCAGGCCTCGGGACATCATGTCGAGGGCATCGTTTGGGTGGTCTGGGGTAGAGATGAAAAGTTGGGTATCATCAGCATATTGATGATACCATACCCCAAAACCAGGGGGCGAGAGAACCGACCCCTGGGACACCCCACAAGTGACGTGCCTCAGGGTCAATCCTTGCCCTCCAGTCAACACAAACTGCGACCGAGGTAGGAGGAGAACCACCATAAAACGGTGCCCCCCACTCCCAACCCTCCGAGTCGTTGCAGTAGGATACCATGGTCGATGGTATCGAAAGCCGCTGAGAGGTCTAATAGCACCAGGACAGAGGAGCAGCCCCTGTCCCGGGCCCGCCAAAGATCATCGACCAATGTGACCAATGGCATCTCCGTGCTGCATCCGGGCCTGAAACCCGACGAAAACAGATCCAGGTAGACAGCTTCATCCAGGGACTGGGGAAGCTGACGTGCTACCACACTCTCAATAACCTTCGCTGCAAAGCGAAGGTTGGAGACCGGACGATAGTTGGCTAAAGAAGCTGGGTCCAGGGAAGGCTTCTTAAGGAGGGGCCTCACCACCGCCTCCTTCAAGGCGGTGGGAAGGAGCCCCTCTCTCAATAAGCGTTGGTAATCGCCTGGAGCCAGCCTCGTGTCACCTCCCGGGCAGCCGAGACTAACCAAGAGAGACACAGGTCCAGCACACAAGTGGCAGCACTGAGTCTCCCCATAATCCTGTCCATGCCCTCGGGGGTCAAACTCCCAGATGGTTCCACAAGATTCATCCCGTGGACTCGCCCGAATCTACCCAGTCAGAGTCTAAGCCTGTCCGGATCTGAGCGATTTTATCCTGCAGATACTGAACAAATTCTTCAGCCCTACCCTGCAAGGGGTCTTTCCCGGCTCCTTGGCTAAGTAAGGAGCGGGTCACCCTAAACAGGGCGGCTGGGCAGTTATCTGCGGATGCGATAAGAGTGGAAAAATGTTGCCGTTTTACCGCTTTTATCGCCACTAAGTAGGATTTAATATGAATTCTTACTAGTGTTCGATCAGATTCGGACCGGCTGGCCCTCCAACCACTCTCTAGGAGTCTTTTCCGGCGTTTCATCTCTCGAAGCTCCTTGGTAAACCAGGGGGCGACCGGGATCGACACCGGGTCAGAGGCCACAAAGGCACAACATGATCCAAAGCCCCAGTGGCCCGTGACCCATCAAAACCGCGGTCCACTAAAGCGCGCCCGATCAAAGCACGTACGTGACGTCATCAGCAGCGCGACAAATAAAATTAAAAATAAATTAAATTAAAATTAAAAAAATTAAAGCAAGCCGATTCACATAAACGTAAGGGTTAGGGTTAGGGTTAGGGTTAGGGTTAGGGTTAGGGTTAGGGTTAGGGTTAGGGTTAGGGTTAGGTTAAGGGTTAGGGTTAGGTTTAGGGTTACGTTAAGCGTTAGGGTTAGGTTTAGGGTTAGGTTAAGGGTTAGCGTTAGGTTTAGCGTTAGGTTAAGGGTTAAGTTTAGGGTTAGGTTAAGGGTTAGGCTTAGTGTAGGGTTAGGGTTAGGTTGGGGGGGTTAGGGTAAGGTTTTCGCGTTAATTTTAAATTTACCGCTCACAGCGTGCCGTTTTCGTCGCGCTGTGATGACGTCACGTACGCGCTTTCGTCGAGCGCGCTTTAGTCTACCGCGGATTTGTGGTGGAACCCCAGTGGCCGCCCTATCCCAGGCTTCCACTAGGGCTTCGGTCAAGTTGTGAGCAAGGAATTCAAGAAAAGTCCCAAGCTCCATCAGGAACCTTTCAGGGTCCATCAGGCGCCTGGGGCAGAACCATCTAGTTGGTTCCACCTCCCTGCGGTGAGGGGTAGCAGTATGGAAGTCAAGCCTGATGAGAGGAAATGATCTGACCATGACAAGGGTTGGATAGAAATATCCCCTAAATTTAGATCATTCATCCACTGCCCAGAACAAAAATCAGGTCGAGCGTGCGTCCCCCATTATGGGTGGGGTCTTGAATTAACTGAGTTAGGTCCATAGCCGTCATGGAAGCCATGAACTCCCGAGCTGACTCAGATGTCTCGCCAATGGAAGGCAGATTGAAATCTCCCAGGATCATGAGCTTAGGGAAATCAACCGCCAATTCAGCTAACACATTCAGCAGCTCCAGCAGGGCCGATGAAACGTAGCAGGGAGACAGGTACGTAACAAAAAGGCCCACCTGAACTCCAAGGCCCCATTTCACAAAAAGGGACTCACACCACCTATCTGAGGCACAGTGACCTCCTGAGGTCTGAGACTTTCCCTAATAACCACCGCCACCCCCCATCCCTGTCCTGGGCTCTCAGCTGGTGAAATGCCCGGAAGCCTGGTGGGCATAATTCACTAAGGGGAACACCCCCTCATGCCCAACCAGGTCTCCGTAATGCATGCCATGTCAGCTACCCTCTTGTATGAGGTCGTAAATGAGGGGAGCCTTATGTACCACAGACCTGACGTTAAGCGACACCAGCCGGAGACCAGGGTCCTGTAATCCCAAGCACCCAGGGGTGTGAGAAGGGTGATGAGGGTCGGAACGTGCAATTGCTCTTAAACAGCGGAACATAATTTGGCCCTCGGCCCCCACCATATCTGGCTTGATGTCTCCCCCAGAATCCCAACCCTTCCCAGGACTCCCGACCCGCGCCCATTAGTTCACTCTGGCCTGTGCTATAAGACATAGAAAGCAATAGCACTAAGACTTATACGCCTCGCCAGCTGTCACCCATTGCTCTTCCAAGTTCCGGTGCATACATGCCCGCCAGCCAGCTGGTCTTCATGCGCACCAGAAACCGGAAAACCAGGTGACTGGCACACATGTGCACACTGGAAACCGGAAGCTCATCTGCTCTTCTGGCCCTCATGTGTGTGCGCGCCAGGGAGTTGCTCTTCCAGTTTTTGGCACTCCCCCCACGTGTACCTGCACGCTCCCATTTTGGCACTCAATGCTAAAAAAGTTTGCCCAAAACTGCTCTACACCATTTCTGACAAATGGCAGTCCAATCTCGTCTTGAAATCCTCCCGTGATGAAGCTCCATGTATCCTAATTGAAAGCCACTTTCAAATGAGATTGTATAACAAATAAACGTGGCCAGTACTTGTTCCTTTTATTGTCCCGTTGTCAGTATAGCTAGTATTACAATTAGTCATATCAAGGAGCTTTACACACAGTGAAAATGAGATAATCTTAAGTACACACACTGATGCTTACTCTGTGGCTGAAATCTACCCAAGGTCAACACAGACATCCGATCGGAGTTCTCGTATCAGTTAAGTCACTTCTCCCACTAATTCAGAAGCAGATTGGCTGAATTTATGATGGAGCAGCTGACTTACAGCAAAGAGCTTTTGGGGTTTTTCAAAAATTATGGGAGAAGTACAGGTAGTCCTTGACTTACGGCCACAATTGAGCCCAAAGTTTATGCTGTTGAGTGAGACATTTGTTAAATGAATTTTGCTCCATTTTGCAACCTACCTCCCCACAGTTGGTAAAGTGATCCACTGCAGTTGATAAGTTAGTAACCTGGTTGTTAAGTGAATCCGGCTTCCCCATTGACTTTGCTTGTCAGAAGGTTGTAAAAGGGGAGAATCATGTGACTTTGGGACACAGCAATGGTCATAACTATGAACCATTTGCCAAGCGTCTGAATTTGATCATGTGACCATGGGGATGCTACAGTGGTCATAAGTGTGAAAAATGGTCATAAGTCATTTTTTCAGTGTCGTTGTAACTTTCAACGGTCACTAAATGAACTGTGGTAAGTTGTGGGCTCTCTGTATTATGACACTCTAAAAGATGGTCTACAGCAAATCAGGAAATCAGAAACATCTTTTCTACTAATGCTTCTGATTTGCAAAAGTTTTCAGACATTATACATTAACCTTAACAAAACGCAAGGGGACATTTCATTTAAACAACAAGAAACTTTATGAAGAGTCCAGATTGTATTTCCTGAGAGAGCACATTAAGACGAAGTATAACTAAAGGCTTACACTAAAGGGAATGTTCCACTCCGTTGTACAATTTGGTTTTATAAGATTTATTACTTCCAAAATAGTTTGGAATGGAGCACAACTTCTTTTCGGTATCTGGAACGATTTACAAGGTGCTCTGGATCTTAACATATAAGGCAGTCCCTGACATATGACCATAATTGGAATTGTAATCTACTCTATATGATAAGCGGAGTGGTCATCTAGAAGCTACAGCTAGATTGGAATAAGAATGTAACTCTTGATTCTCATTGGAGAGATACTGTAGGGAGGAAGTCTCTACAGATTCTCCGTCATCCAAGGTCCTGTTTGTCCCAAAGGTGATTTTTCAGGCGGCAACTGGACTTTCTCATTTTTCTTTGAAGATGTTTAGTTTCTCATCCAAGAAGCTTCTCCAGCTCTGACTGGATGGTGGGGAATGGAAGGATTTACACTCTTTGCAGACAGCTGGTCATTTGCATCCTTTGAGAGGGTCCTTGAAGCACTTGGAGGTTTCTCTGTGTCCTCAGGATCACCTGAATGGTGCAAAGGGTTCCTGTAGTCTGCAATTTTTCCCCTGCAAATCCATTCCTAACTCCCACACCACTCATAGGATCTTCATCCCAAACTGTGTAGCTAAAAGTCTGTAGAGCTTCTCCGTCATCCAAGTCATGGTTGTCCCAAAGGTGTTTTTTTTCAGGAGGCAACTGGGCTTTCTTATTTTTTTCTTTGAAGATGCTTCGCTTCTCACCCAAGAAGCTTCTTCAGCTCTGACAGGATAGTGGGGAATGGAGGGAAGATTTAAATTTGCTGAAAAGTGAATCTCATCCCACGGGTTGGGTAATCTTTTGCTGTGCATTTCGATGGGCTTCTGCTTCTGTTATTCCCGATTCTCTTCACTTGGTAGCTTCATATGTTTCTCACATCCACATGATTTTGTGAACCAATACAAGATGGTTGAAATGTGCACAAAAGTATCAAACTATGTTCTCACTGAGAGCATGTCTGTCTTACAGGCTCAAAAAGTACTTGGCACTGTCCAGGAGAGGGCTCCCTTGTATATCGAATGGCCAGCATTCAGCATTTGAAGTTCACTTGCAAAGTTGTTGGTCTCCACAACTTTAAGCTGAGTGGACTTCAACTCCCAGAATTCCATGTGGGAAATTTCTGGGGAATCCTGGGAGTTGAAGTCCAAATACCTTTAAAGCAGCCAAAATTGAGAAACACAGGTTTGAACTGTAGGTTGACAGCCAGATGAAAACCTTGAAGAACCATTAGATGCAATGATAGGGATTATATATAAGGATTATGGGAGACATGATAGCAGTGTTCCAATATTTGAGGGGCTGCCACAAAGATGAGAGGGTCATCCTATGTTTCAAAGCACCAGAAGCCAAGAAAAGAAACGACGGATGGAAACTAATCAAGGAAAAAGCAACCTAGAAATAAGGAGAAACTTCCTAACAGTGAGGACAATTAACCAGTGGAAGCAGAAGATGTAGGTGCTTTTATCACGGGAGGTTTTTAATAAGAGACTGGACAGCCATTTGTCTAAAATGGTAGAAGGACTCCTGCTTGAGCAGGGGGTGGACTAGAAGACCTCCAAGGTCCCTTCCAACTCTTATTCTATAATATAATCATCATAGTTCTTGTAGTAACAATATTGGAGCTATATAATCCTAATAAACTGAACGGTTTTGTCCAGACAGCTTCTAAGAATCAGACAAGATTGAAGGGAAAGGGGGGGGGAAACAACCTTATAGCCACTTTCTTAAAGATTCACAATCTAGATCTCTGTTTCTCAATCAATTTGAAGATGTGTGGACTTCAAGTCCCAGAATTCCCCAGCCAGCATTCTGGAAGACAGGAGCTACTACAACTGAGTCCCTCCACCTGGTCATCCTCTTCTTCCTTCTACCTTTCCCAGCGCTAGAACCTTTCCCGAGTTCTGGGTCTTTGCATAATGTGTCCAAAGTTAGATAATTTGAGCCAGGTCAATTGTGTTCCATTGGGCATGCATGCTGAATTGTTTGATGATCCATTTGTTTGTTTTCTTGGCTTTCCCCAGTCTTCCCCAATATCAAAATTCAAAGAAATCAATATTCTTCCTGTCTTACTTCTTGGTCTTGGATCAACCCAGGAATCTCGAAATGTAGCAACTTTAAGATTTGTAGACTTCAACTCCCAGATTTCCCCAGCCAGCCATACTGGCTGGCTAGGGAATTCTGAGAATTGAAGTCCACAAGTCTTAAAGTTGTCACATTTGAAGGCCCCTGGATTAACACATAGCAAACGTGAATCTGATAATTTTTCTAAAGAAAAAAATGCTCAGTGTTTCTGAAGCCTATCATGTGACACAGCTGACATTTTTCTCAGGTTGCATATTCGAACTGCCTAAAAATATTTCGTTTGCGCCATTCTCATGTTCTAAATGGAGTGGTGCGGTGGCCTAGAGGTGGAGTTCTCGCTCAGAATTAGAAGGCTGTGAGTTTGATCCTAGATAGAGGCAGCTATTTCTCACTCTGGGCACATTGAGAATATATCTCCTGAACAAAAAATCCTCATTGGCACAGGAAGGGCATCCGGCCATTAAAACACTCTGCTACTTTCATTCAGTTGCCCAGACTCCACCCCACAAGGGATTGTGGAGTCTTTAAAAGGAGGTGATTCTCATGTTCTAAATTTAAAAAAAAATATTCATATGATTTAGTCATTCTTTTATTGATCATTTCTTACTTTCAGTCTTTGAAATGATACAAAAAGTCCACTTTGCACAATCTACAGTATAGTGAATTACTTTGACTTGACACTATAGATATAATTCATTCCTTTTCCTGTCTAATACAGGATTAGGAGAAATAAATACTCAGGCAACGCCGGGTTATCAGCTATATTTACTAAAAAGGTTTGCATTAAGAATGCATTCCAGAGGCCCTCCATTAACCACCAGTTAACTTGTTGGTTGAATGAAATGAAAATAATTTTCAAGTTCTGTGAACTTGGAAAAAACCCACTTACTACTATCAGTTCTGTGCTAACATTTCACCCCAGCACAGAAAATGTGTGAGACATTTCAGTTTTGTTTACAGATGGTGCATAAATTATATCCAGACAGAATCGCTTTGACCACCAGCAGCAAAAACCTTTAAAGGGCAGCCTGTAAAATGGAATGGAAATTGGCAGCCTTGTTAGGAATTGTTTTGCTCTCTGCAGCCCACGGCTACGTCTTTTCCTAGCTGAATGCTATTAAGACATATCTGAATATGAACTCCACAGTAAAGACTGGAAGGATCTTTATCTAACAAGGCGTTCCTACCACCCTTTGCAGCAGTAATAATGGAGCTGACAATAAACTATTCTTCTAAATACTTTATATTTATTTTCTAGGACTCATTTTGCCACTGCCAAAGAGTAGTTCTTGATTGGATCAGATGTAAGATCAATTTCCAGATTTATTTTCTTTCTTTCTTTTTCTTTCTTTCTTCCTTCCTTACTTCCTTTCCTTTCTTTCTTTCTTTTCTTTCCTCCCTTCCTTCCCTTTCTTTCCTTCTTTCCTTTTTCTTTCTCTTTTCTTTTTCTTCTTTCTTTCCTTTTCTTTTTCTTCCTCCTCTCTTCTTTTCTTCTTTTCTTTCTTTTTTCTTTCTCTTTCTTTCCTTCCCTTTCTTTTTTTTTTCTTCCTTCCTCCTCTTTTCTTTTCTTTTCCTTCCTTTCTCTTTCTTTCCTTCCTTCTCTTTTTTTCCTTTCCTTCCTTCCTCCTTCCTTTTCTTTCTTTCTTTCCTTTCTCTCTCTCTCTTTTTCCTTCCTTCTTCCCCTTTCTTTCTTTCTCTTTCTTTTTTTTATTATTCCTTGCCTTTATTAGTTTTACAAATAACTTAAGGCAACCATATATTCGAGATAACTTCCTCCTCCTTGTTTCCCCACAACGACAATCCTGTGAGGTGGTTGGGCTGAGATGGTGTGATTGGCTCAAGGTCACCCAGCTGACTTTCCTGCCTAAGGCGGGACTAGAACTCACCAACTCCAGCTGATTGGCTCAAAGTCAACCAACTGGCGTTCATGGTTAAGGGCAGGACATGAAATGGTCTCTTGTTTTCTAGCCTGGTCTTTAACTACTGAACCAAAACTATGAAATTCACACTAAAGGATTGTCTGCTCACTTCACCCTTTCCTCTCAACATTCAGATGCAAGAAAGGACCCCAGAATTCCTGTTTTGTTATTTTATTTTAATTGAAAAGACATGTCAGGATAATAATTAAATATAAAGCAAAGCCAATGAGAGTTAATAGTAAATCTTAACACACAAGGTAGTAACTATAACAATAATAGTAGTAGTAGTATGGTAGTATGGTTTGGTAGTATGACCAAAAAGAGTAAAGAAAAAGAGCTTTAAGTAAATTTCCACTTACATTAGCCAATTTACAATTCCCCCTTACTATAGTCATATATAGTCATACTAACAATTATTGACATTCGTAAACTTATTTTCCCTCTCATTTCTACTTTCTTGTCTCTATCCATTCATAAAATTTATTCCATGTCCGATAATATTTCGAGTCTTCTTTATCTTTAATTTTTAAGGTTAATCTATCCATTTTGGCACAATCCCAATTTTTCCTAATTATATCCTCATCCGATGGATAAAATAAGCACAAATGTAAACTTAGTTGAGATCATATTTGCAGCCACAAGGTCAACCTATTTCATCCAAGAAATGCCTGCAAATCACCCTCCATTTCTGGCAATAGTTCCAAGAATGTTGTTTCTCATAGAACCATAAGGAATTTTTATAATGAGCAATTAATTTTCTTCTGCAAGATGGGTGATGTACATTTTCCCCAAGTCCTTGCAAAAAAAACCAAATAGCCCAGTGAGACACAACACTACAGTTGTGTTAGGTCAGCTTGTGATACAGCATATAAACTCTGCAACTGAAAAGTTTATACTTGCCACGAAATGTAATTATTCTCAGATGGCAGATGGGCTCCTTGATGTACAAAGACCCCAACTGTAAAACGTGAGGCTGCTATATCAGCTTCATTACAGTCCTATTTTGAGGCAGCGTTAGCCATTTCTTATTAAATGGGATACTCTGGATGTATTAAGTGAAATGTGCTAATTGTCCTTGCTTGGATCTTTCAGTTACTAAATTAACCCATGACCTTTTAGTGAAAATAGGAGCAACAGATGGAAGCTCTTACATGAAACTGTCCTAAAGACCAGGCTCCAACACAGTGTTCATTTCGTGCTGATTTACAAGCTAAAGATGACAACCAAGTTATGCTTTGCACACAGAGAATAAAATAACATAACATAATACAGAGTTGGAAGGGATCTTGGATGTCTACTAGTCCAACCCCTTGCTCAAGCAGGAGATCCTATACTATTCCAGACAAATCAAACATCCACACTTCCTATCCCAAGTCCTTGGGAAAGACTCTATAGATGGATAAAAATGGCAATCCAGTCTAAACATCTGGCTGACTGCGTGAACAATTAACAATATTATCAATCACCTGTCTGGCATCTATCATAATCTATCATCTATCTTAAATAAAAAATATTATCTATCTAATTTATCATCTACCTCTGTCTGTCTGTTTTCTCTCTCTCCTATCTATCTATCTATCTATCTATCTATCTATCTATCTCTATCTATCATCTATCATCTATCATCTATCTATCTATCTATCTATCTATATCTATCTATCTATCTATCTATCTATCTATCTATCATCTATCATCTATCTAATTTAATCAAATGGCTGTCCCTCTCTCTTAAAAATCTCCAGTGATGGAGCACCACAACTTCCAGAAGCAAGTCGTTCCACTATTTGTTCTTATTGTCAAAAAAAATTTCCTTCGTTCTAGGGTGGATCCCTCTTTGAATAATTTCTAACTGTTTCTTCATATACTGTCCTCAAGAGCTTTGAAGAATAGGTCAACCCCCTCCGCTTTGTGACAATTCCTCAAATACTGAAAGTCTGCTATCATGTCACCCCTAGTCCTTCTTTTTATTAACTAGACATACCTAATTCCTGCAAGCGTATCTTTCTTATGTTTTAGCCTCCAGTCCCCTAATCACCTTTCTTGCTCTTCTCTGCACTCTTTCTCAACCTCATTTTGAGTGTCAGTGGTGGGTTTCAAATTTCTTTAGAACCTCTTCTGTAGGTGTGGCCTGCATTGGGAGTGGCTTGCCGGCCATGTGATTGGGTGGGAGTGGCTTGCCAGCCATGTGACTGGGTGGAAGTGGCTTGCCAGCCATGTGACTGGGTGGAAGTGGCCAACTTGTAAAATGTGGTGAAACTCACTTAACAACGCTCTTGCTTAGCAACCAAAATGTTGGCTCAGAAACTCTTGCATTTGAAACACACAAGTCTTAAAGCTGTCAAGTTACAAGACCCTTGTACCCCTAAACCTTTAGAACCCCCCCCCAAGGAGTGTTCAAACTTGACAGCTTTAAGACTTGTGGACTTCAACTCCTCTCTCTCTCTTCATCTTGCTGACGTGCAGACGTGGGGGGGGGAGGGAGCCGGAACCGGTTCCAAACGGCACTGTAGGTTTGTGGAACCTCTTATACAGAAGAGGTTAGAACTGGCAGGAACCCACCCTGAGTGCGGTGACCAAAACTGGATGCAGTATTCTAGGTGTGATCTTAATAATATCATGGGCTACGAAAGCTTTGGGGTTGAAGGATTTCCATCTTAGACTATAGAGCAGAGGTTTCAAACTCAAGGCCCGCGGGCCAGATCCAGCCCACAGGATGTTTAGATCTAGCTGGCAGGGCCACCCTGGAAACAACACAAAATTGTCTGCTAAAACGTCTTGCCTGCTAATGACTACTAACCGCTTCAAACTCGATTGCAGAAAATATGACTTCAGCAACAGAGTAGTCAACGCCTCTGTTGTTACCGCCTCAAACCCCCACAGCTTCAACCTTAAATTGTCTATTGTGGACCTCGCTCCACTCTTAAAGAGGTCCATAAGGGGGGGGGGTCGTACATAAGCACCCAGCGTGTCTACTGTCCCTGTCTCACTGTCCCCATTTATCTGTATTTACTTCCTTTGTTCATGTTTATGTTCATACCTATACTTGTTATCTTGTACATGTTCAACAAATAAAGAAACAAAAAACAAATAAATAAAGGACTGGCCCAGGGTGCCTCTGCCAGCAAAAACGGAGCTCAGGAAGGCCGTTACTTTTTCACTGGCAGACGGCTGCAGGAAGCCGTCGCAGCTGAAAATTGAGCCTCGACAAGTGACGTCGAGCTGGCCATGCCCATCCCCAGCCAGCCTCCTCCCCCCCAGGTCAAACACCCTGATGCGGCCCTCAATGAAATCGACATCCCTGGTATAGAGTCGTCCTGGCTGCAGAAAAGGGACGAGATTGCTGTTAGAGATGCAAATATCTTGGCATGCAAGATATTTGAGTAGTTAAACTCCACCTATGCCTGGCAGAACTGGGTGAAAAACATCTTTATGGAGATAAATTACATTCAGAGAGAGTTGCTTGGTGAGCAGTTCAATAAAATGAGGCAAGTGAGGTAGTACCCCGAATTCCCAGAAGTGATGTGGCTGGAAACATTTCAGGCACTTTGTTGAGAAGAGCAACCAAGATGACTAGGGGACTGGAGGCTAAAACATAGGAAGAACGGTCGCAGGAAGTGGGCAGGTCTAGTTTAATGAAACAAAGGACTAGGGGAGACATGATAGCAGTCTTCCAATTTCTCAGAGGCTGCCACAAAGAAGAGAGAGTCAAGCTATTCTCCAAGGCATCTGAAAGCAGGACAAGAAGCAATGGGTGGAAACTAATCAAGGAAGAAGCAACCTAGAACTAAAGAGAAATTTCCTGACAGTTAGAACAATTCAGTGGAACAACTTGTAAATGCTCCAACACTGGAAGTTTTTAAGAAGATGTTGGATAACCATTCATCTGAAGTAATATAGGGTTTCCTTTCTAGGCAGGGGTTGGACTAGAAGACCTAGAAGACTTTCTTTTTCTTATTCTATTCTATTCTATTTCATTGTTTCACTTCAAAATTCCTCTTCCCAATGTTAGAAAAAGTATTTAGCATTTAGTGCTTCGGGTGTTCTTAAAACACATCCAAAAACCAGTTAAATCTCTCATCATTCATTGAGTCCCATGAGAAATTTTTCTTTAACAAAGCAATTATATGTATGCCTGCTTAAAAAACAGAAGATCCAGGAAAACTCAATACAGGTAGTCCTTGATTTACAATCATTCATTGAGTGACCGTTTGAAGGTATAACATCACTGAAAAAAGTAACTTATGACCGTTGCAGAAGATCCCCAAGGTCACGAGTTCAAAATTCAAATGTTTGGCACCTGGTTCATATTTATGACAATCACAGTGTCCAGGGTCACAGGAGCACTTTTTACAATTTTCTGACAAGCAAAATCAATGGGGAAGCCAGATTCACTTAACAACCAGGTTACTAACTTACAACTGCAGTCAAAGGTGGTATTCAACCGGTTCAGATTGGATCGGCCGAACCGGTAGCGGAAATCGCAGGTGGCTCCACCCAGCCGCGCCCGGCTCTACAGTATCCCATTTGGGCCCTTTTTTCGCCAAAAGCACATGCGCGGAAGGATCTTAGCAACTGTGGCAAGAAAGGTCATAAAGTGAGGCAAAACTAACATAACAATTGTTTCCCTTAGCAACAGAAATTTTGGGCTCAACTGTGGTCATTAAAGTCAAAGGCTCCTTGTACTTGGGAGTCAGCTGCAAAGCTAAATTTGTGCAAGACACTACCCTTCCAGTGGTATATTTGAAGCCTGCCCTTATCCAGTCGTTCAAAAATGTTCCCTCGCATTGCTTCTCACACAAAAACGGAGGGCGAATTTGCAGGGCAGTTTGCCTAAAGCAGAGTAAACTTGCTTGCTTGGGAAGCCTTTTAAAGTATTGAGTTGTCTGTGCAGCAGCTCAAAAGTTTATTCTTCTGGAGCTGCATGTCTATTTTTATATCTTCTCCTTGGTTCCCATGCTAAAACTTTGCAAATAAGTTATGCCTATTTCTGCTTTTTAAGGGTAAAAATTTTGGATGACACAATAGGAAAGAGACATGATTCCTTGAGTGCATTAAATTGTCCTTCCTTTTTAAAAATTATTATAATTAGCTGATAACCCGCCGTGCCTGTGTATTTATTTATAGGGGGAGAATGTCTGGATCAAACATAATTTCTAATGTTGGATTTTTCCCCTTACCAGAGGGAGACCCCTTGTGGAGTACTGGGAAGCTGTTACCATGGCAACTCTACTGCGCTGCACAGTAGAATCCATTTTATGGCAGTAGGGTAGAAGTCATTTTAAGGCACAACAGGCTGTATCTTAACAGAAACATCCCGAGGGCTGTTATATCTATCTATTTATCTATGTATGTATCTATGTATGTATGTATGTATGTATGTATGTTATGTTTGTATCTATGTATGTATCTATGTATGTATCTATCTATCTATCTATCTATCTATCTATCTATCTATCTATCTATCTATCTATCTTATCATAATATATATATATATATATAGATATGTGGTGGTGTGTTGTGTGTGTGTGTGTGTGTGTGTGTTTTATTTGTATATATAAAGTATATAAATATATAAGTATATAATTATAAGTATATAAAATAAATATATATTTGTATATTAATTATATATAATATATATATATATATATATATCGAGAGAGAGAGAGAGAGAGAGAGAGAGGAGTAGTAGTAGTAGTAGTATAGTAGTAGTAGTAGTAGTAGTAGTAGTACTGTTTTAAAAAAACATTTTTAAAAGCTTTTTAAGTGCATTGCATATTCTTGTCCTTTCTTTTCTTTTTTTAATAGTACTGGTTTTTTTAAGCAGATGGAAATTGAAGAGAACTGAACTGCTTGAGAGAAGCAGGAAAGTTCATTTGACTTTGGTGGCTAGGCTTGTACAGCCCAGAGACTTAGCCGACTGAAGTTTATCTAAAAGCTTTTCTGTGAGTCTTGTAAACCTACTTAATCGAATTGAATTAGCTATGACTGAGCAAACTTTGACTATCAGGTTATACAAGGAGAACCACATTCATTCCTCCTTTACATGAGTTGCCATGGTTTTTGACCATATGATTGAATTAAAGCATCCCTGAGTGGCTTCACATAGGATAACTCTTATGGTTGCAAAGTTAATGGTAGAATTTGTGATTGTTCACAGCAAAAATTAAATAGTTCACACATAGAATAGAATAACAGAGTTGGAAGGGACTTTAGAGCCGAGGTGGCGCAGTGGTTAAATGCAGCACTGTAGGCCACTTCAGCTGACTGCAGTTCTGCAGTTCGGCTGTTCAAATCTCACCGGCTCAGGGTTGACTCAGCCTTCCATCCTTCCGAGGTGGGTAAAATGAGGACCCGATTGTTTGGGGGCAATATGCTGACTCTGTAAACCGCTTAGAGAGGGCTGAAAGCCCTATGAAGCGGTATATAAGTCTAACTGCTATTGCTATTTAGAGGTCTTCTAGTCCAACCCCCTGCTTAGGCAGGAAATCCTACACCACTTCAGACAAATGGTTATTCAATCTCTTCTTAAAAACTTCCAGTGTTGGAGCACCCACAACTTCTGGAGGCAAGTTGTTCCACTGATTAATTGTTGTAACTGTCATGAAATTTCTCCTTAGTTCTAAGTTGCTTCTCTCCTAGATTAGTTTCCATCCATTGCTTCTTGTACTGCCCTCAGT
Source organism: Thamnophis elegans (assembly GCF_009769535.1). Lineage (NCBI taxonomy): Eukaryota > Metazoa > Chordata > Lepidosauria > Squamata > Natricidae > Thamnophis > Thamnophis elegans. Next base: position 21,749,825 of record NC_045556.1, on the reverse strand, counting down.
TGCTTTGGAGAATGAATCTTTTCTGATAGGATTCACTTTGGATATTAGAACCCTTCCCAATATACATATAGTCCTCAGCCTATCGCCACAGTTGAGCTCCAAGCAAGATGCTTGTTTTTGGGTTTAGCCTCATTGTACAATTCTTGCCCCACTTGTTAATGGATCACTGCAGTTGTTAAGTGAATAATTTGGCCATTAAGAGAACCTGGTTTCCCCCATTGACTTTGCTTGTTGGAAGCCAGCTGGGAATGGTGATCATGTGACCTTGGGATATTGCAACTGTCATAGCAATAGCACTTAGACTTATATACCGCTTTAACAGTGCTTTACAGCCCTAAGCAGTTTAGAGTCAGCATATAAGTACATGCCAGTTGCCAAGCATCCAAATTTGGATCACATTACCACGGGGATGCTGCACAGGTCGTAAATGTGAACGCCGGCCTAAGTCATTGCTGTCGTAACTTCAAACAAAAGGTCGAGGACTACCTGTATGGATTACAATGCTCATAGGTAATTGATCAAATCCACAAAAGAAACTTCTTTTAATGTTGCAATGTAGGACATAATTGGAAGAACGGTTGCATGAACTGGGCCTGACTAGTCTAGAAGAGAAAACCAGGGGAGACAGGATAGCAGTCTTCCAATATCTGAGGGGCTGCCAGAGAGGAAAGGGTCAAGGCCAGACAAGGAATAATGGATGGAAACTGACCAAGGAGAGACTCAATCTGGAAATAAGGAGGAATTTTCTGACAACCCATGGAAGTTGTGGGGGCTTCATCACTGGAGGCTTTCAAGAAGAGACTGGACTGCCATTTGTCGGAAATGGTGTAAGGTCTCTTGCTTGGGCAGGGGGGGGGGCTGGACTAGATGACCTACAAGGTCCCTTCCAATTCAATTAATCTGTTAACTTTGTGATTTGTGGAAGCATAAAAGCAGCAGAGACCAAGAAGGTTTTTGACAACTAGCTCTACAGTTGTCCTTGTCAATTAAAGGTACATGTTCTCAAACAAGAGTGACAGGCGACTTATGTCACAAAACCACTGTACGAAATACATATGAGTCATGGTCCTGAAATCAATCCAAGATTACCAGCTTGTACAGTAATAGATAGTTTGAATTTTCCCTTTCTCCAACAGTGGCACCGGCCCTCTAATTCTGGCCTGGTGACATTTGAAGAGTCCCTCTGCAGCTTACACTTGATAGTGTTATCCCACTTACCAGAAGTTGAGATGTAAACAATAATAGGCAAAATGTACCAATTATCCAATTTGCTAAAAACACAGCAGTATATTCACGGAACTATATAGGTAGGCCTCGACATACGACAGTTCATTTAGTGACAATAAACCAATTTCACACTGTTGCAGCCCTTGGTCACGTGATCAAAATCCACACGCCTGGCACCTGACTCATATTTATGATGGTGGCAGTGTCCTGGCGTCCTGTGATCCCCTTTTGCGACCTTCTGGCAAGCAAAGTCAATACAGGAAGCCCAATTCACTTAACAAGATGTTACTAACCTTTCAGCTGCGGTGATTCAGTTAACAACAGTGGCAAGACAAGTTGTAAGGTGGGGCAAAATTCAATACTTTGGATCTTTAGGTAGTGCTCGATTTACAACAGTTCATTTAATGTCAGTTTAAAGTTACAATGGCCTCAGAAAAACAGACTTACGACCTGTACTCACGCTAAGACTGTTGCGCCACTCTCATAATCATGTGACCGCAATTTGGGCACATGGCAACTGGGTAAAATTTGTGACCATTGCAGCATCCTGCTGTACATGATTGCAATTGATTATCTTTTTTTGGGGGGGGGGGAATTTCCAGCAAAAAAAACCATGGGGGAAACTGGATTCTTTTAACAACGGGTGATTTGCTTAACAACTGCTGTAAAAATTGTAGTAAAATCAGGTCTAATTGAATTTACAGCTGCCATGACCTAAAATGGAATTCCATTTTAAAATTTTCAAATCTTCCTTTCTTCTTAGTTTGGATCCACTGGAAGCAAGGGAGTGAGCTTCAACTATAGTGATTGGATTCAGCTGCAAAACCTGAGGTTGGTACTACCTGTGTACAGTTCTGTAGCAGAATCCCACCACTACAGATGAAATCCACTCCATTGCTCCCAGTGGATCCAAACTAAGAAGAAAGTAAGATTTTAAAATTTTTAAATGGAATTCTATTTTAGGTCATGGCAGCTGTAAGTTGAATTAGATCTGATTTACTACATTTTTACAGCAGTTGTTAAGATTTGAAAATTATTTCTGGGAAGCTTTCTTGTTCCACAGCAGAATAGAATAGAATAGAATGGAATGAGATGGGGACTGGTGGGACTGGAACGGAATAGGAATAGAATGGAATAGAATAGAATTAGGCATAGAATTGGGAAGAGAATTAGGAATAGAACAGAAAATAGAATTAGGAATAGAATAGAATAGAATTAGGCATAGAATAGAACAGAAAGAGGAATAGAGCTGGAAGGGACTTTGGAGGTCTTCTAGTCCAGCCCCCTGCAGCAGAATGTATATCATTTCAGACAAGTGACTGTCCAATCTCTTTTTAAAAACCTCCAATGATGAAACACCCACAACTTCTGGTTGCAAGCTGTTCCACCAGTTAATTGTCCTCACTGTTAGGAAATTTCTTCTTAATTTTAGGTTGCTTCTCTTTTAATTAGTTTCCAATCATTGTTTCTTGTCCTGCCTTCTGGTACTTTGTAGAATAATTTGATGCCCTCTTTTTGTGGCAGCCCTTCAAATACTGGAATACTGCTATCATGTTGCCTAATTCTTCTTTTCTTTAGATGAGCCAAACTAAACAAATTAAAAAGGAGAAAGAGACACATTCTTTTTCAATGTTTAATGCTCAACAGAAAAAATAGTGTGAAGTTCTAACACTGTTAAACCATCACCAACATTACAATTGTGATTATTTCCAGGGCAAACTACATCATCAAATCCCACCTGACATTACTCACTAGTTAAAACATCTACTACAGCCATTGCGATCACTTACTACAGCCATTATCCTACTACAATTGTACAGAGCTCACACTGTAGCTCAAACATGTTTTTTCTTAATTTCTCTGACATAACTACAACATCAAACTTACTAGAGTTAAAACTGATGAAGCAAGCTAGTTACAAATACCTCTACTCTTGGTGCTTTTAATTGACTTAAATCTGGAACTTTTATTAGTTTCAAATCCTGCATTTTAATGAGAAGTAAAGGCACATAGTTATGTGAAAACTTGAGTTGAAAAGAAATTTGCTTCCAAATTAAGTTTACAGTATTATCAGTGGAAGATTCTGCCACCATGATCAAGGAAGCCTATATTTGTATTAAATAAAATATTTCCCTACAAAACACCATATTGTGCACTTTCTTCTGGAAAAAAAAGTTTTAAATAAGACCTACTATTGTTGAGGTGAAAGTAATATTTTCTTTCGTGATCAAAGCATACTTTTCAATGGAACAGATTTGCCCTACGTGCATATTTATATCAAGATAATTAATAAAACTTTCATCCATTTTGCTCTTTGTGGACAAAAACTCAAGCATCAACCCAAATTGAATTCAGTTTCAGATGTACAAAAAAAAATAGTGAAATCAGCTTAAATTATAAGTGTGAATCCATTCACTTGTGTCTCAATGTAAGCATTCACTGAAAAATTTGCTGGAAAAAATCCATCAAATCAAGTGCTAAAAAGACCCGTTTAAAATCCTGGCAATGCTGGCAACAGATAGCCAATATAGATAATCTAAGACAGCACCTAAAGTAAAAAAGAGGACAAAAAATGACCTTAAACTTGTGCATATTAAGCTATATAAATATTCAAAAGTAATTACTGTGTCTTGCAGAAATCGTGTCTATCATATTATGATGGGTGGTTGGTGAGCTCTGTGCCTCTAAATCAATTTCTCAACTTTGGCAACTTTTAAAATGGATGGACTTCAATTCCCAGAATTCCCCAGCCAGTCACGTATAAAGACCAATATGGGCTCTATGGCTGCCTGGAGAATTCTGGGAGTTGAAGTCCACCTATCTTCAAGTTGCCAAGGTTGAGAAACACAGCTCTAGATGCATAGAGTAGATGGACAACATTGGGCGTCTCTACTCTTCCTTCCTAAGATTTTTTCTTCAAACCCAACTTGATTTACGTCTAAAGTAGACACAAGACTCTATTAAAACAGGTAGTCCTCGACTTATAACGATTTATTTAGTGACTGTACAATGATACTGAAACAGGAGACTTATGACCGTACAGTATCCCTGTGATCACAAGATCAAAATACAGGTGCTTGGCAATTGACTCATATTATGACAGTGTCCCCGGGTCACGTGATCCTCTTTTGCGACCTTCTGACAAGTGAAGTCCATGGGAAAGCCAGATTAACTTAACAACCAGGCTACTAACTTAACAAATGCAGTGATTCACTTAACAACTGTGGCAAGAAAGATCGTAAAATGAGGCAAAACAAATGTTTCAGTCAGCAGCAGAAATTTGGGTTCAATTGTGGCCGTAAGTCGGGGACTACCTGTATATTCTAACTTTATTTTTTCTATTGGGTGGATTTCATAATTTGCCCCCCCCCCCATTTGGGGAGGGAGGTCTATTCCATGGTATTATCTGCAGCAAGGAGATTGTTTGATCCTGAGCTGGTGGGCTTCCCAAAGACACTGGGTTGGTTGCTATTAAAGCACTGTGAATGATGGACACTTCTCAATTTAGATTCAAAGCTATAGTGGCTTTTCTCCACCCTGAGCAAATTGTAAGTCATGTAACTGAATCCAATCTAAGTCCCACATAGCTTATGCTAGGAACGTATCTCCATATCGTCTGCATATGATGATCTTTGATACGTGAGGAAAATCGCTCTTGGAAAATAGTCACCTTTCAACGCAGTTTCTTCCTCATGTTTATTTGCCAGCATCGCAGGCTGCTACTTTAGTTAATTTAAAGCATTGAAAATATTCCAACCTCTAGCACTTTATAAAAAAGGAGCTTAGGATCATGGATCCAAAACTTTGTAGCCCAGGTTCAAGGTGATTACATTCTTCTTGTGACTCAGAGTTCCAAAGAAATGCAGTTGTGCAAGAATTGTGCTCTATGTACAGTAGATCCTGTGACACACAATAGGCCCTGCTCTGGTGGCTTTAATTAAAGCACAACACGTTAATTTAGCAACTGAAGCTTCCCCTGTTTATCTCATGAAATGTGGAAATGCATGAAAGGCGAGAACCTAATTCATGAAAAAACTGGCATTGCTAGTAAAGTGTCCTCATTGCATTCTCCACTTTGCAACAAGTGTAGAGTGTAACTGTGTATGTTGTGTATGTTTCTGTGTGTGAGAGACACGAGAGGAAGGGGAGAGAAAGAGAGGGAGGGGAGAGAGAGGGGGGGATAGGGAAAGAGAGAGAGGTGAGGGAGGGAGGGAGGGGAGAGGGAGAAATGGAGGGAGAGGGAGAGAGGAGGGAGGGAGGGACAGGGAGAGAGAGAAGGGAGAGAGGAGAGAGAGAGAGAAAAAGAGGGAGAAGAAGAGAGAGAGGGAGAGAAAGGAGAGGAAGAGAGAGATGGAGGTGAGAGAGATGGAGGGGAGAGAGGAAAAGAGGTGGAGGAGGAGGGAGGAGGAGAGAGGGAGAGGGAGGGAGAGAGGGGAGAGGGAGAGGAGGGAGAGAGGGAGAGGGAGGGAGAGAGGGAGAGAGGAAAGAGAGAGGGAGAAGGGAGGGAGAGGGAGAAAGGGGGAGAAATAAAGGGAGGGAGAGAGAAACAGAGGGGGAGGGAGAGGAAGGGAGGAGAGGGAGGGAGAGATGAAGGGAGAGAGGAAAGAGGGAGAGGAAAGAGGGGGGAGAGAGGAGAGGGAGAGAGAGAAAAGGTCAATGACCTGACATAATATTAGCAATTTGTTGTTCCTTTTGGTCACTTATTTTTTTAAAATGTCGCTGAATAAGAGTTTAGAAGGAGAGATCTAGCAGATCAGCCACATTTTTGCTATAGTGTACACAGACTTGTTTCCATAAACTGCGATCCCAACAAGCTGCCTTGTTCCTTGGATTGTTAATACAGCTAGTTCTTGACTTAATGGCTATTCGCTGAGTGACAGTTTGGAATTACAGCCGGACTGAAAAAAGTGACAGTTTGTACCACAGCCGTGGTCGGGGATCACAATTTGCTCCTTCCCAGCTTCCAACAAGCAAACTCAATATGGGGGGAAGGTAGATTCACCTAATGACCACAGTAAAAATGGTCGTAAAATTAAATGTTATCATGTAATGCAATCATTTAACCATCACCTGCTTAACAAGGAATTGTCAGTCCTAATGTGATTGTAAGCCAAGGGCTCTCTGTATGTCTATTCTGGACAATCCACGGGAATCAGTATGATTTTGACTTAAATGTCATTTTTTTTTTTAAAAAAAGGCTACTTTTTAAATTGAGCAAAAAATGGTATTTCCTTACCACTTAAATCCTTTCTCAAACAGAAACAAGGAAACTACAAAAAAAATCGTGTTGAGATATCCACAGCATCAGTAAAATGAAATCTTACGTAATTTAAGAAAAGAATGCTGCTAAAATATTACTGCATCAGAATATTACGTTCCACGTCCTTTGTTCAGGACGAAGGACGAAATATTCCCAGGTTTAAAACTCAGCGATGCAGCAGTTAAGCTTCTAGGTTTTTAAAAACAAAACTTGGAAATGTTAGTTTTTAAAACCAGGGTCCCTGGTCCTCGTCTTCCCCTCGTTTTCATTGAGGAGTAGAAGGGCAATTTTCTTTTCATCTGAAACACCGATCGTTGGTCAACCATTCTTTGCAGTTGCACAGTTTGATCGAACGTGGATCCTCTGACTTCTGCTCACTCTCTGGGTCTTTCCAAACCTCTTCCATCCTGCCTTCAGGTTGACTGTTCTTGTCTACTTGATACAACTAGGGTAGCTTGTGGCTCTCTCCCACCCATTTGTTTATGTCCATCTGGAAGGGTAAAGGACGTTTCTTCTCGATTCTGATTTGCCCAACAGATTTGCTGTTTCTGAGAGTCCATCCTGTGGGGAAATTCCATACCGCTGAGGAGTTGAGTATCAGGACTATGGAGCCTTTGCCCAATCTGAATGTGTGTTGATTGCTGATCTCTGCAGGACTTATTTTTCCAAGGTCGTCTTCTGGAGAACCAATTCCTGGAGATCCAAAACAAAATCTTGGGACATGAAATCATGGCTCTGGACTTCTTCTGCCCTAATTTTACGATGTACCGACCCTTCAGAAGAAAGCATCTGCCCCAATTCATGGACCTTTTGGTGCTGTTCAGAAATGGGCTCTGTAAAACAATTGTTCACTTACAAATTCCTTCGGACTTAATTTGATATGTCCGATTGTAGTGTTAACATCCAGCACCTTCTCCTCACCAGGCTTGGTGGAACCATCATCTGATGTCTTGGGGACGGAATTCATAAATGTTTTGGTCAGATGTTGACGTGTCCTTCTGTCCTAATGTATCTTTTTCACTGTTCTTCAAACCAGATCATGGTCTCCAGTGGAAAAAAGGCACTTCATAGATTTCTTGTTCAACATGTATTTCTTTGGGATCTATTTGGAGTGTCTTACTGATGTGCTCATTGCTATGGGATCTTTCTCTGGGAAAAGATATCCCTTTTTAGCTGATGACAAGTCTGAAGCTGATCCCTCAAACGTGATTTTTTCAACAATTTGTTTGGAATCCAATGTGATATGCTTGGAGGATCTGATATCACTTGAAATCGGATGTGAGTAGTAGAATTTTCAGGATACTCACTTCTTCAGATGTATAAATAGGACTTCTATAAATTATTTTTTCTGTGGTTTCCGTGTGTTTCAGGACTCAACTTATTTCCTTCTGAATTGACCTGCGTCTGTGGATACTCTGTTGTAAAGTCCACTGTTCCAAACTCCAGAGTGTCAGAAGTAGGACCTTCATAAAAGACATGTTCAGTCTTACGGATTTCAGTTGGACCAACAACAACATGCCGGATGTGTCTGTGATCTCAAATGACTCCTTAGAAGGATAGGCATCTTCTCTCTTACTGGTGTCTTCTGTGGTCAAAGTGTGGAGGAAACTCTACGTGATGTTTTTCATCCTGCCAAGTTTCTGTTCTTTCTTTATGTATTGCTCAAAGCTACTTCATTTGGTGATTGTTTGGACAATTTCATCTGATCGGCCCCAACTTCACCAAGCCACTCTGTACTCAACTGGTCAGTGTCTATGGTCTGGGATAAATTAACTTCTGCAAACGATAGTAAATACACCTCTTTTTCAGGGTACTCTACTTTTTTAATATCCACTTCCAAGGTACTAGAGTCAGCTTTGTCCTCTTCGGTGAGTTCACCAAGTTCCTGTTTCACAGTTCTGGAAGAGTTGCTTCAAGCTTCCCTAGTGCCTCTTTCAACTGATGTTTAGGATCCTTTGAATGGTGAGAAAAAATCCTTTATTGATTCTTGAAATTCATGTGGGATTTTAATCCTTCTCATAACTAGAGATTCAGCATGGGCCACCTGTTCTTTGGGGCTTCTGCCTTTGAGATAAACGGCCCGGCATCTGCGCCAATTACTTGATAAATCATTTCTGATGAAGCCAGACCCTCCTTATTGGTTTGAGACCCTTCCAGAAATTCATCTTGCCAAGGAATATTTCATGTTGATTTCTTCAAATGGATTTGACCATAGGTGGAACCTTCCCTTCCTCATATCCAAACGGGTATTCATCTGGAGTGGAAACAAAGTACTTTCTTCATCCACAACATCATCTCCCTCAGATACTTCTTCCACATGAGACACAATCTCATCGGGTTGTTTTCCTTACGGTCTCCAGAAACACTTGGGGTGGCTTTCTTTATCACTATGATAGGATGTTCTCTCCATTGAGAAATGTGTCTTCTGCTTCTTCTACTTCGAATGGGGTTGAAAAACTCCACCCTTTCATCAACTATAGTTGCGGGCTCTTCATGATCTCAACTTTAATAGTCCTCTGGGCTTGTTTTCCATTCCTTTATCCCAACATTAATTATATTGTCTAGGACATTTCATCTAAACTTCCTTTGGTATCCTCCAATACTTTTTTAAGATTTTCTCTAAGAAACTTCCCATCAGACTTATTAGACGCATCAAGGTCATCTTCTGAACTGTGGACTCTATGCTGATCTTGGTTTTCACTTTTCCATCCTCAGAAATTTCCTTTTCGAAGGAAGTTATTTTAGCTTCGGGGGAAGTCCTTTCTGAAGACTTTTGTACAAAACCTTAAGGATGTCAGAAACAATGCTCTCTGCTATACTCTCAGTGGTGAAGCATCTATTTCAGAATCCTCTTCTTTGGTTCTATAACCTTGAGTCATTTCATTCCCGAGTTTAAATTCAGCTTCTTCTTTTGATTTTTCTGGAGGAGTTGGAAGTCTTGCAGTGTATCTCTATATTGTGATTCTTCTGTAGGATTTTGCCTTCAGTATGTCCTGAATAAATGGGGACTCAAAAGTTTCTTGGGTTTTGAGGAGGTGGTCACAATTTTCTCCCTTCCAAACGTTTCTGTATCTTTTGGAATCTTCTTTCCTTCTGCCTCCACTTTAATCTGTTCCTCCCATCTTCTAAAAGGCACATTATCTTTCATTAATCTTTCCTTTTCTTAAAGATACTCTCTTCCACTGTATCCTCTTGTTCTCCACTTCCTTCACTTCGGCCTTCTTTGAACTGTTTTTTCTACCCCGTACAATTTCTCAAATTCTTCGTAGCAGAACCTGTTGCTTCTTCAGCCATTTTCCTTCTGCTCAACTCCTTCTACCAAAACAGTTTTTCTTCTTTTCCTGGCTTGCCCTCTTTGATAATTCATTGATGTAACCCAAAATTCCTTTCCTCGTCTCATATGGCTTCCTTTAGAAGAAGAAGAAGTGAGCTGGGAGACAGAGGTGAAGTGATGATCACGGTGGACCTGATGCCTTCAGAACTCATCGGCCTTTTCATTTGCTTCTGAAGGATAGTGGACTCTTTCAAAGCAGACGAATACTTCCCATTTCGGTTGTCTTCCTTTCAGGCGCTGGTGGCCTTGGCTGAAGGTCACTGTCTCTGCTCATCGATAAGGCGACGGTAAAACTTTGTCTTTCTCTCTGTCCAATCAGGCTCCTTTCATGAGTCACATGCCTTTCGGTAGTAGTTGAAGGACGCTGTCCTGGCCTGAAGGGTTCTTTTGGTAGCGCTTTTTCTCAGGGAGAACTCTTTGCCTTCTAGCACTTTCTGATAGATGAAAAACACAGAGCGGCTCATATTTGTTTGTGGGAATTTGTATCTTAGGTCAACATTTGGGATTCGGGAAGGCTTTTCTTCCTTTCTCCTGTTGATAAGCGGAGTATCGGTTGCTATAATCGTAACGCAGATTTCGGTCACCTGCAGGAGATAAATGATAATGGATATTAAATACCGTGTACTTACTTATTCATTTATTTTGTAACATACCTTTATTATTTTAGAAATAACTCAAGGTGGCAAACATATCCAACAACCTTCCTCCTCGTATTTTCCTCACAATAAAACAACACTGTGAGGTGAGTTGGCAAAGAGAGAGTGACTGACTCAATTCCCCAGCTGGCTCAGACAGAACTAGAACTCACAGGATCCTGGTGATTGGCCCAAAGTCATCCAGCTGGCTTTCATAGCTAAGACAAGAATTGAACTCACAGTCTCTAGCTTTCTAACCTGATGCCTTAACCACTAGACCACAAAGCAATAAGCTTTAGGCTTAAATCTAATCACAGTCTGAACCTATAAAAAATAGATCCGGTTGCTATCAGTTCTATTCATTTTTGCATCTCTTTGCAAAACAGAGATGACCGTTTGGGGTATAGGGCTTTATAATGCTCCAGTTTTTATATTCTTATTACTATACATTGCCAAAGCAAATGAAATTTGTCCTGCTTAACAAGCCAATTATTATTTTATTTATTAAATTTATATGCCACTCACTGTACTCTGTAAAGTGACAAAATGATATTCGGCACCCGAAATGAAATGCAAACCCATGACACGTATTCAGGTGTAACTACTACAAGAAATTTACAAGGAAGCCAAAATAAAGTTCATGCACGTTTTTAATTTCTTCAATCAGCTGATGTGAAATCCACTGGACGAACCAATTACTATACTCCCACTGCATTACCTAACTCAAATATAATAGTGATTTTATAAATTGCTACGTACGTTCGTTTCTTATTTTGAAGGGAATCCTACAACTTAGTACAGGTAGTCCTTGACTTACAATCACAATTGGAAGCAGAATTACTAAGCAAAGTGGTTAAGTAAGTTGGGTCTGATTTTACGACTATTTTGCCCACCGTTGTTAAGCAAATCACTGCAGCTGTTAAGTGAATCACATGGTTGTTAAAAGAAACCAACGTCCCATTTGACTTTGCATGTCAGAAACCCCTGATTTTACAACCTGGGGCAAAGCTCACGTAACATCGGTCTTGCTTAACAACGGAAATATTGGCCTCAGTTGCAGTCGTACGTTGAGGACTACCTGTATACAGTGATCTCATTATACAGGCTCCATATAGTTTGCAAACAAGCAGGAATGGATGTTGACCCCTCCTTTCTGCTTTTAAATGCATGATATATTTCCATCTTTCGTACCTTGGGGTAACCTTTTCCATGTTCTTCATTCCACATGAGAATCCATTGGCGACCTTCTGCTTCTAGCAAAGCTCTGCCGTACAGAAAAACAAAACTGAGTTAATAACACATTAAAATCTGTATGTCCTGTCCACATTAAAATGCATATATGTCCAGTGCAGCGTTTATCCATTAGAAATATGAACATGAACAAAGCAACCACAGTGCTTTTCAACCTCAGCCACTTTAAAATGGGTGGACTTCAACACCCAGAATTCCCCAGCCAGTCATGCTGCCATGTTGACTGAGGAATTCTGGGAGGTGAAGTCCACCCATCTTAAAATGGCTGAGGTTGGGATGCACTGATCCAGGGCAACATCTGCTTTCCTTAATTTTCACTGCAATATTATGAAAGCAAGAATGCTACAAGCTCGTATTTCCTCTTCTTTTTTCTTACACATTCTGTCTCAGACAAAAATTTACTCTTTTCCCTTTGGGAAATTAATTTTTCTGCCTGGCCCGTGAATAGAATCAGTCTTGATTAACTTTAACCAAGGTCTCTAAATAACTTTGGCTAATCACATTTTTTAACTGATTAAATCAAAAACATTCAAGTTAAATCTTTCACATTATAGCATTTGCAGAACCAGAAGGGAACGCAAATTACGTTGTCTACCGACCAACTGAATTAACACGGCATGTAACTGAAATTCAGTCTGCTATCTTTTTTTTTAATAGAAGTCGAAGGAGAGGAGAATTTTGCATACTGGGATAATATCACTGAAAAATATTGAGTTGAAACCAGAAACATGTCTCCTAGGTACTGATATATTACCAGAGGGTTGTGATAAAGGGACTACATATTTAGTTTTACATATACTGATAGCAGCAAGGATCATATAGCTAAATATTGGGAAAATATGAACACCACGCCAGGGGAGATTGTAATTCGAAAAATTTTAGACTGTACAGAAATGGTTAGATCAGTGATGGCTAATTTTGTCGAGGTGTGCCAAAAGTGGGAGCATCGGGGGGGGGGGGGTTCATGTGCTTGCATGCTCACACCCATAATGCAATGCCCCCCCCACGCATGCACGCACAATCCCCCATTTTTCAGCAAAAAACGGCCAAAAATCAAAGGCGAAAACCATGGGGTTAGATTAACCTTCAAAATTAAGATGAAGAAGATACAGAATATTATATGATTTGGAATAAATTCTATGAATTGATAGAAGCAAGAGGTAGGAATTAGAGAATAGTAAGATCATAAATGTTAGCACTGAAAATAGGAATATAAGCATAATTACAATAATCACCAAAATGAAATTTTAATGTAAGACAAACTTAGCTAAAAGCTTTTTGGTTATATTATTATGTGGTTAATCTTTGGTGAGATTCACAGCCTTTGGGGCTGGTTGGTAGCTCAACAGCTCGAGTCCTAACCAAGGACCTAGGAACTGTAAGAGAACATCGGAGGATATAAGCTGTTCCAAGTAGGGTGGTTTTTTTGTAGAGTCAGAATGTTCAAGTCCGATAAATTTAGAATTTCCAAATAGCGATGATAATGATGATGATGATGATGATGATCATCATCATCATCATCATCATCATTATTATTATTGCGTGGTTAATCTTTGGTGAGATTCATAGCCTTTGGGGCTGGTTGGTAGCTCACAGCTCGAGTCCTAACCAAGGACCTAGGAACTTACGGTAACGTCGGAGGATATAAGCTGTTCCAAGTAGGGTGGTTTTTTGTAGAATCAGAATGTTCAAGTCAGGTAAATTTAGGATTTTCAAATAGCAGGTAGCCCTTTAGGTATTGCTCCAAGGGCTTCAATTACAATTGGGACAACACATGATTTCTTTTTCCACAGTCTTTCAACCTCAATTTGCAAGTCCTGGTACTTTGTAAATTTTTCTTGCTGTTTATCTTCAATTCGTGCATCTCCAGGTATTGCAATGTCAATGAACCATACTTTTTTCTTTTCAACTATTGTTATGTCAGGTGTGTTGTGGGCCAAGTGTCTGTCAGTCTGGATTCTGAAGTCCCTCAAGATCTTGACTTTCTCATTCTCTAAAACCTTCTCAACATTATTATCATTATTATCATTATTATTATTATTATTATATATTACATCATTAAATATGAAACTCAGCCAACTGAACATTCAAAATGTGTTACAAATACCAGTGACTGGTGCTAATGGTTGATACAGTTTGCTGCCAGCGTCCTAGGTATCAACCAAGACCCTTCTTAAAATATAAGATATTCTGGTAACGCATTTTTTTGCAGTTCTGCTGGTGTTATTGCAGGAAGCTGCAATTTGTTGCTGTAAATTTTTTGGCCTTTTCTATTTGTAAATGATATACCCTGACAATTTACTGTTTTTTTAAAAAAGTGTTTATGAATAAAATGTAGAAAAAAGAAAGAAAAAATGATTGAATACTCCATGAAAATTAAGCATGGATTATTGCAAACACTGGTAAATCCTTGCCTTAAGACCATTATTGAGTCCAGAATTTCTGATGATAAGAAAGTGGTTAAGTAAGTTTTGCCTGTTTTTATGACCATTTTTGCTACCATTGTAAAGGAAATCACTTGCAATTTAAGAGACTCCAGCGTCCCCATTGAACTTATGGGAAGCCAGCTAGGTAGGTTGCAAATGATAATCACTTTGAGATGTTGCAATGGTCAAAATATATAACCAATGGTATAAATATAACAAAGCTGATCACGTGAGTTTTTAAAGTTGAGCACTGGTCATAAGTCACTTTTTTCAGTGCCATTCTAACAGTTGCTAAACAAATGGTTGTAAGTTGGGGACTACCAGTATAGGAACTGACACATGGACTCTATGGAAGGTTTCCTGTTCAATCTATTGCATCTTCAAAGTAAGTGTAGGACATGACCAGGCTGAGCTGGAGGGAAGGGTCAAAGGCATCATCAGTCATGAGTCTCTGCACGCCCGCAGATCTAAGCCCAGCCCACCTTGAATGCCTCTCCCGCTCATTTCTCTTAACCATTAGTTGGTCAGATTCCTGTAGAGAGCTTAAGCTTGCAATAAATGTTTATACCCATTGAACTGCCTAGATCTCCTGATTTTCCTTGGCGCTTGATTGGAAAAAGTCATCGGATGCTTCAAGCAATTCAGGTGATCGGTAATATTAAATAAGAAAATTCAATAGCTCTAATTGACCATAATTGTTAGGGATATCCCTTTCAGTATAATTGCTAACTGACAATTGGACTCCTTCTCTGAAACAGAGTATTTTGAAAAATATATCTTTGAGTCTTTTTAATTATATTAAACTAGTTGGATACCCGTGCTTCACAATGAAACTATGTGATTGGGCAGTGCAGGAGAAATCCAGTTCACTCCAGTTCAATCCATTGGCTCAGTGGTGGTTGGTGATTGAAACACATAAGAGAATATCTCTCCCGCCGCCTTGAGTCGGGAAGCAATTTCATAGGTAGAAGGTGAAGGACATTTTGGTGAGGTACTGTAAGGAGCCCCAGACCGCTCCTGAATGAAGGAGTGGAATATCTGCCAGTTTGAACTGAGGTAATGGAATGTGAGGCAACTGGCAGTGGAACAGAGTTCTTTTCAGATGGGGCAGGGGAGTAGAACTCCTTAGCATCAGAGCATGTTAATTACTGTATAAGAAATACTAATGATCTGCTGGTTCATTTTGAAAAATCCTTTCTTAGTGAGCACCTAGAAGCCAAGAGGAACATACATGCCACATTTCAAGTTTGTAGGCTTTACAGTTCTGGAAATTTCGTGAGGAGTGAGTGATATTTGGCATATATATATATATATATATATTATTTATTTATTTATTTATTTATTTATATTTATATATTAATCAAGATATAAAGGGCGTTCAACGTAGTTAAGATACAATAAATCAGTCTGTCAAATGGTTTGCTGGTTAAAAAAAACTGTAAGAAATGCTAAAGTTAAACTACAGCAATACGGACACTCTCCTACAGCTATTAAATGCTCGGTCATTAAAGGCAACCAGTACAATATTTTAAACTCTGTAATCTCTCAAAACAACATTTTCAGTTTTGCTCCGCCAACTGCTTTGAGCTGATAATGCAGGACGATATCTACGCTGTAGAAGGAGCTCATTTGGAAATGTTGATAGCTAAGATTCCTGGAAAGCAATATGTTATTTGCCTTTAAAGACCCACAACATTTAAACACCTAGGAAATCTTACTTATTCTGTTCATTCAGAGTTATATAACAATAATGCAGCCAAGGAGTTTCACAGATTTGTAATCAGTTTAAATATTGCTACACGAATTGAAATGTCCCCTAAGTAAAATACAAGGAACGTAAATAAATGAATGGATAAAATTCTGTGTTGAATACAGTGCTTAATTTTATTTGTCCTCTATGAATATGTATGTATGTATGTATGTATGTATGTATGTATGTATGTATGTATGTATGTATGTATTATGGTGCACTAATTTTTAAAGAATTGCAACTGAACTTTTTTAAAAAAATTATTTATTTAGACGCATTGTGATCATGGAAAGTAGCTGTTTTTTCCTGTTCTGATCAGACTGCACCTGATATATTATGAGAACTGCTAATAGCCGAGGACTTTGACAAATTGTACTACAACATTTATACAAATATTTGAAGGAAGATGTAGAATGTAGAAACCAATGTGAGCTCTAGAATCAGTGGATGAAAATTGCAGGTAAGAAGCATTTGATTAAATGTTAGCATCAAATTCTCAGTATTTTTTTTAAAAATGGCCAATATTGAAACAATCTCTTGGACAATATATTTTTACTCTCTGAACATGATTCGTTATGTAGGAATTTGCTTCCAACAGAAGCTCTCAAACAGGACAGAACCAACTAAGTTGATTTATTGTAGACAAGACAGAAGCTGTATAAACACTGATCCACCAAAGTTATAACACAGAAAAGAATTCATATGTATGTTTGCTCCAAGGTTTAAATGCCAGGCCTTTTCCTCCTAGCTTTTCTAGCTAAAGAATAATTTATTTTCTCTTCACTAGGTCTTGCCTTGGACCAGTTCGTATTTGAGATGTGATGGATTTCCCTCTCACTGGAGACAAATTTTTACACAATAACAGAATTGAAAGAGACCTTGGAGGTCTTCTAGTCCAACCCTCTGCTCAAGGAGAACATTCTATACCATTCCAGACAAGTGGCTGCCCAGAGAGAAGTTCCTAGTCATCATGCTCCAGCATGAGTCCGAAAACTCGGAAAACAAACCCTCTAATCCCAGTGACCCACCCACACTGGATTCTGCAACATTATCCTGAGACACATATATTTACCTTCATTTGTAAGAAAATTATATCTATAGGATATGTTTAGAATACACTGTTGTATCCAAAATTGGAAACTAGGCAATGGAAGAGGTAGAGATGGGAGAAATAGAATAGAATATAACAGAGCTGGAAGAGACCTTGAAGGTCATCTAGTCGAACCCCCTGCTTAATCAGGAAACCCTATACCATTTCAGACAAATGGTTATCCAACATCTTCTTAAAAACTTCCAGTGTTGGAGCATTCATGAGTTCTGGAGGCAAGTTGTTGCACTGGTAATTGTTTCTAACTGTCAGGAAATTTCTCCTCAGTTCTAAGTTGCTTCTCTCCTTGATTAGTTTCCACCCATTGCTTCTTGTCCTGCCCTCAGGTGCCTTGGAGAATAGTTTGACTCCTCTTCTTTGTGGCAGCCCCTGAGATATTGGAACACTGCTATCACGTCTCCCCTAGTCCTTCTTTTCATTAAACTTGACATACCCAGTTCCTGCAACCGTTCTTCATATGTTTTAGCCTCCAGTCCCCTAATCCTCTTCGTTGTTCTTCTCTGCACTCTTTCTAGACTCTCCACATCTTTTTAAATTGTGGCAACCAAAACTGAATATGCAGATTGAGCAGCCAAAAAGTGGATGCAGACAGAGACAAAGATCCAACAGAGGAATATGGGAGAGAAGTCAAAAAAGCATAGCAATTAAAGTATTGAAGCGGCCAAGAGACAATGGATAAATGATTTCTCCTTATTGCTGTTGTTCTGATTTGCTTTTCTTTTTCTCTCTATTTCTTTCTTTTTTTTAGGTAGGTGACATGACTAGAAGTTAGGTAGGATAGAAAGAAAACATTTTTAATAAAGGATGACATAATTAAAAATTAGAATAAGGGATAGAAATAAGAGAAAGGGGGAATATTAATGAATACACTTTTATATAATAAATAAGAACAATAACAAGAGAAAACATGGAATAATTGAATAATGACAGCTGCAACTTAATATGTGTTACTATTAGAAATATATAAGGTGGTTGGATGTAATAACTATGATTAATTTTATTAGTTTTATTTGTATTACACTCTCAGGTGCCACGCTGTTCACATATTGATATGTGTGTAAAAAAAGAATGCATATTGTAGGCAAATTCTGCCCACTGCCAGGAGTTCAATCCTGTCCAACTCAAGGTTTTCCATCCTTCTGAGGTCAGTAAAATGAGGATCTGGATTATTGAGGGCAACATGCAAATAATGGGTCTACATAGTAAACCACTCAGAGTGTGTTGTAAGAGCACTATGGGTTGGTACATAAACCTAAATGCTATTGCTATTCTCGGTCTCTCAAAACTGCAGTTTATTCCCATTTCTCCTTGTAAGAAGATTACAATCCAGAAAAACAAATCTGAAGATCTTCTCTAACTCTTCCCAACTGAAGTCCTTAAAGCTTTAACTATGATGACAGGAAGCAGGAATGCAGGAAGTTTGACTAATGATTGCTGGCTACTGATAAAACAACAGTTTGCTCAGTTTCCAGAGCAACACAGAAGTCACTAAAAATAAATCCCAAGCTGAAGCACTCACTGTATATGGCAAAAGGGAGCCAAACACATCTTTAAATGTTAGATCTCACAGCATGAACTGTTAGAAACAAGCAGTGCATTCACATTAAATACTGCAAATAAAACCACTTGACAAACACAGAAAGGAAAAAAGGAACATTAGCAGTGAATTGCTTCTGCTCTGTCTTTGGTCCAATTTATGAAATGAACAGTCTTGATGTTTATAATCTTGGAGAAAAGCACAAAGGACATTAGCAAAGGTTTGGGGTGCCTTGAAGCCACATTTTGAAATGTAGTCTAATTTTGTGGGTGCGTAAGAAAGAGAGC
Organism: Thamnophis elegans; assembly: GCF_009769535.1. Classification (NCBI taxonomy): domain Eukaryota; kingdom Metazoa; phylum Chordata; class Lepidosauria; order Squamata; family Natricidae; genus Thamnophis; species Thamnophis elegans. The sequence continues at coordinate 21,731,010 of NC_045556.1, read as the reverse complement.
ACAGAAGAGTGAAAAGATAATAAGGGGTCTGGAGGCAAAACCGTACAATTAACAGTTGTGAGAATTAGGCATATGTACCAGGAGTGGGTTCCTATTGGCATGGTACGGCCAAATAGGTAGTAACTTGACTGGACACGACCGGACACATGACTGTACCGGTTTTATCCTGGGCACCACTATCTTTATTTTCTGTCCTACACATACGCAGAATAATCTTCATTGAAAAAATATAATTCCCCCCCCTTTTTTTTTAATGGTGTGCACATGCCAGTCCCCAGAGACGGTCCTAGAGATGGGCCATTTTTTGTAAAAATTGAGGCCTTTTTGCCTACCCCCCGACTCCAGAAGCACTCTGCAGGCTTCAGCAGGGCTGGGGGAAGGGAAAAATGCCTTCGTTTTTTGCAAAAAAAGGGCAAAAAATGGGTCGTTTTTCCTTTCCCCCAGCCCTGCTGAAGCCTGCAGAGTGTCCCTGGGGGCCAGGGAGGACAAAAACTTTTTTTTCTTACTGGGTAGTTTACAGGCACACCCTTAGCTCTGGCATTGGTGGAGACCCCCCGCCTCCCCGGTCAAAACTTTTCACCACCATTTTGGTGGGCATGGATTGGTGAGGGGTGTGTGTGTCATGTGACTGAGTGTGCATGATTGACGTTCAAGTTGGCCACACCCACTCAGTCACATGTCCCCCATCTTGCCACGCCCACCAAACCGGTAGTAAAATTTTTTGAAACCCACTCCTGATATGTACCCTAACAAAGAGAAGGACAAGGGTTGACATGATAGCACTCTTCCAATATTTGAGGGGCTGTCATAAAGAAGAGGGGTACAGCTTATTCTCCAAAGAACCTGAGGGCAAGATAGGAAATTAAGGTACTCAAAACCTATCAAAGAGAGATTAAATTTAGAACTAAGGAGAATTTCTTGACTGTGAGAACAATTAATCAGTGGAACAGGTTGCCTTTGTAGGTTGTGGATGCACCATCACTAGAGGTTTTCAAGAAGAGACAGGATTTGTCTAGAAAGGCTCCTTCCCAAACAAGGAATTGGTCTAGAAGACCTCCAAAGCCCCTTCCAACTCTATTATTCTAAGTGCTACATTAATTAAAAAGCCTGTTTGCATTTAAGTTCTCCCGTCAGTAAAAAGTGACACTGAGAACAAATAAAGTATAATGTGTAAAGGGTTCCTTTGTTTTTACACAATAATACAAATCATCAGCAGGATGAATACCTTGAAGAAAAATTAAAGAACCTGATTTCAGCATAAGTAGTCCCAACTTACAACTATTCGAAGTTACAATGGCACTGAAAAAATGGCTTATGACTGCTTTTCACACGACTATTCCAGCATCCAGTGGGCACATGATTAAAATTGAGATGCTTGGCCACTGGCATATATTGATGATGGTTGGTGTGACCTGGGCTCATATGGTCATCTTTTGTGACCTTCTGACAAGTCAATGGGGAAGCCAGATTCACTTAATAACTGTCCCAAAGTGCTTTTTTCAAGAGGCAACTGGACTTTTTAGTTTTTCTTTGAAGATTTTCTCATCCAAGAAGCCTCTTCAGCTCTGACTGGATGGTGGGGAATGGAATTCAACTGCCCCACTATCCAGTCAGAGCTGAAGAGGCTTCTTGGATGATTAACAGAGTTGGAAGGGACCTTGTAGGTCATCTAGTCCAATCCCTCATCCAGCAGGAGATCCTACACCATTTATGACAGATGGCAGTCCAGTCTCTTCTTGAAAGCCTCCAGGGATGAAGCTCCCACAACCTCCAAGGTAACTTCTGTCCCATAGGTTGATTGCTCTCACTGTCAGAAAATTTCTCCTTATTTCCAGGTAGAATCTCTCCTTGTTCAGTTTCCATCCATTATTCCTTGTCTGGCCTTTGGGTGCTTTGGAGAATAGCTTGAGCCCTTCCTCTCTGTGGCAGCCCTTCAAGTACTGAAACCCTGCTATTCTGTCTCCCCTGGTCCTTCTCTTCACTAGACGAGCCATGCCCAGTTTCAGCAACCATTCTTATGTTTTAGCCTCCAGTCCCCTAATCATCCTGGTTGCTGTTCTCTGCACTCTTTCTGGATGAGAAGTGAAACATTTTCAAAGAAAAACAAAGGAAGTCCAGTGGCCTCTTGAAAAAAGCATCTTTTGGACAACCATGACCTGGATTTATTTTATTTATTTATTAGTTTGTCCAACATGTATAAGATAGCAGGTATAAATATGAACATGGACATGAACAAAGGAAATGGGTACAATTAAATGGGGACAGTAAGACAAGAACGGTAGGCACACTGGTGTGCTTATGCACACCCCCTTTATGGACTTCTTAGGAATGGGGTGAGGTCCACGGTAGACAGTTTGAGGTTGAAGCTGTGGGGGGTTTGAGGAAGTAACAACCGAGTCAGGTAGAGCATTCCAGGCGTTGACCACTCTGTTGCTGAAGTCATATTTTCTGACTAGGAATCACTTAACAACTGTGTTACTAACTTCATATCTACAGTGATTTAACAACTGTGACCAAAATGGGGCAATACTCATTTAACTACTATCTCACTTAGCAACAAATAATTTGGGCTCAAAAATTGTTGAGGTTGAGGATTACCTATATGGCAGAAGTGGACTTCTAACCCCTTGTTCCTTTTTTTCCCCACCAATGAGATTTGGCTTTTAACTTCAACGGCCTCTTGTGTGCTTTAAACATGAGTTTATCACCACTGCCAGGCAAAAAGGGAACAAGAACTAAATTCTGGGCTTTACTTGTTTGTTCCCTGTGATGTAATCAGTCTGGCTGAAATTTATTCTTTTGAAAAAGTAGAAGTCTTCCAGGGCTACTTTGGGTTCTTTCAGAAGGATGAATTGTATTACGAAGTCAACACCCAGGAGAGGAATTTGTTCAATTAAAAGTTGTTATTCAAACAAGAAGCATTAGGACTTTTACTTACGCAAAAGGAAACACCGGGGGGGGGGGGATATTGCCTGCTTCAGAGGGAGCAGAGATTTTTTATAAGCCCTTTTTTATAGTTGATATATATTTGCAGAGATCATGTTAGATGTAGCACAGAGCAGAAGTCAATCTGGCATCTCCGGAGGCTTTCCCTGAGCCTCCTGGATGGTGAAAACAGGTTCCCCCGGGCTCCAGAGGCCAGAAACAGGCCCATTTTCAGACTTCTGGAACTTCCGGTAGGCCCGTTCTTCGCCCTTCCACCCCCTCCACGCGGGCTCTATACTTACCAGGCACGATTAATGGGCCAAATGGAGACTCCTAGGAGGGGAGAGGTGGGCGGAACCAGCCAGTCATTGCAACAATTGGTTTGGTGAACCAGATGCAAAATTAGCATCCCGTTTGCCCAAATCGACCAAACTGGTTGAATCCCACTCCTGTTGTTACTCATCAAGGCTTTTTATCTTCCTTCCAATTCTGCAAAAGTTTCATCCCAGCAGGAACCTCAAAACCTGTTCTGGGATTTGACCGAGTGTAAAATGAAGCCAAGGCTGCTTCCCTTGGCTTCAATTTCCCAAGAATATAAAAATATTCTTACCTGTAAGTTTCGATTTCCAGGCTGAGTCCAGCTTTCACTTGCAGGAGTTCATGGTAATCCTTTAGGTACTCTGCGATGGACATGGTCAAGTAGCTCTTCTCTTCTTGAAGGGCTTCAATTATCATCTGAAAACACAGAAATAACCTTGAGTGTTGGGTGGTACAGGTGGTCCTTGACTTACAATCACAATGTAAGCTACCAACAGATGAAGAGATAACAAAAAAGATATTAGCTTGTGCAGAGATGAATAGGTTGACAATGAAAATAAAGGATAAAGAGGAATCAGAGTATTTCAAGACATGGGGAAGATTTATGATTGGCTAGAGAAAGGAAACTAGAAAAGAAAGTAGGGAGAAGATATAGAACTCAGACGATGCACTGTTAATGGAAAAGGGAGGGAAGAAGGGGAAATCAGAAAAGAAAATATTAAATATATAAATATATATTCAAGAGCGAGATATAAAAGGGGAAATATAGTTAGGATAGATTAGTGAAGGTAAGGGAATAAGAAATGATATCATATTATATTTGGGTTTGTGGAAATGCCATCCCAAGGAAACATAAACTGAGATTTGAAAGAGACAGCTGTAACAATAGAAAAGAAAGAGAGAGAGAAAGAGAGAATGAAAGGAAGAGGGGGGAAAGAAGAAAGAGGTAAGGAGAGGAGGATGGAAGGGAGAGGAAGAGAAGGAGAGAGGGTAGGAAGGAGAAGAGGAAGAGTAGGAGTAGGAAAAAGGTAAAGGAAGAAGGAAGGGGAAGGAGAGGAAGAAGGAAGAAAGTAGAGAAAGGAGGGAGGGAGAAAAGGAAGGGAAAATAAGGTGGTGTTACAACAGGAGGGATGGTAAATAAAGCAACCCAAAGTGTATATTATAATATATTAAAGGAAATAATAAATGTATAAGAATGATAAATGTAAAGAAAAATAATAATTATGTGAATGTATACTTAAAATGGTATGTAAGAGAACAAAAAAAGAAAAAAATTTCTGGGGTGGGGGGACTTATGACCACAATTGAACCCAAAATTTCCTATTGCTAAGCAAGGCAGTTGTTAAGAGAGGCTTTTCCCCATTTGGTGACCTTTCTTGCCACAGTTGTTAAGTGAATGACTACAGTTGTTAAGTTGGTCATATGGTTGTTAAGTGAATCTGGATTCCCCATTGACTTTGCTTGGCAGAAGGTCGTGAAAGGGGATCACATAACCCGGGGACACCGCAACCGTCATAAATTGATCACATGACCACAGGGAGGCTGCCACGGTCATAAGTGTGTGAAAAGCGGTCGTAAGTCACTTGTTTCGTTGCCATTGTAACTTTCTCACTAGACGTAAGGTTGTAAATAGAGGACGCCTGTAGCTGTGTGACCAAAAGCCCAGCTTTATCAATGCTTGCTTTGCAGGGGGGGTCAGGGGGGGGGGGCTTTCCACACTGAAGCTTTGAACTGCTTGGCACCTGTGCAGAGGTTCCCTGGAAAGGACTCTTTGGGGATTGGCAGATTCCAATCCTTTTTTCTGCTGTGATAGCAGATCCCAACCCCTGATCAGTTGATCCCACCAGGTTCTTTACATCTCCACCCATTCCAAAAAAGGGAGTATCAATTTCCTTCCTTCCTTCCCTCCCTATTTCTTCCCTCCTTCTCCTTTCCTTTCCTTTCTTATTCCTTCCTTCCCCATTCTTTCCTTCCTTCTTTCCCTATTCCTTCCTTTCTTCCCTCCCTATTCCTTCCTTCCCTTTCATTCCTTATTCTTTCCTTCCTTCCTTCCCTATTCCTTCCCTATTCTTTCCTTCCTTCCTTCCTTATTCTTTCTTTCCTTCCTTCCCTATTCCTTTCTTCCCTATTCCTTCCTTCCCTTTCATTCCCTATTCTTTCCTTCCTTCCTTCCCTATTCTTTCCTTCCTTCCCTATTCTTTCCTTCCTTCCCTATTCTTTCCTTCCTTCCCTATTCTTTCTTTCCTTCCTTCCCTATTCTTTCTTTCTTTCCTTCCCTATTCTTTCCTTCCCTATTCTTTCCTTCCTTCCCTATTCCTTCCTTCCCTATTCCTTCCTTCCTTTCTCCCTCTCAAACATTTCTCCATTTCCTTCCTTCCTTCTCTATTCCTCCCTGCCCCTCTTTCTCTAATTGTTGCCTCTTCAGTGCTGCAGATAATAGGGGATATTGAATAGAATTTTGTCAATTTCCCAATCTTTTTCCATTTAAATCATTTCATTTAGCCTCCTCCCCATATTTGTTCAGCTAGTCCAGGGGTTAGACAACTATGGTCCCTTTGCGACTGTGCTAACTCAGGAATTCCAGAAACTAAAGTCCACAGCTTGGAAAGGGGGCATAGATTCCCCCACCCCTGAGCCGGTCAGTTTCACTTATCCTGCCTCCCTCCCTCCCTCCCTCCCTGGCATGATTTATCTGCTGCTGTTGATGTGGGGTGTGTGTGTGTTTTTGTTCCCCATTAGTTCAACTTGGAAGAATGCTCAAACAGGGAGTTGGGTTGGGTAGGAGGAGCAGCAGAGTATTACGTTACAGAAGCACTAGTAAAACCCTGGAGTCAGGCTGACTCCCTCCGCTGCAGGATTCTACCTGGTGGATGGCTGGTGAGCTGGACAGCAAAGCCAGGGAAGGAAAGTCATCGTGTGGCCCAGAACAACTGGCACACTCGTAAATCAACACTGTTGAGCAGTGACTTGGAAAGTCACAACCGAGGACAGGGTAGGAACTGGCAAGGGGGCTGGCTAACATCTTGCCAACCTTTTGCTGACAAGAGACGGGTGCCCAGAGCTTTAGCTCAAGAGCAGGGAAAGTGATTTGGCTCCATTACTACTGTTGAAAAGGCTCGGATGGTTTAGCCAGGGAAATATTAAGGGGAGACATAATGGGGGTCTTAAAATATGAGAGACAGTAAGAGACAGAAAAGACAGGATTGCAACCATCCACAATCTCCCAAATGTCACTCATATGAAAAGCATTCTGACCATCCAAATAAACATAATTCTGCCTCTTGTCATTGCAGAGTTCTCAGAATTGGCCATTCCTTTTGCTCATCATGCACCTACGGGCAATCCTTGTTGAGCAATCGCTTCATTTAGTGGCCATTCCTGGTCCTGACGGTGATGAAAAGGTGTCTTTACAGCAAATTTTTGCAACCTTTACCGACTTGGAAAGCTGAAGTTGATGGTAAGCACAAGCGGTGGGGCTCAACATTTTTTATTACCGGTTCCGTGGGCATGGCTTGGTGGGCATGGTGTGGCTTGGTGGGCGTGGCAGGGAAAGGATACTGCAAAATCCCCACTCCAGGGAGGATACTGTAAAATCCCCAGTTCCTCCTGATCAGCTGGGACTCGGGAGGCAGAGAATAGATGGGGGCAGGGCCAGTCAGAGGTGGTATTTGCCGGTTTTCTGAACTAATCAAAATTTCCGCTAACAGTTCTCCAGAACTACTCAGAACCTGAATACCACCTCTGGTAAGCACAATTGTGGTTTTACTTAGCGACTGCTTCTCTTAATGACTGAGTTCCCAGTGCCAACTGTGATCGTTAAATAAGGATGATCTGCATGAATACTTACATGTCAGTAAAAATATTATTATTGTAAAGCACTGTGAAGCAGTATCTATTGCTATTAGTGGGAACAAAATGTGTGCCACTGGAATTTGAGATAGAGAGCTGACTTAATTAACTTTCATCTAAGACGCTGAGCTTGTCGATCAGAAAGGTTGGCAGTTCGGTGATTCGAATCCCTAGCGCCGTGTAACAGAGTGAGCTCCCGTTACTTGTCCCAGCTTCTGCCAGCCTAGCAGTTCGAAAGCAGGTAAAAAATGCAAGTAGAAAAAATAGGAACCACCTTTGGTGGGAAGGGAACAGCGTTCCGTGTGCCTTTGGCATTTAGTCATGCCGGCCACATGACCACGGAGACGTCTTCAGACAGCGCTGGCTCTTCGGCTTTGAAACGGAGATGAGCACCGCCCCCTAGAGTCAGGAAAGACTAGCACATATGTGCGAGGGGAATCTTTATCTTTTACCTTTAAGCTTATTAAAAACAGTAGCCACAGGAGAGGAAAGGCCCTACTTACTATAGTAAGGATATCATAAAGGTTGTTTTGCAGCAGTTTGCATTCTCCTAAAAGATGAAGGAAAAGCTCCTTTTCCCTTCCAATATAAAATCCTAGAGGCATCTAAGGTGACCGAAGGCCTGGAATCCAAAACAAAGCAAAAGATGTTCGTTTTGTAATTAATTTCCAAACTGTGCTGCCAAAAGGCATCGGAAATGGCCATTAGCTTAATGGCAGTAAAACAGGAGAAGCAAATTTCAGCAGATGAATTTATGGCTTTTCAGCACAGAGAATCCAGAGGCAATATAACCCTGAATGCCAAGAGTTTGGGAACAGTTAAGAGAGATAGCTCTTTCTTTCCCTCCTCTCCTCATCTGGGAGTTTCTCGGAGACACTTAGTGGGATAGCAAAATGTGAAATAAGTGGAAGTTTGAGGCACTCCTAAGATTTTCCATAGGCACAATTGTGTTACCTCAAGTGCAACAAGAGACCAAAGTGTATTGAATTGGAGGTCCACACTACCACATATAGACTCCAACTGATACAATGGTGAATGTGCTGAACTAGAGAAATCAGACCAGAAGTTCTAGTCCTCTCCTAGACATGAAAGCCAACTGGGTGACTTTGGGCCTATCACCAAGGGACTGTGGGTTCTAGTCCCACCTTAGGCATGCAAACCAGCTGGGTGATTTTGGGCCAATCACCAAGGGATTGTGAGATTTAGTCCCACTTTAAGCATGAAATCTGAGAAGTTGACTTTGGCCAATCACCAAGAGACAGTGACTTCTAATCCCTCCTTAAGCATGCAAGCCAGTTGGGTGATTTGGGGCCAATTACCAGGAGATGGTGAGTTCTAGTCCTACCTTTGGCATAAAAGCCAACTGGGTGAGTTTAGGCCAATCCCTCTCTCTTAGTCTAACCCACTTCACAACAGGGTTGCTGTTGTGGGGGAAATAGGGCTTGACCTCTTGAGCTGGACAAAATAAAATTGAAATACAAATATTTAAGAAAGTAGCTAGCCAAGTGTAATCAACAGTGCAGAATCCAATCTAGGTTGATCACTGGGATTTTGTCTTCCGAACTTTCAGATTCCTGCTGTGTTCTGTCTTAAGCCTAACCTGGAGAGAAAATCCATGAAGATAGGCTAGAGAGAAGTTCCCTGAGGATGAGCTCCAGCCCGAGTCGGAAAGCTCGAAAGACAAAACCTATGATCCTGGTGATCAACCCAATTGGGATCCTGCAACATTATATCGGGACATGTAGGTTCACCTTCATTCATGTAATAAATATATTGTCAGGCCTGGAAGCCATCTTCTGCATTGGGCCTTCAGGCCTGCCGCATTTAACGCTGTGGGAAACTGGGAGGGGGAATTATGGGAGATATATAGACTAAATAACATTCCTTTCTCAGAGAGTCAAGGACATCTTGTCCTGCAGCTGCGATGAAGTGACTGGGAGGCATCTCCAGTTGGGATGGTGCTTGATTGGACCATGGGATGGACATGTGGGTGCTGGGCAGAGACTTGGACTTTCACTTGAGTGGGGAAATCCTGGAAGCTTTCAGATTTGTGTTTTCCCAGATGTGCCAATATGGCATCTCTAATAAAATGGAACTCAAGCCTTGGAGTCTTCTTTCATTGGGGGTGTTACTTTGAGACTCTGACATATATTGTTTATCCAGCCCGCCCCCAGAGATATATTTATTACACTTTCCTAGCTGCTTTTTCACTCCATGGTACAGGTGTCCCAACACCTGTTTTTTCCACATTGAGTCCAATTGGCTGCCTGTGGAAAAAATAAGAGCTGCTTGCCATTCCATCTGAGCATTTCATAGTCTTTCCCCGGAGCCAAAATCACTGCAGAATCGTCATGGCAGGCTGCCCTGGGTGAAATTTAAACCTGGCCATGCTATTCCCAACAGGGGAGGTTGGAAAGGGTGACATGTCTTCATTTCTCTCTCCCAGAGAGAACATTTTGTCCTGGGCTTGGAGAGCGGAAGCCAAAAATGTGAGCCATCCCATCGTTTTGTTTTGCTTCGTGGGGATAAGATGGAAGAAGTTACCAGGCTGAATTCGTTTTCCCCATCTGCTAGATGAATAACTATATAGACTTGTAGCAAAGGGAAAGTACAGGAATATATAGCCAGCTGGGGAATTCTGGGAGTTGGAGTCCACCCGCCTGAAAGCTCCAAGGTTGGCAAACACTGATCTGCAATTAGGCAAGGAGTCCGAAGCTCAGAGAAGTAGTTATGAAAGCTTAATCCTCATTGCAGTTTAAATTCTAAAGGCTGGAAAAGAACACATTTTAAATTTTATGCAGAGAGGTTCACATTTATGTGACCAGCTCCTCATTGTTGCCACCATCACCAACCTAGTAAGAATTAATCTAGGAGCCCTGGAAGCTGTAGTACAGAGAGAACAACTTAATCATGCTATTAAAGATGCACATGGTTTAAATCAGTCTGTCTCAACCTTGGCAGCTTTAAGATGGTGTTACCTCAACTCTCAGAATTCTCCAGTCTGGGGACTTCTGGGAATTGAAGTCCACAGGTTAAAGCTGGCTAGGCTGAAAAACACCGGTTTAAAACGTTTAGTTTCTTGACCCTATTACTTCCTGAAAAGTGCAAAAATCTCGGAATTAGCCTAGAGCTGTTTATACTAAAAGTGGAGTGAAACAGTTCTGCTTGGAATTCTACAGTATTGAATATATTTGTTGCCAGTGAGAATACGTTCATTGAAATCAGATTTATAAATGGGTAAATGAACATCCCAAGAAAAGATTGGGAGATGAGCCCAACAATCAGCTTGAAGGGCTAACCCTGTCCCCTACCCTCTTTTCTCCAGGGTCAAGGGGCAGTATGGGCTGGGTCCCTTGGAGGGTGGTGCCTTTATTGCAGTGGTTCCCAAACTTGGCAACTTTAAGACTTGTGGACCTCAACTCCCAGAATTCTCCAGCCAGCTCTGCTGGCTGGAGAATTCTGGCAGTTGAAGTCCACAAGTCTTAAAGTTGCCATGTTTGGGAACCACTGCTTTATTGGATGGGCAATTGCCAGAAAGATTGTATATTGGGTACAGGCAATCCTTAACATTCCTTGAGAAAAGACTGGACAATCATTTGTCCAAGATATTATAAGATCTCTTGCCTTAAAGGTGAGGGGAAAGGAGAAGAGAAAGGAGGAGTGGAAAGGGGAGAGAGGAGAAGGAGAGAGGAAGGGGAAGTAGAGAAAGGAAGGATGGCAGAGGGAAGAAAGGAGGTAGGGAGGGGGAGGAGAGAGGGAGAAGAAAGTGATGGATAAGGTACAAATATGATGTATGGAGAGCAGAAGAGCCAATAATTGTTTTGGGGAGTTGATGGTAAGATGAATTGATGTAAACATTTAATAACACAACACGATGCTGGTTATGTAATAGTATACATGTGATTATATCTTATGAAAATGGAAAAAAAACTTTAAAAGAAAGATCTCTTGCCTTGGGCGAGGGGCTCGACCAGCACCTCCAAATCCCTCCAGCTCTGTGATTCTATAAATTCTATTCCCATAACTGGAATCCTAATCTTATTTGGTCAAAGAGAAACGAGTGGAGGAGAAAGGCCTTAGTTAATTAATTAACCAATTAAGCCTAGATGCCAACGGAGTGCATATCATTTGGGGCCAAGTGCAAAACAGCTTCCAGAGGCCAGGTTGGGCCCCTGGGTAGTGATGACTATCCAATAAACATCTGCAGGCAGTCCTCAACTTACAGCCATTCATTTAGTGACCGTTCACAGTTATAATGGCGCTGAAAAAAGTAACTTATGATTGCTTTTCACACGACCTTTGCAACATCCCTATGGTCACATGATCAAAATTCACATGGTTGGCAACTGGTTCATATTTATGACGGTTGCAGTGTCCTGGGGTTGTGTGATCCCGTTTTGCGACTTTCTGACCAGCAAAGTCAATGGGGAAGCCAGATTCACTTAACAACCACATCACTAACTTGACAACTTCAGTGATTCTTTTGACAAGGGTGTCAAAAAGGTCATGAAATGGGACAAAACTCACTTAACAACTGCCTCCCTTAGCAACAGAAATGTTGGGCTCAATTGTGATCGTAAGTCGAGGATTACCCATACTGGCAAATGTCTTACACATAAGTAAGAATGTCAAAATATAAACCTGATTTCTTGCTTTATTTAAAAGTTTGGTTTCAGCAGGAACATAGTTTTGGGGCAAATTACTCCCTCCACCAGCTCTCTTGAGTTGCAATGGGAAATAAGGTTAACCTGTTTTATCAGGAAATTGTAAACTTTCCCTGAAATTATATATATCTATGTGATGTTTGGAGGAAGGAAAGCATTAGAGGAAAACTAAATGTATCATTAACAAATCAATGAAACAGCTTGCCTCCAGAAGTTGTGAGTGCTCCATCACTGGAGTGTTGTGTTTAACATATGTTTTACAAACACAAAAATAGTTTGTTGGGAAAGCGGCTGCCTGCGTAGGCTCCTGGATTGGGGCTGAAAGGAGAAAATGGAAGCAGTAGGCTCCATCGCATAATTGGGTATCCCAGGGTACCCTGACCAAAAGCACTCCATCCCTGGAGGTTTTTAAGAAGAAATTGGCCAGCCATTTGTCCTGAATGGCTCTCCGGCTGGAGAGAGGGTTGGGCTAGAAGACCTTCAAGGTCCCTTTATTCTGTATTCTTGAATACTACCACTACTTCAGATTGCTTCACCGGGTTTGGCCAAGGAAAACCAAGTCGGAAAAGGAAGGCGAGACACCTTTTCCTCCCGGCTGTTTCAAAAAAGAAAAACCCAGAACGCGCCAAACTTTTCCTACGACCAACCGGCTTTCTAAAAAGGTCTTCGAACTTGGCAACTTTAAGACTTGTGGACTTCAACTCCCGGAATTCTTGGAGTTGAAGTCCACAAGTCTTAAAGTTGCCAACTTTGGGGACCTCTAAGGTAGCGCTTCAGCCCCCAGCATCTTGGAGAGCTCCCCCGGCCTTCCTCGCTCGCCCTGCCCGACGGTCTCACCTGGTACTCGGCCAGCTGGGCGCCGTGGCTCTCCTGCTGCGCCAGCCGCTCCTCTTCCAGCCGCTCGCCCAGCGCGCAAAGCTCCCGGCAGCGGTGCCACAGCTCCTCGAGGCGCCGGCGGCTCTCCTGGTTCTGGGCGCGCAGCTTGCGCAGGTCCTGTTGGCCCAGGCGGCCCCCTTCCAGCTCCTGCAGCGCCCGCAACTCGGCCTCGTATCGCTCCAGGCTCTGCGCGCAGCTCCAGCTCAGCACCAGCGCGTAGTCGGAGGCCAGCTGCCGCTTCTCGGAGCGCCCGGCCCGGAGGACGCGCGGGGCAGACAGCAGCGCGGCCGGCCGCTGCTTGCGCGCTTCCTGCAGCCCTTCGTGCTCGGCCAGGAGCTGCTCCAGCAGCGCCTCCAGAGCGGCGCAGTCGGCCCACAGCCCCTCCAGCTGCTGCTGCCGCCGGGACAGCTCGGGCTCCAGGCGGCGGAGGCGCAGCTCTCCAAGTTGCGCGCTCAGCCTCTCCAAGCTCTCCAACTCGTGGCGCAGCGCGTCCCGCTCCAGCTCGCCTTCGCCTTTAGCCCGGCTCAGCTCGGCCACCACCCGGCGCAGCTCAGCCACTTCTCGCTCCGTCTCCTGCCAGCGGCCCGCGCGCCCTTCCCGGCCGCGCAAGGCGGCCAGCTCGTGCTCCAAGCGCCCATTCTCCTGCTCCAAGTCCCGCACCCGCCGTACGTAGAGCTCCAGGCGGGCGTTGAGCTCCCGCAGCTCGCTCTGCTCGTCCCATTCGTCCCGCTGCATGGCCGGCCCGACTCCGTTCTCCGGCTCCCAGCCCAGCCCGAGCGGCTCCTCCGAGGCGCGCTGCCCGCTCTTGGCCTGCCGGCAGCTGCTCCGACGTTTTGGAGACGGGACGTGCCGGAGGGTGGGAAGAGCGCCGGGCTCGGGCGGCCAAGCAGCGGCCTCTGCTGGCGGCTTTCGCTCCTGGGGAGGCTTCTTCGGGGGACCCACCCAAAGTCTCCGTTCCCGAGAGATTTTTGGTGTGGGCGGGGAGGGGGGGGGGCAAAAGGAAAAAATGACCCAAAAGATGTTGAGCTGAGAGGCAGGAAAGTTGGACAAGACGTTAGGTGGAGTTTCCCCCATTTTATTGTTTCTTTTCCATTTCTATTTAAACAGATTCCTCCGGATTTCCTTTCTTCAAATAATCGAAGTCGCATCCCAATCAGAAAAACTATGAAGCATCATTAGAAAGACCAACTCATGATTTTAATTTTGGTCTGACAAACCACTGTTTGTAATCTTTCTTCTTCCTTCCAATGATCTTTAAATTCCTCAAAGAAAATTCTAACATCTGTTTTTCCCCCACATTCTTTTTGTCTCTTTCTTGTTATCTTTGTCAGGTTTCTGTTGCCCTTCCTGTGTGACAACTCCTTTTGTAAATCCAATAAAAAAGTTTATCCACATTGTTTCTGGTTTATTATTTGGATATCTTTTTACATTTTAAAATCTTCATCCAATTCAGAAGTGATATTCACATGCTCACATTTGCAAACCGGTAGGGAAAATAAGTGAATACCACCCCTGATCCAATTCCATTTGTAAATCCATTATTTCCATGTTTTTCTTGTAGATGATTTTTTTAAAAATCCATCTGTAAGTCAGTTCCAATTTTATTCAATTCCAATACTAAAATTAAATAATTACAAAACTTCCTGGCCACTCCCAGTACACATTTCTTTTCAAACTGCCATCTGATGCCCTCTAGTGTCCAGTCTTCACATTTTTTTTATCAATATCCAAGTATTAACAAAGGGATTTTCCTAGGAGAAAGGATTAACTTCAAAGTCTTCCATCAAGCCCATCTGAGCCAATATTCCATTTAAATCTTTACATTAATAAACTGCAATCACCCTTTTGCTGTATATTTCAGGAGGGAAAACTTATAAGACTTGTAATTTTCTATCTTAACAGATGAAAGAAGAATCCACTTATTAAAGAAAACCAGACGTGGTTCTGAAGCCAATCTTTAACACAGCAGCTAAAGAAATAACCAACCAAAGAGATTTAAAAGATGAGCTTTAGTTGACCCCTGAGTCTGTAAAATGAGTCTGTAAAAGACTAATAGCTTTGAGCTTGGTACAATCTTCCAACTCCCAGCTGTTTGCAAGAAACCACAAAAAAATATTTGTTTTTGCTGTGTACACACACACACACACACACACACACACACACACTTCTCCATAGTCCATATGGGTAATGTCAAATTCTCTCCTAGATCCAGAGAAAAAAATTCATCAATCTGGATCCAGCATACAGCTAATCGACAGTTTATGAGTATTTCTTTATTCGCTGTTCAAAATTACAATGGCATTTGAAAAAGTGATTTACAACCAGTCCTTGTATGTATGACTGTTGCAGCATCCCTAGGGCAACTGCTGGGCAACTGGCATGTGTTTATAACAGTTGTAGCTTGTGGTTGTTGTTTTGTGACCTTCCAAGCTGGTTTTCAACAAGCAAACTCAGAGGAGGAAGCCAGATTTTTTAAATGCCTGTGTGGTTCAACTGCAGAGATTCACTTAATAGAAAGCATCCCTAACAACAAGGCCAGAGAGTTAAATTGCCTTCTCTTGTTATGATTAAAGCAAGCATTCGAGACAACATGGTAGTGTTGGAAGAAATGTCCTTCTGGGTTCATTTCCAAGTGGGGAAAATGACACTGGAAACATGGAGGCTGCTTGGAAAGATGGTTTAATGGTGGACAGGATCACATGGCTTGAGCTCCTGAACAGAAAAGGGGGATCACATGCTTCCAGATGTTGGGTGAAGAAGAAAAGGGAGTGAAATGCTGAAAGTCCCTGGTTTTATGCCCTCTCTGGCCTTTGATCTTGAGCTTGTATTCTGATTGGTTGTCAGACTCCCTTGGGGACATGCAGGGGCAACTCTCTAGGTTGTGAGTCCATGTTTCATTGAGCATTGCTTCTTCCCAGGTGCCCTGTGGTAAGATGGGTAAATGGCTAATACTATCATGCCTTAATCCCATCACCCTGGAGCTGAAGGGAGATCTCTGTTATGTAGAATAGACTGGCTCAGGCCTTTTAATGGCCCATTGACAAAGGTGGGGGCTATTAAGAGTGAGTCTGTTTCCTGCCTAAAAACATGTTTCTCCATTTCTTATTGGGGGAAATATAACCTGCCTTTTCAATATTTCCCAGGATATTTCATTTTTCTAGGAGACAGGGTTTTTAAAATCTTCCCACAGTAGGTACAGAGCATAAGAATAATATTTTGAGCTGTTCTTTTAATGAAAAAAGTCCAACGTTTACCATCTGAACAATTTGAAAGAGATTTGAAAAGTTCTAAAGAGGGTTTATATAAAAACTTGCTATGGGTTTGTAGTCCCCAGTGGAATAAATCGATAGGCTCAAAGGATATTTGGAGCAGCTGAACTCCAAAGCCAACTAAGCATTATCCCATAATCCAGGGATGTGGAACCATGGCCCTTTTATGACTTGTGAACTTCAACTCCCAGAATTCCTGAGCCAGCATGGGAGCTTTACAACCTGTGGACTTCAACTCCCAGAATTCCTGAGCCAGCACCTCCCAGCAATTCTGGGAGGTGAAGTCCACAAGTCATAAAAAGGCCCTGTTTCCCCATCCCTTCCATAATCCTTTCAGAAAACAGCTGTGCTTTTCTGCTGATCCATCCACAAAGAGATCCCTGTTTAAGGGAGACTACATTTAGCAGACAGTTGTTGGCTTGGCCATCCAGGAGCTCTTGTGGTGATTGTTGCTAACTTGTGTTCATTGCTCTAAAATAGATTAATTGCCTCAGACCAGTTGTGTAGGGGATAGACAAATATCTACAAATAAATTGAAATAAAAAATAGTTGGCTTTCTTTTTCCAACACCAGCTTTCTTCCAAGCAAAAGAGTGGCCTAGAAGGTGGAGCTTTTGCCTCACAGTCAGAAGACTGTGAGTTCGATCCTTGGTAAAGGCAAGTATCTGCCAAACAAAACTCCGCACTTGCGACAGGAAGGGCATCCAGCCAGTAAACACTCTGGTAGCTCCATTCAGTTGCCCAGACTCCACTTTGCAAGGGATTATGGGGTTGTTAAATGATGATGAACTTCCTTCCGAGCAAGCTTTCCCCAATTATTCATTAGATCAGGAGCCTCCAAACTGAGCAACTTTAAGGCTTGTGGTCTTCAACTCCCGGAATTCCCCAGCCACACATCTTAAAAGTTGCCAGGTTTGGAAGCCCCTGTATTAGATTATCCTTTCTTCAATAGTCTCTCTGTGTAACTATATCTATTGTTTGTCTGTATGTTTATATAATATGGGTGTGTGTGTGTGTGTGTGTGTGTGTGTGTGTGTGTGTGTGTGTGAGAGAGAGAGAGAGAGAGAGAGAGAGAGAGAGAGAGAGAGAGAGAGAGAGAGATGATGCTTGCAATTCCTGAGGGTGCCTCTAGATGGAGCATTTTATTCAACAATCACAACAGACGGATTGTTGTTATTATTACATAACAATCTGGAAGACTAAGTGACAGCAGTCTGGGAGAAAAATAATGGTTAAGGATGAGCAAAGTTGATTTCTGAGTATCTTATATTTTGTAACAGTGGAAAATTCCACACTTAGATTTGTATTTTGAAAGGAGGTTGTACGTACCATTCCTATGGAAAATGAGTTGGCATATTATCTTTTCTATCAGTCTCGGATGAATCTGTTTTAGAATGTTAAAAATCTGTTTTTAAAAAAGTCAGATTTACAAACTGGTATTAAAGGATGTTACAATAGCTGCATAGAAATCACATGGAAGCTTCCCAGGAGCAGTAGCCAAATTCAAAAATATTTTAATTAACAGAAAACTTTGGCAAGATGTTTCTAAAATATGTCCTTCCAAACACATTTTTACGGATGTAACAAATAACTCAAAAATGTTTTAGTCATATTCTTGGCGAACCGGTTGTTAAAGTGTGTGCAGCCCATCTCTGGTGTGACCCGCAGAAAAAGCTGGTGGAACTGTGATTGCACTATCACAGCTGCAATGAAACTTGATTTTCCCCCTATCTTGCAGATTTTCTTGGGTCTTTATACACTCCTTATTCATCTATCAGACAGAATAAAAAAGAACATAGAATTCTAAAACAGGAAGAGACCTCGTAAAAGATAAAGATCCCCCTCGCACATATGTGCTAGTCGTTCCTGACTCTAGGGGGCGGTGCTCATCTCCGTTTCAAAGCCAAAGAGCCAGTGCTGTCTGAAGACATCTCCGTGGTCATGTGGCTGGTATGACTAAATGCTGAAGGTGCAAGGAACTGTGTTACCTTCCCACCAAAGGTGGCTCCTATTTTTCTACTTGCATTTTTACATGCTTTCAAACTGCCAGGTTGGCAGAAACTGGGAAAAGTCACTCTGTTACGCGGCACGAGGGATTCGAACCGCTGAACTGCTGACCTTTCTGATCGACAAGCTCAGCATCTTAGCCACTGAGCCACCCTCAGAGGTCTTCTAATCCAACCCTTTGCTTAAGACAGGAGACTTATACCATCCTGGTCAAATGGTTGTCTGATCTCTTCTTTAAAACCTCCAGTCAGTGATGGTCACCCACAACTCCAACAGACAGGCTTCCCCCCCCCCCATTAATTGTTCTCCCTGTCAGGGAATGTCTCCTTACTTCTAGACTGGATCTCTCTTTAACAACCTTCTACCTGTTACCTCTTGTCATGCCATAAAATTCATTGAAACAATCAGAAGAGCAAATATCTAAAATACTAACCTCATTAGCAAGTGATATGCAAAGCAAGTTATTTTCCTCAAATGCTGGTGATCATGCTAAACGTTTAAAGATTCAACTGGCTGAATCCTGCAGCTGAGTGTTCCCTGAGCTTTACTTTGAGTTCAGGATTTGCAAAAAAAGGAGGAGGATTTTCGAGATAAATCTATTGCAGCATTTAAGGAGGGAAGTCTCTTTCAGGTGCAGAGAATTCTACCAGCCATGAACAGTCTGCTAGGTAAACTTTAAAATATTCTTTCTTTGAAGAGAGCAGATTTAAACCATTTGGCGGTTGCCATGTGGAATCTTTCACTCAAGTGTGTAAAATTTCACATTCCTGTATAGGGTTCACTAGAGGAAGGCATCCAGGGGCTATTAGTCTTTTATGTGAGCTTCTTAAGGTATTGTGAAAACTTTTATGGTCTTTTCAAGTGTTCTTCTCCATTCTCAGCTCAGACTCCAAAATCTGGAGAGCTATAAAGATCAAGGTTGTTTAAAAACCCATAAAGGGCCGTTTCCAGCTGCAAAACCACATGCGGACAACATCAGTGTATGGTGGCAGAATGGATTCAAATTCTGATCAAGAAGAGAAGCAACCTAGAACTAAGGAGGAATTTCCTGACAGTTAGAACAATTCATCAGTGGAACAACTTGCCTCCAGGAGTTGTGGATGCTCCAACACTGGAAGTTTTAAAGAAGAGATTGGATAACCATTTGTCTGATATGCTGTCTATCAACACCAAAGCCTGATTTGCAAGAAAGGAATTGGAATCTTAGTGTATCTCAACCTCAGCAACTTTAAGCCAGGAGAATTCTGGGAGTTGAAGTTCACCAGTCTTAGGATTGCTAAGGTGGAGGAACACAACACTGTGATGGCACAGTGATTAGAATGCAGTCCTTCAGGTTATTTCTGCTGACTGCCAGCTGCCAGCAGTTCGGCACTTTGAATCTCACCAGACTCAAGGTTGACTCAGCCTTCCATCCTTCTGAGGTCAATAAAATGAAGACTCAAATGGTTGGAAACAATATGCTGACTGTAAACTGCTTAGAGAGGGCTGTAAAGCACTATGAAGCGGTATATAAGTCTAAGTGCTATTGCTATGCTGTCTTAGATCCTCCAGAATATATGTGTGTGTGTGTGTTTGTGTTTGTGTTTGTGTTTGCAGACAGCTTCTGGCAAACCTGTGAAGAATTCTAGATATATGTATGTCTCAATCACATAATTTTAATCTAACCTGTTCCCACTTTAAAAAGAGAGAAGCCTTAATATGCAATATTTTAATCAGTGGTGCCACTTAGACCAGACTCTCTGGAACAAGTCCAGAACCAAAAGCTTAAGGGTGCCCCAATTCCAGCATCGTGTTTTTAAAAAAACGCAAAAGTCATCAATCCTGATACTCTCCCCTTCTTCTTCCTCCTCCTCTTCTCCCCTGAAAATCCTTTGGAGAAGGTAAGAGGTGCAATTATAACAATCTTGTTATGCAGCCTACCCAAAGTTAAAGGGGAAAAAAAACCCAACATGTTGAGTGTTGAGTGATATTGGGAGAAGGAGGAGAACGAGCAGGAGACCTTGGTGAAAGGCGTGAGAATGTTCAAGTATGTCTGTGTGTGGAACACTGGAGGACAACTCTTTGGGGATCATGCCATCTCTGGTAGCACCACTAGAACACAGAACATAGAATTGGGTTGGAAGGAACGTTGTAAGTCTTCTAGTCCAACATCTTGATCAAGTTGGAGATCCTACACCCACAACTTCTGGAGGGAAACCGTTCCACTCATTGATTGTTCTAGCAGCCAGGGAATTTCTCCTTGTTTCTAGCTTTGATTTCTCTCCAATAATCTTCCATCCTGCCTTCAGGTGCTTTGAAGAACAGGTCGACCCCATCTTCTCCGTGTTAGACCCTCAAGTACTAGAAGACTGCTATCGTATCATCCCCAGCCCTTCTCTTTGTCAGGCCAGACATACCCAGTTCCCTCAATCGTTCATCGTACTACTTTTCATATATATTTAAATGCATTCTCTTGTATGCTGAGAGGGCCAAGAATTACATCACCGTTCTAAGAAAAGACACAAAACCTGTTTGATGGCTGAGCTGCAATTGGAAAACGAGCTCAAGGGGTCCACGTGGAAGCATTTGGGGTACGAATTTGAAAAGTCCAAGATCCCAACCCGAGGGATTTGCCAGGAGAAAGTCTATAGCCGTGATGGTGAACCTAAGGCACGCAGAGGCCTCTCGGTGGGCACGCACACCATCGCCAGCTGCTCTTATGGTTTCTTGCATGCACATGTGCGCTGGCCAGCTGGTCTTCGCAGGCGCTACAGTGCCGAAAAATACCCAAAAAACAGGCTGTTTTGGGGGCCGTTTTCAGGCCATTTTCCCAGCCATTTTCAGGCCATTTTTGAGCTGTTTTTACCCCAAATCAGCAGAAAAACAGCCTGAAAGCAGCCCCCCAAATGGCCAAAAAACAGGCATGCATGCACTGGCCAGCTGGTCTTTGGGTTCTGGTGCTCCAGCACATGCATGCACACCCTTTCCAGTTTGGGCATTCGGTGTCGAAAAGGTTCGCCATCCTTGGTCTATAGCAGTGATGGCGAACCTATGACACGCGTGTCAGTGCTGACACGCATAGCCATTTGGGGTGACACGCACAGGATTTCATGCGATTCATCCTCGGCTCCTGCACGGCCGCCGAGGATGAAAGAATCTGTGCTGGAGGAACGGGGGGGCGGGACGTGTGATCTCCCCCGCCCACACTCACTTACTGTATCGCCGCCGCCCCTTTCTGAGCGCAGGGGCTGCTGGTAAGGCGTGCGTGCCGTGCGCACACACGTCATCAGCGCGGCGAGGGAGGACCCGCAGGAGAGGAGCGCGGGAACAGTGCGCGCCTCTCTCCAGTCAGGCCGGCACAGAGAGTCTACTCCTGGGACTGTCGGTTACGACCGCACCACAGCAGGGAACAGCGGAGTGCCAACGGGAACTGTGAGCGCCATTAGCAGCAACTATAAATTGCGCAAAATTATGTTTTTGTCGAAGTGACACACAACGCGAGTTATGCTCGATTTTTTGCCGATTTTTGACACACCACGCCAAAAAGGTTGCCCATCACTGGTCTATAGGGAAGGAGTTCCCTGAAGCTAAAATATTAAAATACCACTAGAGGGAAGTCTACCCTTGAATTATTTTCAAGCTTGAGGGAGAAAGTCACCCTTAACCAAGATTCTTTCCCAAATCAACAAGCATTTTGTTTGCATTTTTTAAATTCGGTGGATCCCAAGGCCTGAGAACTTCCATCTGTACTGTGAGCGTTCCTTCTGAAAATAACCCAAGGAGGGCAAAGAAAGTGATGAAAACTGTCCCTGTCCCTCCTTTTCAAGACCGAACCTTCTGCGTAGAAGTAAAATAGCAAGAAATGGACACTTTAAAACTGGCTCTCTCTATACGTAAGAGTTTCATTTGAAAGCAGAGTAATCCTTGGAATTTCTGTATTGTATCTCCCACCCTCCTCCTAATAAATACTATGCTACTAAAACTCTATAGATATAAATTTTTTATATTCCGGACAATTGAAGCAGGAGTGGTGCAAGGAGATTGATTCACAGTCTTCTCTTCAAAGTAATCAGTATCTTGAATAACAAAACCAATGTGAAGATTACTGAACTTTTCTTCCCCCGCTGGGATGTTGGTTCAGTTAAACTGCTTTGATGTAGCATAGTAGTCATGTCTTCTAGAATACAAAATATGGAATAAGGGAATTGGAAGGTACTTTGGAGGTATTTTAATTCAACCCTTTGCTCAAGAAGCCCATGATGGCGAAACTATGGCATGCTTACCGGAAGTGGCATGCAGAGCCATCCCTCCGGCCACGCGAACCATCACCCTTTGCTCTCTTGGGTTCCGGCGCGTGGGCAGTTGGTCTTCGCTTGCATGGAAGCCCCAGAAACTGGAAGACCAGCCGCACGGTGCACATGCGTGCACCAGGCAGATGATCTTCCGGTTTCCAGCACATGCATGCTGTGGCCATCTGATCTTCCAGTTTCTGGCACGCATGTCCGTGCGAAGACCAGCTGGCCGGTGCACATGTGCCAGATCCACTTGGCCTTTCAGAGGTTCTCACACCTCCGTGCCCACTCCTCCTGGTCCCCATCAGGGTGTGGGACATCCACTAATGAACAGGCTCCACAGCCCCGGACAAAGAGGAGTGCATGCTCTGGTTTCAGCATTAGGTGCCAAAAAGATTCGCCAGCACTGCCCCATGCCGTTCCAGACAAACGGCTGTCCAGACTCTTCTTGAAAACCTTTTCATACCATGGCTCAGCATACAGGAGAACATAGAATAACACAGTTGGAAAGGACCTTGGAGGTCTTCTAGCCCAACCGCCTGCACAAGCAGAAGACCTCATGCCACTCTGGCCAAATGGCTATCCAATCTCTTCTTAAAAGCCTCCAGTGAGGGATCACCTACAACGTCTGGAGGTAAGCCGTTCCACTGATTCATCGGGAAATTTGTCAGATCTTCCACCTGCTACTTCTTGTCCTGCCCTCTGTTGCTTTGGAAAATAGATCACCCCCCCTCTTCTCTGAGACAGCCCCTTGGATATTGGAAGACTGCTATCATGTCACCCCTAACCTTTCCTCTTTGTTAAGCTAGATATAGTCTTTATATTATGGATAACCCATTAAATACAAGTCAGCAGTGTGCAGTGACAGCCAAAAAAGCCAATGCAATCCTAAATTGCATTAACAGCGGGATACAATCAAGATCAAGTGAGATACTAATACCACTCTATAAAGCCTTAGTAAGACCACACCTAGAGTCCTGGATCCAGTTTTGGTCAACACACTATAAAAAGATGTTGAGACTCTAGAAAGACTGTAGAGAATAGCAACCAGGATAATTAGGGAGGCTAAAACATACGAAGAACGCTTACAGGAATTGGGCATGGCTAGTCTAGTGAAGAGAAGGACCAAGAGAGACAGGATAGCATTCTTCCAATATTTGAGCGGCTTCCACAGAGAGGAGAGGCTCAAACTATTTTTCAAAGCACCCCAAAGCCAGACAAGGAATAATGGATGGAAACTGAACAAGGAGAGATTCAACCTGGAAATAAGAATTTTTTTCTGACAGTGACAGCAATCAACCCATGAAACAAAAGTTGTCTTCAGAAGTTGTGGGAGCTTTATCACTGGAGGCTTTCAGGAAGAGATTGGACTGCCATTTGTCAGAAATGGTGTAGGGTCTCCTGCCTGGGCAAGAGGTTAGACTAGATGACCTGCAAGGTCTCTTCCAACTGTTAATCTAATCCAATCTATAGTCCGTTGTTCATCCAGC
This sequence comes from Thamnophis elegans, assembly GCF_009769535.1. Classification (NCBI taxonomy): domain Eukaryota; kingdom Metazoa; phylum Chordata; class Lepidosauria; order Squamata; family Natricidae; genus Thamnophis; species Thamnophis elegans. The sequence continues at coordinate 21,707,342 of NC_045556.1, read as the reverse complement.
TTAGCTTCCAGACCCCTTATCATTTTGTTGCTCTTCTCTGTACACAATCCCATCCTATCATAGGGGAAATTAGCCCCAAATTACAATCTCCAGGGAGCCTGGGTAATCATAGATGCCTGGAGGTTTGCAGGCGGAAAAATGGTTTTTAAACAGTAATTACAATGGCCCAGAAAACAATTAATATGACAAATGAAAGAGGGAAAAGAGTCAGTCACAGAAGCTTCACTGCCTCCGAAAGCAGTGGGTGGTCGCACCCACAGTCTTAGCACTGACTTTAGATCAGGGGTCCTCAAACTTGGCAACTTTAAGACCTGTGGCCTTCAACTCCCCAAATTCTCCAGCCAGCTGGGAATTGAAGTCCACAAGTCTTAAAGTTGCCAAGTTTGAAGACCTCTGCTTTAGACAGTGGGCAGTTCCCCCCCCCCCCAGCAGAGAGAGAGAAAAACACTTCTAGTCTCCAAAGAAATGACCAGCAGTTCAATCTCTGCTCGGAAGAGTGGTTAATCCCATCATTCAAATCCTGCATTTAATCCTGGTTCAAATGGAGCAGGCACAGTCTGTACTAACTGAGGTTTGCAAAGCGTCCTGTAAACAACCTCACCTAAGTCATTGTTGTAAAACCATCCGTTAAAATAATGCCTGTTGGACTGTGGCTTGTCTAGCAATAGATTTGATTTGCGACCCAACTGATGATAGATAAAAACAATCCCATACACGGAAGCTTTCTCAGCACCAGGGCCAAAGCTCTGTTTAGCATTCACCCCCGTTTTATGTTTTGGAAGGAAGCCTATCCCCAGGTAGAATTATTTTTGTTAGGCATAATACCAGGAAAATATGATAAAGGACATGTATATTTGATATTGCACGTTCCAACTGCAGCAAGAATTGTATTTGCGCAACATTGGAAAAGCGAGGAAACACCTGCGGAAGGAGATATAATTCAAAATAATATTGGGCTGGATTGCAGAAATGGACAGCTTAACACTGAAGATAAAAGAAAAAGAAGGCACAGAATATTTTCAAATGTGGGTCTTGTTTTTTCGATGGTTGGATAATAGAGGTAGAAATTAGGAACTTAAGTATTACTATGTAAATGAATTGACCCAGGCTGGCTGGCTGGCTGTTTGTATGTATATATGTATGTATGTATGTGGGTTGCTACTGGCATTCCTGCTGGTTTGGCACACAAATTTTTTTTGTGAGGGGACCTGGTTTAGTTGTATCCACCCAACGGCCATTCTTCTCGGTTGGATTTAGGGCAGTGGTGGGTTTCAAAAATTTTTAGAACCTCTTCTGTAGGTGTGGCCGGCTTTGTGGGAGTGGCTTGCCGGCCATGTGACCGGGTGGGAGTGGCTTGCTGGCCATGTGACCAAGTGGGAATGGCTTGGCAGTCATGTGACTGGGTGGGCGTGGCCAACTTGTAAAATGTGGTGAAACTCACTTAACAATGCTCTTGCTTAGCAACCAAAATGTTGGCTCAGAAACTCTGGCATTGAAGTGTGCAAGTCTTAAAGCTGTCAAGTTACAAGACCCTTGCACCCCTAACCCTTTAGGAAAAACCCCCAGATGTGTTCAAACTTGACAGCTTTAAGACTTTAAGGTTTAGATAGGACTCTTAGAGGCGGGCGGTGTGATTAGTGAGCCAGCCAATAGTGAGCGGCGGGGGGGGGGGGAAGCATGGTGCGGATGGGCAAGGGGAGGGAGCTGGAACCGGTTCTAAATGGCATGGTAGATTTGTGGAACCTCTTCTATAGAAGAGGTTAGAACTGGCAGGAACCTATCCCTGATTTAGGTCCATGATGGTGAACCTATGGCATGAGTGCCAGAGGTGGCATGCAGAGCCCTCTCTGCTGGCATGCATGCCATCATCCCAGGCCAGATCTTCGTGGTGTTTCTTTCGTGAGCTTCTGTTTCCTGCAAACGCCGAAAGAGAAGCTCACGAAAGAAAAACATCTTACCTCTTGCTGCATTGCCGGTGTTGGGATGCCCCATTTCCCGCCGGCCAGCTGGTCTTCAGGTCTCTGCTGCACATGCACACATGACCTTGCGCATGTCCAAGCATGTGCATGGTCACACATGTCTGTGCATGCACATGTTCATGCACATGCGTGCACCTTTCAGTTTGGGCATGCGCATGGGCGCACAGTTTGGGCACTCAGTGTCTAAAACTCTCGGTGTTCCTATTTAATCTGTTTTAACTTTTGTCATATGTGTTTTTTGTTGTACACCTCCCTGAGTCCTTTGGGAGAAGGGCGGCATATAAGTCTTCCCCATCCCTGATTTAGGTGGAGAACGTTCATTTCCCCCCCCCCAAAAAAAAACCATTCCACTAGAGTGATTTTCCCCCCCATCTACTCGGGCAGTCTCAAGTCCATAAATCTTTGTTCTTTTTGCTGAATTACACCACAGGCTGACAAGTTACTCCCATATTATAAGCTACATGTTTTTGCACACTCCTGGAACGTGCTGGGCTAACCAGTCAAAACAATTCTGAGGCCAGCTGGCCCTTCGCACTGGACGGTTGAAACGGCCAAGAGATGCTTTCTTTGAAGTCGTATGCCCTGCCTTTTGCTCCCCCCTCCCCCCCGGGACTTCGTAAGATGTATGAAGAAGTAGCTCAGAAGCAACTGACGCTTTTCTCTCTTGCAGAGACAAATTTATTGCCCTCTCCAAGCAGCGCTTCCTTCTCCTTCTGATCCGCTGCTCCTCAAAGTGCCTTTTGCCTTCAGGAGAAATCTGCACCAACCTGTTTGCTGATAGGTTTAGCAATAACAACAGAAGAGGGGTGTCAAACTCGATTTCATCGAGGGCCACATCAGTGGTTGTGTTTGACCTCGGGGGGGTGGTGGACAAGGTGGGCAGGGCCAGCTTGAAGTCACTCGTGTTGGGGGGGCTGTGGTAGCCCGACCACACTGCCAGCTAAAACGGGCTCCCGAGCTTCATTTTTGGCTGCGACAGCCTCCTGCAATCCTCTGCTAACGAAAACGGAGCTTGGGAGGCCGTGTTTGGCCCTCACGACCTCCATTTTCGGTTGGGATGGCCTCCTGCAACTCTCTGCCAGCAAAAATGGAGCTCCATTTTTGCTGGCAGAGAGACCGCAGACTGGTCCTTCACTGTTTCCAGGGTGGCCCCGCAGGCCAAATTTAAACATCCTGTGGGCCAAATCCGGCCCATGGGCCAGAGGTGGGTTCCTACCGGTTCGGACTTGTTCAGCTGAATATGTAGTAACTCAACTGGACAAGTGACCCTACTGGTTCTATCCAGGGTGCCGCCATCTTTATTTTCTATTCTTCACATGCGCAGAACAATCTTCATTGAAAAAATGTATTTTTCTTATTTTTTAATGGTGTGCGCATGCCAGTCCCAGAGATGGGCCGTTTTTCACAAAAAAGGAGGTGTTTTTCCCTTCCCCCAGCCTCCAGAAGTACTCTACAGGCTTCAGCAGGGTTGGGGGAAGGGGAAAATGCCCCCATTTTTGTCAAAAATGGGCAAAAAATGGGGCGTTCTTTTGCAAAAACGGAGGCATTTTTGCCTTCTCCCAGCCCTGCTGAAGCCTGCAGAATGTTCCTGGGGACCGGGGAGGACAAAAACTGCTTTTTCTTAGTGGGTAGTTTGCAGGCCCTCCCTTAGCTCCGGCGAGGCTGGAGACACCCCCCCCTCCAGTCACAACTTTTTGCCACCGTTTTGGTGGGAATGGCTTGGTGAGGGGGTCATGTGACTGAGTGTGCATGAGTGATGTCAAGTTGGCCACGCCCACTCAGTCACATGCCCCCCTCATCTAGCCACACCCACCAAAACGGTAGTAACTAATCTTGAACACCCCTCCCCCCGCCATAGGGCTTGAGTTGGACACCCCTGCAATAGAATTTAGGCTTTTATATGGCTTCATAGTGCTTTAGAGCATAAGTATAAGGTTTCCTGCAGGGAGTTGGACTAGAAGACCTCCAAAGTCCTTTCCCACCCTGCTATTCTATGTTCTACTTTATTCTGTATTCTGACTGAGCCATGGCGTGTGATCTGGTTGGCTTCACCTCCTTGGGTGAAAATGTTCCTTGTCTGATTACGCAGGTTGAAGATACGGAAAGTGTCTGGAGAATTCAAATCAGGACACGATGACAAAGCCTGCTGAAGAGTCCAAGGTCGGGATCACAGCAAGGGGGGGGGGGGGGGAATTAAATCTTTCCTCTGATATGATTTACGTAATAGCCTGACATAGCTTAGCTTCATAGCTCCTATGACTCAATATTAGAATAGAATAATCATAGAGTTAGAAGGGACCTTGGAGATCTTCTAGTCCAACCCCCTGCTCAAGCAGGAGACCATATACCATTTCTGATAAATTGTTGTCCAGTACCTTTTTGAAAGCCTCCAGTGATAGAGCACCCGCAACCTCTGAAGGTAAGCTATTCTATCCATTGATTGCTCTCACTGTTAGGAAATTTCTCCTTATTTCTAGGTTGCTTCCCTCCTTGTTTAGTTTCCATCCATCGTTTCTTCTCTTGCCTTTTGGTGCTTTGAAAAATAGTAGGAGCCCTTCAAACATTGGAACTCTGCTACCATCTCACTCTTGGTCCTTCTTTTCCCTAGACTAGCCATACCCAATTCCTGCAACATAAAACATATCTTTGTATATTTTAGCCCCCAGCCCCCTTGGTTGCTCTTCTCTGCATTCTTTCAGAGTTTCAACATCTTTTTTCCTATCATGGAGACCAAAACTGGATGTAGTGTAGGAAGTTAGCACCCACCCCTCTCATAGGAAAATGAGATATTTAGGAAATATTAAAAAGGCAGAATATTTCCCCTAAAAAGGAGGCAGAAACTCATCCCCTGCCCCTTTGTCAATGGCCCATTAAGGCCTGGGCCAGTCTAGTCTACATAACAAAGACATACCTCCTTCAGGCAGAGCCACAGGGGGAATTGCCCCAAACCTCTTCATTACGTCATCACCCAGCAAGGCTCAACCAAACTTGGGACTCAAAACACAGCCTACAAAGCTACCCCTGCATGACATGACCCCATGGGAGTCTGACAACCAATCAGAATACAAGCTCAAATTCAAAAGCCCAGAGAAGGCATAAAACCAGGGGACTCTCAGAATCTCTTCCCTTTTTCCCACAGGACCTCCAAGGCATGTGATCCTGTCCACCCAGGAGCCTCCATGTTTCCAGGGTCTTTTTCCCCAACTTGGAACTGAACCCAGATGGACATTTCTTCCAACAGCAGTATTCCAAGGGTGGTCTTACCAAGGCTAGAACTTCACACATTCTTGATTATTGAAATTATAAATTGCTCCCAACTATGATACAAAAAAGGGTGGCTCAGTGGCTAAGATGCTGAGCTTGTCGATCAGAAAGGTGGGCAGTTCAGCGGTTCAAATCCCTAGCACCGCATAATGAAGTGAGCTCCGGTTACTTGTCCCAGCTTCTGCCAACCTAGCAGTTCGAAAGCACGTAAAACTGCAAGTAGAAAAATAGGAACCACCTTTGGTGGGAAAGGAACAGCGCTCCGTGCGCCTTTGGTGTTGAGTCATGCTGGCCACATGACCACGGAGATATCTTCAGACAGCACTGGCTCTTCGGCTTTGAAAGGGAGATGAGCACCGCCCCCTAGAGTTGGGGACGACTAGCACATATGTGCAAGGGGAACCTTTACCTTTTATGATACAATAAATAAGAGATTCTGTCATCCTCTTTGCTGCATCCGAATTGTAGGTCAGTTTGAAAGAGACTGAATTTTAGGGGCCAAGAATGAAACTTTGGAGGTAACTGGCAGAGAAGAGCTGGATTGGGAAGGGTGAAACCCGAATCCAAGACATCAAAGAATAGGAGGTTGGAGAAAGCTGATTTATCACGCGGAAAAGAGTTGAAGGAACAAAGCTGTGCGGTCACAATAGCAAGCTTTGCAAAGGGTTATTTATGGGAATCTACAAACCATAGCTACTTTCTCTCTTTTCTCTTCCTCCTCCTTGTTTAGCAGCACACCAATTACGTGTCCTTGTGGCCAAATTACCAGGGTTTCATTATCATTAACATTCGGAGGGCGGTAAACAAGTTTATTTATGCTTGAGCACTGCAGAAGAAACGAGTCGCACAGAAGAAGGGAAGCTGTAGTAGGTGGCCTGGATTTTTCGTTTTGTTTTGTTTGTATCCCTCTCTCCCCCTCAGTCTCTGCTCTCACAAAGTCTGAACCTTCCGTCTGCCGATCTACAAGCCACCCTGGGTTAAGGAAAGAACTTGGTGTCCCTTATTAAAAAGGATCCGGGTCATCATGCTCAAAGCAGTCCTGGGTGGTCAGATTTTAATGGGATAATTGGCTACCCTTTGCTCCTTCCAATGTCTCTCTTTTTTAACCCTTTCCTTATATATATATATACACCCTCCTGTGTTCTTGCCCAAGGATGGGCAATTGGCAATGAAATCTGGTATCCATTGTGAAACCAGTGACCCAAAGCAGGACTTCTGGAGTCGTGGTGGTGCAGTGCTTAGAGTGCAGTACTGCAGGCTACTTCTGCTGGCTGCTGGCTGCTGGCTGCCTGCAATTTGGCAGTTCGAATCTCACCTGGCTCCAGGTTGACTCAGCCTTCCATCCTTCCAGAGTGGGTAAAATGAGGACCCAAATTGTTGGGGGCAAGAGGCTGACTCTGTAAATTGCTTAGAGAGGGCTGTAAAGCACTATAAAGCTGTATAGCTCTGTCGGAGGCAGAGAGGAGGCTAGGGCTGTATGCCAGCTATCAGCTGCCTTTAGAGTCAGACATCAGTGAGGCAGAAGAACAGCTGGAGCCTGTTCCCAGTGTGCGCATGCGCAGAGTTGCCAGACGAAGGGAATAGCTAAGGAACAAGGGTCGACATGGGAGTAAGACCACAGGTGGATGATCAATGGCCCCTCCCAGAAGAAATAAAAGAGGAGTGAAAGGGGAGTGGAGTTTGCAGGAGACAATTAGTTCACTTAATTAGTTCGTGACACTCCGAGACTCCTTGCCAAGTTTTGCAGATATCGCCCTTGGCAACTCTCCAGGCCAGATAAGGTCTGTGACTGTAAATCCTCCCTTGAAAGACTTTGCTAGATGGGAATGAGCAGAATTCACAGCAAATTAATAAAAGGAGTTTTTGTCAGGACCAGGAGTTCGTTTCATGCTGTTGGGAAGTGCAGGTCAAAACAGTAGTCCTTGACTTACAACCATTCCTTTAGTGATAGTTTGATTCTTGCAACGGCAGTGAAAAAAAGCGACTTAGGACCTGTTTTCACATTTATGACCATTGCAGCATCCCCATGGTCATGTGACCAACATTCGGACGCTTGGCAGCTGACTCTTACTGCAGGCTACATGTTATGTAGCCTGAAAGACGAGTGATGGCCTCTCCCTGCCCATCCCTAAATTCAGAACGTGGGTGGCAGATTAAGGAAGCCTTCCACCATAGGCCTGGATGCTGTGAGTGGGTGTGAGAGCAGGGCAGAATTCTGATCTCACCTCTGCCACAGTTTCCTCACCGTCCTCTGCGCTCCTGGGCAAGATTTCTCACTTTGCAGTGCCTCAATTCTCCTCAGTCACAGATAATAAGAGGAATATATTATATAGGTTATAGTCAAAGCAGCTTTCTTTAGTACGATACCCTCTAAATTATTTCTTCTTCTCCTCCCCTTCTCCTTCTCTTCCTTCTCCTTCTCCCCCTCCTCCCCCTTCCCCTCCTCCTCTTCTTCTCCTCCTTTTTTCTTCTTGTCCTTTTTCTCCCCCCCCTTCCACCTGTTCACACATTGCAGTAAGCCAGGATAAAGCACACTTTCTGCTATCTGTCAGAAATGGGGTAGGGTCTCCTGCTTGGGTGGGGGGTTGGACTAGATGACCTACAAGATCTCCTCCAACTCTGTTAATCTGTAATCACTTAGTTTTGTTCCCTCCAGGAGCCATCCTCCATGGTTTACGCTCATACTACATTCATACAAAACCAACCAAATTCCACTGTGGCTTCATATTTGATGATTGAGCTTCAACGTTGCACTAAGGCATAGTTTGCATTATCGAATGACACATGGTTGTATTCCACTGGTAGGTTTCAAATTTTTTTAGAACCTCTTCTGTAGGTGTGGCCTGCTTTGTGGGAGTGGCTTGCCAACCATGTGGCCAGGTGGGAGTGGCTTGCCAGCCATGTGACTGGGTAGGAGTGGCTTGCCAGCCATGTGACTGGGTGGGAGTGGCTTACTAGCCATGTGACTGGGTGGGCATAGCCAACTTGTAAAATGTGGTGAAACTCACTTAACAATGCTCTTGCTTCTAGCATTGAAGTGTGCAAGTCTTAAAGCTGTCAAGTTACAAGATCCTTGCATCCCTAACCCTTTAGGAAAAAAACCCAGGAGTGTTCAAACTTGACAGCTTTAAGACTTGTGGACTTCAAGTCCCAGAATTCCTCCTCTCGCTTTTCATCTTGATGATGTGCGGACGGGCGGGGGGAGGGAGCTGGAACCGGTTCTAAAGGCACTGAAGATTTGTGGAACCTCTTCTATAGAAGAGGCTAGAACTGGCAGGAACCCACCCCCGTTGTCTTCCCTTTACATCAAACACACATCTCGGTCCGCTCATTTTATAGTTGCCAAGATTGAGAAGCATTGCACTAGAGCAGTGATGGCTAACCTTTTGGTCGTTGCATGTGCGCACTCACCCATAATGCAATGCATGTGTGACCCCCCCATGTGTGCCCTTCCCCCACACATGCACCCCCGCATGTGTGCGCTCCCCCTGCCCTGTGCATGTGCCCCATGCATGTGTGCACGCACGCATGCCCCCCACATGGGCACCCATGCATGGGCATGCAACCCCCCATGTGTGGCCCACCCTGCACATATGCACTCATCTCCTGCATGCACCATGACCCGCTGCGCATGTGTGGCAGAGATCCAAAACCCAGCTGGCCAGCATGGTGGAGCTGAGCTGGGGTGATGGCTTGCGTGTCCGCAGAAAGGGCTCTGTGAGCTACCTGTGGCACAGGTGCCATAGGTTTGCCATCCTGGCACTAGAGTCTGGAAGTTGAGTTGTGGCAGCTGGACTTCTTTTCTCCTTTGGTTTGAAATGCTTCATTGCTGCAGATTGAAGAAGCTACTTGGATAAGGAGAAGGAAACATTTCAAACCAAAAAAAGAGAAAAGGAGTCCAGTTGCCATAATTCAACTTCCAGACAACTCTATGTGGCTTGTTAGATTATGGAGAATCTTCATCAAGACTGCACTATAGTCTTCTCCTAGATCTGTGATGCTGAACCTATGGCACTCGTGCCACAGGTGGCACACAGAGCACTCTCTGCGGGCATGCCAGCCATCGCCCCAGACCAGCTCCATCGCGCATGCTCCTGCGCCTCCCACCAGCCAGCTGGTTTTCGGGTCTCTGCCATGCATACGTGGGGGTGAGAGCATGTGGGAGTCACATGTGTGCATGCGTGGAGGTGCAGGGAGCATGCAGGGGGGGCACCTACATTGCATTTGGGGGCCTCGTGCAGTGCCCCCGCACCCCATTTTGGCTTCTAGGATTGGTGCAGGAGGCCTTCTAAGTTCAAAATGGCCTGGGAAGCCTCCTGCAACCACTTGGAAGCCAAAACGGGGGAGGAGGGAAGAGCGCATGCGTGGGGGTGCCAGGGGAACGCAGGAGGAGACACGGGAGTGCAGGGGGGAGCCTGCATGCATGTGTGGGGGTCACGTGTGCATGCGCGTGGTGGGTGGGTGTCAGCACGCGACGACAAAAAAATTAGCCATCACTGTCCTAGATCCTAAGGAGAACTTTGAGAGACTCTCCCTTAAGGCCTCTTTCAGTCTGAGAAGCACAGGTAGTCCTCAACTTACAACATTACACTTAGTGACCTTTTGAAGTGACAACGACACTGGAAAAAGTGATATATGACCATATTTTCCTCTTATGACCATTGCAGCCCCCCCAGGGTCACGCAATTTACATTTAGATGCTTGACAACTGACTCATGTTTATGACGGTTGCAGGGTCCTGGGGTCACATGAGCACCTTTTGCGACCTTCTGACAAGCACAGTCAATGGGAGAACCAGATCCACTTAACGACTGTGTTAATAATTTAACAAATGCAGCGATTCACCTAAAAACTGTGGCAAGAAAAGTCGTAAAATGGGGCAAAATTCATTGAAGAAACTTCTTACTTGGCGACATGAAATTTTGAGCTCAATTGTGGTCATAAGTCGAGGACTCCCCTCTACTTTTAACGTCCTTTCTGCAGCAGAGAAAGAAGTTAAAATGGCTTCAGAGGCCCATAATGCCATATACCACTAGCCCCAAAGGGTTGGGGATTCTTGAATATCATTTGGAGCTTGCGGAGCTAAATTTGATTAACGGTGACTGCCTTTGACACCAGGTTGACAGTATAAACTTAATAGGCCTTCATATGTCAAATCAGGCGAGCCATTTAAAAACACCTCCCCTCCCAAAGATACAACAGATGCTGTATAATCCTCCGAAAAGAGTATCCATTACAGGTTCATCCTCCTAATTTGTCCTGACTTTTCCTAGCATCAGGATTGTCTACTACTCGACATTCAGCACCATGTGTTTATTTCCAACTTGACAGAAATAAACAAACGAATAAGGTTATAGTTGTACCTATTAAATTTCAATTATATTTCAGTGTACATTAAATCTACATTTCATCCTAAGTTCATCCACTTTTGGTGTCCGGCCAATCAGCACAAATGAAAAGAGGGCAACGACCAGGGAGCAGAAGGGAAGGAACAAATATGCTACAATTGAAAGTAGCCAGGAGTGGGATTCAGCCGGTTCGGATTGGTTCGGCTGAACAGGTTGTTATTTAACCGCTTGTTATTTAACTGGTTTCTCCGAACGGCGCAGTTTGCAAAAACTGGTTAAATCAACCACTAGCTCACCCCGCCCACCCACCCCTTCCCACCCTATATATTATCTTCCCTTCGCCACACCATCCAGACCATCTGGCTAATCTCTGTGCCTCACCTGCTCTCCTCACCAAAGGTAAGCATGCCGCCCGCTCACCCTTCCCCTTGGGTTGGGACCAAGCCATTCCGCTGCCATCGCCCACTTGCTGCTTGCCACGGCCGAGTCGGGGAATGCGCCATTTCCCGGCTCCATCCTTGCCTCAGTCCTCTACCCACATGCCACCCCGCTGGCCTCAAACTACCGGACAGTGGTTCTTACCTAAAGCACTGCAGTGGAGATCTTGCAGCCATCCCTTGCTGAGGTCACTCGTGGAGACGCTCCTTGTGGTCTCCAGGTCAGCAGTTGCTTCTCTCCGCTGCTGTTCTTGCTTGGAGAGAGCGCGTCTCTTGTGCAATTTAGAAGCTGTGAGCCGCCACTTTCCACTAGGTGCCATCCAGAAAGTGTGCAGCACCCAGAAGTTGTAGGTGCTCCAACATTAGAGACTATTAAGAAGAGACTGGACAGCCATTCGTCCCAAGTGGTACAGGGTCTCCCGCTTGAGTAGGGATTGGACTAGAAGACCTTCAACATGCCTTCTAATCCAATTCTATGTTTTAATTTTCTCTCATTTGCACAAGATCAAAGAGTTAACCCAGTAATCTTTGTGCTTGCCCCATAACAGTAAATCATGGCTTAGTGCTATATGTAAACTCACTATTTCTCATTCCAAATTTAATTTGTTTTACAATTTGCACTTCCAAATGTTAAGTTTTGTCTAAGGAATTGAATGGGGTTTTTTTTGCACTCAACATAATGCTGAAATAAAATCTTCATGTTCTGTTCTTTTTCTTAAAGCCTACAAAACCACCCACCCACACACAAATTTTACAAACAAACTTCTGAAAAATATGTTTAGATTTCTCCACTGCTTCGTTTTTCAACTTTGATTTTGGTTCTCAAAATGAATTTGTTTTTAATCGGGCAAGACCTACAGAAATCTTTTAACATATTGAAATTATATTAATATCGTCATAACACTTTTCCTTAACAAAAACTGTTATGATAGAAGTATGGGGAGCATTCTTGGGTATGGTATATTTTTTTCTATGTGTACTTGTAGGTCACAATCTTTAGTATGAAGACAGAAGCCTAAATATAATTCCAGAAAGATAAAAATGAGAAAAACAGACACACATTTGTGGATATATCTCCAATTCAAAGATTGTAAGAGTTATGGATTGCTATACATCAATGTTTTTCATCCTTGGCAACTGTCAGATGGATGGACTTCAACTCCCAGAATTCCCACCAGCATGGTGGCTATCTATCATGCTGGCAGGGGAATTCTGGGAGTTGAAGTCTACCCATCTTAAAGTTGCCAACTTTGAAAAACACAGCTGTGAATTATAGAAAGTAGAATGTCTTTTTCTTCTTTTGGTTTGTTTAAAAACCACCAAAATACAGATTGCATAATTTGAAGGATCTCTCAAGTTGCATACCAAGTATTTTTGGGACCTGTAAAATGCCTCTGGATGTCTGTAATAAGCCTTAATGACGTCAATTTATTATTGGTTTAGCATTATGGCTGAAAGTTGAAAAAAAATAGTTTAACCAAAAGATGCTTGCCAGGATTCTTCTTTCTGTCAAACTATTTACTATCTGTCAAACTATTTATTAAGGCTCTTTACTATAATTCTTTTCATCCTTCCTATTACGTATCTCCTCCCACTTATGACTATAACCATGTTGCTTGTATTTTTACAATTTATATTGTTCTGTTCATTTCCTAGTATGATTTGATTGCTTATTTAGTAACCTATGACAATCACTAAGTGGTGTATCTTATGATTCTTGATGAATGTATTTTTTTCTTTCCTTTGGGAGCATCTGCACCAAAGGCAAATTCCTTGTGTGTCCAATCAAACTTGGCCAATAAAGAATTCTCTTCTATTCCTATCTTCTCTTCTCTTCTATTCCATTCTATTCTTTGACATCTGATTTGGCCCAATGTAGCTTCATGAAAGGATGGACTTACCATCTAATAAACTATTCTGTACGTCACAGCAAAAGGGGGTTTGGTATCCAGACTTCCATTGTTGCAATCTAGCATATTAATCATCACATATTTTTACACAAAAATGTATACTCCTTTCAGAATTACGACATTAAAAGATTGTAGCTTGCAGATCAACCCTACTTGCTCTTAGTCTTTAATGCTGTGTTTCTCAACCTCAGCAGTTTCAAGATGGGTGGACCTCAATAGCTTGGGGAACTCTGGGAGCTGAAGTCCACCCATCCTTAAGATGAGAAGCATGGCTCTAATGCAGGGGTGTCAAACTCAATTTTATTGAGGGCTGCATCAGGGTTGTGTTTGACCTCGGGGGGCCGGAGTGGGCATGGCCAGGGTGGGCATGGCTCATCACTCATGTCGGAGGCGTCTGTGGTGGCCCAAGTGTTCTGCCAGTGAAAACTGGCTCCCAAGCTCCATTTTCAGCAGCGACATATTCCTGCAACTCTCTGCCAGAGAAAACAGTGCTTCGGAGAGCCACCTGCAGCCCTCACCAGCTCCGTTTTTGCTGGCGGAGGCACCGCGGGCTGGTTCTTCACTGTTTCCAGGACGGCCCCGCAGACCAGATCTGAGCACCCAGATGGCCATATCCGGCCCCCCGGGCCTTGAGTTTGACACTCCTGCTCTAATGGAAAAAGCTGGGTCAAAAGATGGGATCTTTCTAACCAACTAAAAATACAAGAAAGATTTTAATAGGGGAGGCTTAATTGAAGAGCAACCATAAATGGCAGGATTGTGGTGGTAACAACAAGATATTTATTTATTCTATTTTATTAAATGTATATGCTGCCCATCTCAAGTTTTATAGTTTCCTAAGGTAACAAATAGGGATGTTGTGGCTCAGTGGCTAAGACACTGAGCTTGTTGATCAAAAAGGTCAGCAGTTCAGCGGTTTGAATCCCTAGTACCGCATAACGGAGTGAGTTCCCGTTACTTGTCCCAGCTTCTGCCAACCTAGCAGTTCAAAAGCACATAAAAAACACAAGTAGAAAAATAGGGACCACCTTTGGTGGGAAGGTAACAGTGTTCCGGGCTCCTTCGGCATTTAGGTATGCCGGCGACATGACCACGGAGATGTCTTCAGACAGCGCTGGCTCTTCGGCTTTGAAACAGAGATGAGCATCGTCCCCTAGATTCGGGAACGACTAGGACATATGTGCAAGGGGAACCTTTACCTTTACTTTTAACATAACAAATAATGGAATCATCAAGGACCCACCATCTTCCAGTTCTGACTTTATTCATTACTTTCAGTTAACCTTGAAACTTCCACGAACCACTGCAAATGATGTTGATGTTTGTGGACAAGTATTCATCTGTTTCCAGTCCCGGAAACACAACAGTGACTACAAAGAAGAAAGGAAGCCTTTGTTGTTGTTTTTATTATTGTGAATGTTGTTGGTAAAATAATAATTTTCTTTTTCCCTCTGGTGGAGAACGTGTTGACATAATGGAATTTCACGGTAGGTTCACTGTGTTGATTCCTTTTAAGTCTAATAGATCTGGAAGGGGATTTTGGTTTGGTGTGGTCAGATGGAAGTTTGCAATGTCCGCTCTTCAATCTAGAAACCACAAGTCCAGGTGCTGAAAGCTTCTTCTTGTGTAAGAAGGTCAATAGGGTATCATCCAGAAAGAAAGGGCAAACTGAATATTATATGATTCGGGAAGTATTTTACCAATGGTTGGAGAATAAAGAAGAAGTTTGGAAATGAAGAAAGCTAAAAAATAAGTAGACAATACACTGAGAGAGAGGGAGAGAGAGAAATAAGATAAAACTGTTAGTATGCATATGATGAGAATAATGATGTTTAATGTTAATATGATATTATTACTAGACGTTATCAAAAGAAAATGGAGAATTTTATAATGTTTAAATGCTCAATATATTATAGTACTAAACTTAGGGAAATAATGTTAATATGAATGGGAAAGATGTGGCAAAAGAGGAATGATGTGGCACAGAGATGCTTGCAACCAGACGACACACTGCATAAGGAAAGATGGAATGCTTATTTTTGTAATTGAAGAATAATAAAACTCTTTATTAAAAAAAATAAGTATCATCCACAGAAACCCCAACTTGTCTTATTTATCCAAATAATTAGTGCCTGTAGGCTCAACTTCTAGGAACCTCTGGCAGGTTTTTCATTGCCTACCTGGGCAGGAAGACTAGGTATGGGTGGAAATCAGCTGTCTTCATCCAGAATAATAGAGTTGGAAGGGAGCTTGGAGGTCTTTTCATCAACTTTGTGCTCAAGAAGGAGACCCCAGGCCATTCTGGACAAGTGGCTTTCCAGTCTATTGGTAAAAACCTCCAGTGATGGAGCACCCTCAACTTCTGGAGGCAAGGTGTGCCACTGATTAATTGTTCTCACTGTTGGGCAATTTCTCCTTAGCTCTAGGTTGCTCCTCTCCTTGAGTTTCCATCCATGGCTTCCATCCAACAGAGAACCCATCATCCCCTTTAGGTGGTGGCGTAAGTAAGGTTACAGAATGAGAGAATCAGCTGGAACAGGACTGTGGCATTGAAGATTCCCAATCTGCTCCATAGGATGTAGACCCATGATGGTGACACGCATGCCAGAGGTGGCACGCAGAACCCTCTCTGATGGCACACAAGCTATCGCCCCACTTCAGCTCTGCTGGGCATTCACCTGCGCCTCCTGCCTGCTAGCTGGTCTTCAGGTCTCTTCGGGTCTCTTCTTGCTTTCGAATGACTAGGTTGGCAGGAGCTGAGGGAAGGATGGGAGCTCTCCCCGTTGCGTGGAGCTCAGGTGCTGAACCTGGACTATCAGATTTCCAACTGACAAGCCCAGCGTCTTAACCACTGAGCTACCCTGCTGTCCAAAAATAAGATGCGCCGGGGGATGGGGGACATGCTGAGGGGCCAGGGGTGGCACATGCGTGGGGAGGGCATGTGCACTACATTTAGGGGTTTGGGCATGAATGTGCATGTGCATTCACATGCACGCACGCTTTGGGCACTGAGGCTGGAAAAGGTTAGCCATCACTGATGTCGAGTTTAGATTTAGAACTCTGGTTTCTACAGATAGAGCAGAATAGCAAACCAAGAAGTTAATGTTTGATATCAGTGCTGGCTGTAACTAGCTGAAAAAGGAATCATTTTTGGTAGCTTTCTCTACTTTTAGGTTTCTCTTTTTACACTTAACAGAAGGGGGGGTCACTTAATAACCAAAGCAAAAAGTTATTAAAATGGGGCACAATAACAGCATTGAAAGGAACCTTGGAGATCTTCAATCCCAATCCCTTTCTCAAGCAGGAACCCTATGCCATCCCAGACAAATTGTCCACTCTCTTCTTAAAAACTGCAGTGCTGGAGCACCCACTCTGGAGGCAAGCTGTTCCACTGATTCATTGTTCTCCCTGTCAGGAAACTTCTCCTTAGTTCTAGGTTGCTTCTTTCCTTGATTAGTTTCCACCCATTGCTTCTTGTCCTGCCTCAAGTGCTTTGGAGAATAGCTTGACTCCCTCTTCTTTGTGGCAGCCCCTGAGATATTGGAAGACTGCTATCATGTCTCCCCTAGTCCTTCTTTTCATTAAACTAGACATACCCAATTCCTGCAAGTGTTCTTGATATGTTTTAGCCTCCAGTTCATGGAGGTCTTTCAAATCTGAAAGTACATTTCTCCCCCCTCAGCTTTACAAATCAAGAAGCTAGGGACCTTTGCCCACCTCCATTACTTCTGAAGGCTAAAATGCCTCTTGTCTAATCTAATCTGCAAGTCTTTCTCCTGTCTTCCAAGATCATTGTCACCTACCATTACATATATGGACAGCCTTAGATCTTCCTTCTTATTGTTGCAGTCCAACGCTTTTAGCTACAAAGCCTTTGGCATAAAGTAAACCTACATATAAGGAAAAGGTAAAGGTTCCCCTCACATATGCGTGCTAGTCGTTCCCCACTCTAGGGGCCGGTGCTCATCTCAATTTCTAAGCCAAAGAGCCAGCGATATCTGAAGACATCTCCATGGTCATGTGGCCGGCATGACTAAATGCCGGTGCACGGAACACTGTTACCTTCCCACTAAAGATATTTCCCATTTTTCTACTTGCATATATACACTATATTGCCAAAAGTATTCGCTCACCTGCCTTTACTCACATATGAACTTACTGTAAGTGACTTCCCATTCCTAATCCATAGTGTTCAATATGACGTCGGTCCACCCTTTGCAGCTATAACAGCTTCAACTCTTCTGGGAAGGCTGTCCACAAGGTTCAGGAATGTGTTTATGGGGATTTTTGACCATTCTTCCAGAAGCGCATTTGTGAGGTCACACATGTTGGACGGGTATACGTGGCATACCACTTCGTGGCTGAGTTGCTGTCCTTCCCAAACACTTCCACGTTCTTATAATACAGCTGACAATTGACTGTGGAATATTTAGGAGCGAGGACATTTCACGACTGGATTTGTTGTACAGGTGGCATCCTATCACAGTTCCACGCTGGGATTCACTGAGCTCCTGAGAGGGATCCATTCTTTCACAAATGTTTGTAAAAACAGTCTGCATCCCTAGGTACTTGATTTTATACACTTGTGGCCATGGAAGTGATTGAAACACTTGATTCTGATTATTTGGATGGGTGAGCGAATACTTTTGGCAATATAGTGTATATATACGCGATGGCTCAGTGGCTAAGATGCTGAGCTTGTCGATCTATATATATATGCAATCTTTTTATTTGTCAGCAGGATTACCTTTACTAAGGTGGCATGGTGGCTCAGCAGTTAAGAGGCTGGGCTAATTGGCTGGAAAGCCAGCAGCCCGGGTTTCAGACCCAGTATCACAAGACGGGGGTGAGCTCCCATCCTCATCCCAGCTCCTGTCAACCTAGCAGTTCAAAAGCATGCAAATACAAGTAGATAAAGAGGTAGCACTTTGGTGGGAATGTAACAGCACTCCGTGATGTCATGCTGGCCACATGACTGTGGAAATGACTTTGGACAGCAATGGCATAGATAGCAGAACTGTCTCCTTATAACGACAAGCGGAGTAAAATCCCGCAGGGATTCCTCCGATACCTTTATTAGTCCTCTGAAGAATCACTCGTGCAAATTAGCTAACCACCAAGGACTTTTAAAATTAGGCTAAGAGCGCCAAAGGATTAGTATTTTTTTTATTTTGTTTTATTTATTAGTTTGTCAAAGAAAGATGTACAAGGTAGCAGGTATAAGTACGAACATGGACATGAGCAAAGGAAAGAGGTACAAATAAATGGGGACAGTAGGACAGGGACGGTAGGCATGCTAGTGCGCTTATGCACGTCCCTTTTACAGACCTCTTAGGAAAGGGGTGATGTCCATGATAGACAGTTTAAGGTTGGTTGAAGCTGAAGAAGTCATTGACAGGTAGGACGTTGTAGCAGACAATTTTGTGCACTATGCTTAGGTTGTCGCAAACAACCAAGTTGCAAACTTTTTACTAGTTGCAAGCTTTTGATTTAGGACAGCTCACTTTTTGAATGCTAAACCTAAGAATCTTTGACTCATTGAACAATCTCGTAGGTGGCAAGCTGAGATACAGGAAATGATAAATGCTTTCCGAAATTGGGCTTTTCTGAAAATGGAAGACCTGAAATGCTTTTCTTTCCGAGTCCTCTTGACGAATTCAGAGGCACCCGGATTGTTTCTCATTATTTCCAAGGCTAAGATTGTTTCGGCTGAAATTTCTCACTGTATCTCCTGAATGCGTGGACCTGGGTGGCTGAATTGGGCATGACATAATCGCCGATCATGTAGACTCCAATTATCCTTCTTCAGTTGCCCCACAATGGAGTTGACTGGAGCATTATTAAAAGGTCTTTTCATCAGGCAGAATGCGGTGAAGGAAGCCATGCCCAATTCCTCTTCTGGATTAGTTAAGTGTCATTTAGGAGAAGCCTGGGAGAGTATTATTGGGTGCGTGGTTTGACAGCTTCTCTCTGCAGCATTGCTTGCTGTGTCCTGACCACCCACCGTGTCTCTACTTCATAGGAATCTCATTCACACCAGGATTAGCATGGGAGGCTCTTTGTATATTATATTATACATACATTAATGACCCTATTAGCATGGAAGACAGTTCCAGGATAATGATGAGCGGGGAACTCTGATGGGTTGGCCTCCTTTTTTCACCATTGCGTCATCGGGCAGTTTTTAAAAAGACTTTAATAGTTGATCTTGCTGTTTTAATGGCCATCAAGATGGCTTCAGCAACTGACCTACAACCCACAATGGTGAAGACAAGGGAGCTGGCAGAGAGGGAAAAACGGACAGCTTAGATTGGAGAAAATATATGAATTTTTAGGCTGATTGGAAACTTCTTTTGGACTTTCTGTGTGAAACGGGGGTCGGGTGGGGTGAAATTGCAATATATGAGTTTGAGGATTAGAAAAAAGATAGCAGGTAATGAAAAAAAATCAAACTTAAATTGTAATCTAAAAGACCCTAGAGAAATGGGTTTATCTGAATTTGTACTTACAACTGTTATAAAAAGAAAATACAGAATAACAGAATTGGAAGGTACTTTGGAGGTCTTCTAGTCCAACCTCTTGCTCAAGCAGGAGACCCCACAGTATACCATTCTAGATAAGTGACTGTCCAATCTCTTCTTAAATGCCTCCAGTGATAAAGCACCCACAATCTCTGGAGGCAAGCAGTTCCACTGATTAATAATCTCCCTCTCAGAAAATTTCTTTTTGTTAAGTTTCTATCTGTTAGAGTGGAAGTCAAAAATCAGAAATAATTTTTTCTTTACTTATTTTTCGGCGCTTTTGGCCTTTCTTTCTTTCTTCTTTCTTTCTTTCTTTCTTCTTTCTTTCTTTCTTTCTTTCTTTCTTTCTTTCTTTCTTTCTTCCTTCCTTCCTTCCTTCCTTCCGTCTTTCCTTCATTCCATCCATCCTTCCTTCCCTTTTTTCTCTCTCCCTCTTTCCCCTTTTCCCCATCTTAATTATTACTTTTTGTTAGATTTTATCTTTCCAATTTTAAAAAAAATCTAAATAATCATAAAAAACCCACAACACTTCAGCAACCACTATTCTGCCCTCTTCCAAATAGTTAATGCGTGGCCTTAAATTTTAGAAGAAAGGTGTAGAATTAAGCATGTGTTTATTTCTTTAGCTCTCTACAGGAGAAAAAAAGTGCATTTTTTAAATGGAATACTTTCCTTTAAAATAAAAGTGAAAGGTTACGCAAGGTGAGAGAAAGGGAACGGGGTATGGGGTGAGAGAGGTTACAAATTTAGTAGTCTTTGTGGCTGGCTGCTGTGTTCCTGAAAAGCTCAAAAGTGTATATTGTTAGGCGCTTCCTGCTTCCCAAGGTGTGTGGCTTACATTTGATTTCCTCTAGAACCATGATGGCAAACCTATGGCATGCGTGCCAGAGGTGGCTCATAGAGCCCTCTCTGAGGGCAAGCATGCCATCGCCAGCTGCTCTTCTGGCACGCACATACGTGCCAGCCAGCTGGTCTTTGCAGGCAGTGGAGCGCTGAAAATGGCCTGAAAAATGGCTAAAAAACAGACCATTTTTCAGGGCGTTTTCTGCACTGTTTTTGGCCCAAAAACAGCAGAAAAACATCCTGAAAATGGCCCGAAAAATGGCTAAAAAACAGGCATGCACATGATGGCCAGCTGGTTTGGGGTTTCTGGTGCTCCAGCACATTTATGCACATGAATGCACGCATGTTCCGGTTTGGGCATTTGGTGCCGAAAAGGTTTCCCATCACTGCTCTGGAACATTGGAGAGTCCA
This sequence comes from Thamnophis elegans, assembly GCF_009769535.1. Lineage (NCBI taxonomy): Eukaryota > Metazoa > Chordata > Lepidosauria > Squamata > Natricidae > Thamnophis > Thamnophis elegans. The sequence continues at coordinate 21,686,629 of NC_045556.1, read as the reverse complement.
GGTAGTTTAGCGTTTTATTTACAAAAGTCAAAAGTTCCGATAGATCTAAAGCGGTCCTTCTCCAGATCAGTGGACCATTAGACACTCTGCCCCCCCCCCCCCGAGGTGGTATTCAGCCGGTTTGGATTGGTTTGGGAGAACCGGTAGCGGAGATCCCAGCTCAATGCTGTCCTATTTAGCCACGTTGGGCACATGGGCAGAAGGCACACAAGCGAAGTGCATGCATGGAAGGTGTGTGCACGCACAAAGCAAGTGTGCCTGTGGAGAACTGGTGGTAAAAATAAGTGAACCCACTGCTGCACCCACCTCATCTCCATCCTAAGAACATTTTCCTGCAAGGTCTTTCGGTTCATAGCTCACTGACCCTGTGACCCTGTTCAGAAAATATGGTTAATAAAGTTAGGAAGTAGCAAAGTGAGAATGTGCTGACCCTGTTGCTGGGGTGTAGAATTGGGAGAAGAAAGCAGTTTGAGCCTCAAACTGGCCCCCATTTTGTTCTGGCTGAGAGCCCCCAGGAACTTGGACGTGGCTAAGTATTAACAAGGGGGAAAGATGTGATAAGCCAAGCAGGCAGCTTAGCAAGAATGCCATTTTAACCTTGTCTGCACTTTCTTTATCCAAGATTTATCTGTATCGGCACATTTCTCGGAACAACAGGGGGTGGCTTTTGGGTGGAACCTGGGCGCAAAACCAGCGACCAAGTTCGCTTTTTTAGTCGTCTTCGTCTTCTAAGCGGCTCTCTTGGTTGCTGGTCTGTGGGTTGGCAGTGTATTCACAAGCCATCAATGCTAATGTGACAGGAAGGTTGTTTTTCAGCTGGCTTGTCACAAACCCTTGCATTGTTTGGGGGCTGGGAAGGAGGAACCGGCCCAAGGACACCCAGATGCATCTCCCATCTAAGAGAGGACTATAGCTGGGTCTCGAAAGGGTGCAGACAAGAGCAACAAAAGTGATGGTTGTTAAATTATGCCATGAGTATTGAGGGAACTAGGTACATCTAATCTATATCTATCTAATCCCGTTAGAGGTGGGTTCCTACCAGTTCGCACCTATTCGGTAGAACCGGTTCGTCAAATCTACTGAACCGGTTAGAAGAGGTTCCACCAGTGGACCCGGAAAGCAGGCCACACCTACAGAAGAGGTTCCAAAATTTTTTGAAACCCACCACTGGTCCTTGGATATGATTACTCTACACTATCATGCTCCTATTTATAAAACTCAGTGCCTCTGTGAAAGGTAAGGATGACTACTGCGTTTGTGGTGCAATCAGAATATTGCGTGTGTTAAAGTTGTTTTAACGCAAACCAAAGATGCCTTTTAGAAAACAAGTTTACATCATACTCTTATGCATGCCAGTGCTGTGTGTGAGGTAATTTAAGGTGGTTCCGACAAGTGTCGTCGGCATCTTCATATCCGGTCACATGGGTGGCAAGCCACTCCCACAAAGGAGGCCACACCCACAGAGTAGATTCAAACAATTTTTGAAACCCACCACTGAATCCCGTGATGGTGAACCTACTTCCGGTTGGGCCGCTTTTCACCCTCCCCAGGCTTCAGAAAAGCCTCTGGAGCCTAGGGAGGGGGGGTGCAGGCATGTGCAGGTGGGTGGACATGCGTGCGTGGGTAATAGCTCATGCGCACAAAATTTTGGCACACCTTTAGAAAAAGGTTAGCCATCACTGATCTAACCTATCTAACCTAGGGACACGGTGGCTCAGTGGCTAAGATGCTGAGCTTGTCGATCAGAATGGTTGGTGGTTCAGCGGTTCAAATCCCTAGCACTGCGTAACGGAGTGAGCTCCCATTACTTGTCCCAGCTTCTGCCAACCTAGAAGTTCGAAAGCATGCAAAAAAATGCAAGTAGAAAAATAGGAACCACCTTTGGTGGGAAGGGAACAGCGCTGTGTGCGTCTTCGGCGTTTATTCATGCTGGCCACATGACCACGGAGATGTCTTCGGACAGCGCTGGCTCATCGGCTTTGAAATGATGGGAACCTTTATCTTAACCTATCAAAGAGAAAGATTATGAAGGGAAATTATAACTGTCTTTCAGTACTTGAGGGGCTATCACAGAAAAGAGGGGATTATTCTCTAAGGCAAGGCAAGAAGCAATGGATGGAAACTGAACAAGGAGAGAAAGAACCTAGAACTAAGGAGGAATTTCCTAATAGTGAGAACAATCGATCAGTGGAACAGAAGTTGCCTTCAGAAGTTGTGGGTGAGCCACGGAAGGTTTTAAGTAATAGACTGGACAACCATTTGACCAAGATGGTATAAGAACAAGGCCGTCAGAGATTCTGATGAGCTCCCTAAAAGATACAGAATACATAATAACAGAGTTGGAAGGGACCTTGAAGGTCTTCTAGTCCAACTCTCCGTTCAAGCAGGAGGCCTGATATGAGTCCAGACAAATGGCTGTCCAGTTTCTTCTTAAAAACCTCCAGAGTTGGCGCATTCACAACTTTGGAAGACAAGCTGTACTCACTGTAATTTGAATTATTAAGTTATTGGTCAACTTAACCCAGGGGTCCCTACCCCCAGGTTGCACCCCACTACGAGGCCATGACCTGTTAGAAATTGGGCCATGGGAGAATTAGGCAAGCAATTTTCTGACAGTGAAAACAATCAACCAATGGAACAGAAGTTGCCTTCAGAAGTTGTGGGAGCTTCATCCCTGGAGGCTTTCAAGGGGAGACTGGGCTGTCCTCTGTCAGAAATGGTGTAAGGTCTCCTATTTGGGCAGGGAGAAGGTTAATCTAGATCAGTGCTTCTCAATCTTGGCAACTTGAAGATGTCCGGACTTCAACTGGGGAATTCTGGGAGTTGAAGTCCGGACATCTTCAAGTTGCCAAGGTTGAGAAACACTGATCTAGATGACCAACAAGGTCCCTTCCAACTCTGTTAATCTGTATCTTTAAAACTCAGTTTGGGGAAGCTGAATTTGGTTAAGAACTGCATAATTCATTTAACAATTGGGGTGATGCATTTAACAACTATGGCTGAAAAGGTCCTAAAATCAGGCACTACTCACTTAAAAACCGCTTTGCTTAGGAACGGAAAGCTAATTAACTCTCTTCGCTTGTAACTGCATTTTATTAGCATCCCCACAGTCACATTGGCAAAATTCAGACACTAGGCAATTGACTCATATTTATGTCAGTGGAAATGTCCTGGGGTCACGTGATCCCATTTTGCGACCTTCTGACAAGCAAAATCAATGGGGAAGCCGGATTCAGTTAACAGCCCAGTTACTTATTTAACAACTGCAGTGATTTGCTTAACAACAGTGGCCAAAAGGTTTCTAAAATGAAGCATTTCTCGTTTAACAACTGCTATGCTTAGCAACAGAAAGCTAATTAACTCTGTAGCTTCCTAGGTGTACTTTATGAGAAAGATTAACAGAATAACAGAGTTGGAAGGGACCTCGTAGGTCATCTAGTCCAACCCTCCGCTCAAGCAGGAGACCCTACATCATTTCCGACAAATGGCAGCCCAGTCTCTTCTTGAAAGCTTCCATTGATGAAGCTCCTACAACTTCAGAGGGCAACTTCTATTTCATGGGTTGATTGTTCTCACTATCAGAAAATTCCTCCTTATTTCCAGGTTGAATCTCTCCTGCATCAGTTTCCATCCATTATTCCTTGTCTAGCAAATTCTTGCGAATACAGTCTGTAGAAGAGCAAATAGAAGTCTTTCCAGGATAATATTTTGTTTTAGAAGAAGAGATTTTAATGGCTTCAGTCAGAGATGGGTTTCAGATCCCTGTGCTACCGGTTCGCATGTGCACGAAGCGTCTAGGTGGGTGGGCGGAGCCTCCCACAGCCACCACTGCCGGTTCGGCCCAACCGGGAGCAACCCACTTCTGGCTTCGATGCACAGAAGTGGCAGAATGATCCATTATCATAGCATCTTTTGTGTGTGTGTCTCAGTGGCTAAGACGCTGAGCTTGTCGATCAGAAAGGTCCCCAGTTCAGCGGTTCGAATCCCTAGCACCGCATAACGGAGTGAGCTCCCATTACCTGTCCCAGCTTTTGCCAACCTAGCAGTTCGAAAGCATGTAAAAAAATGCAAGTAGAAAAATAGGAACCACCTTTGGTGGGAAGGGAACAGCGTTCTGTGCGCCTTCAGCGTTTAGTCATGACCACGGACCACGGAGACGACTTCAGACAGCGCTAGCTCTTTGGCTTTGAAACAGAGATGAGCACCACCCCCTAGAGTCAGGAACGACTAGCACATATGTGTGAGGGGAACCTTTACCTTTATTCTATTTCAGGATAATTTCTTTTGGTGCCATCCTATTTTTCCTTGTTTCTCAGAAATTCAACCGCATCATGTTGCGTTTAGTCATTTCTTCGCTGATCATTGTGATGATATGCTAATTCAGATATTTGCTCATTTTGGCAAAATATTTTGGGATAAACACATGCCTCCTCAACTCAGTGTCTCCAGTGTAGAGGAAGATCTGTCGGTCTGCATGTTGTTTTTCCTGCATTAGCCCAAACAGAATTAAATATCCAAGTTGTATGTTGCAAATTGTTCCAAGATGTTAGCTTCCTGTTTGGGTTCCACTCCTTCTCCGCCTTATCTGAATATTTTTAATTTCTTATCATATGCTGAAAAGCAGAACAATTGCATGTTCAGAGTCGACAGAGTCAAGAGTTAGTCTCGCAATGACAAGCGGGATGAGAATTTCCGTTTCTAAAGCACGGAATTTGTTAAGTGAGTCGCAGTCAATTTTATAACCGTTTTTTTTACCATGGTTGTTAAGTGAATTATTGCAGTTCAGTGACCAATCCTGTTGTTATATGAATCATGCAGTTGTTTAACATATCTACTTCCCACTTTCTTTGTCAGAATCTGGCTGGGAAGCTTTTGCAAATAAGTACCACTGGACCCTGGGATGGTGCAACTATCATAAATAAATGCCGGATGCCTATCGCCAACATTTTGATCATGTGACTGGGAGGATAATGTGATGGTCTTAAGTGTGAGGACCAGTTGTAAGTCACTTTTTCCAGTACATTTAAAGAGTCGCTAAATAAATTGGTTGTAAGTTGGCCATTACCTGCGTTGTTTTTTAATTCATTTTTAAAAAATAAGGTTATTTCTTTATTTTCCATCTGATCTCAAGAAAATCCACTCCCTTCCCAATTTTCACAGACCCAAAGTTTTCCCAAGCTGTGAGAGGCTTCCACAAAGAAGAGGGGGTCAAAGTTTATTAGTTTACCAGAAGGCAAGACAAGAAACAATGGAGGGAAACTAATCAAGGAGAGAAGCAACCAGAAATTAAGGAGAAACTTCCTAACAGTCAGGACAATTAACCAGTGGAACCGCTTGCCTCCAGAAGTTGTGAATGCTCCAACACTGGAAGTTTTTAAAAAGAGACTTGTCTGAAATGATATCAGTTCTCCTGCTTGAGCAGGGGGTTGGACTAGAAGACCTCCAGGGTCCCTTCCAGCTCTATTCTGATTTATTGAAGTTCCTTCAAATCATGCAATCATTTCTTTCTTTTTAATGCAGCGGTGAGAACAGCTGCTTAAATGTCCAAAGATAGATTTCTTGTTTTCTTTATGTCTATGAAGCCCATGCTGACTAGGGAATTCTGGAAGTCCACTCACCTTAAGGTTGCCAAGGTTGAGAAACACTGAACTAGCTCAGAGCTAGGTAATACTGTTTTCCCATTATTAACCCACACTGCTAGCTTCTCAAGATTACAGAACATAGAATAATCGGATTGGAATGGACCTTGGAGTTTTCTAGTCCAGGGGTCACCAACCTTTCAGGCTTCAGGGACCACTAAATTCATAATTTTAAATCCCGCAGACCACTAATATGATTTAAAAAAAAAGATAAATAGTATTTAGTGCAATATAAAAAATGCAAATAATTTTTCTGTGGACCACCAAAATTTCCTCATGGACCAACAGTTGGTGACCACTGTTCTAGTCCAAACCCTTGCCCCAACAAATGGTTGTCCTGTCTATTTTTGAAAACCTCCAGTGATGGAGGCACCTACAACTTCGGATGTCATCTGCATGTTATTTCTACCAGAAGCCTGTGAGGTGAGATTTTGGAATTAAAATTGTTTAAAAAGCTCGAAATTTGTAAATAGATGGCACGTTGCCACAACATACTTGCTTATTTTCCTTGTGCCGAAACACATCCTCTATACTAGTGTTTAGTGTTCCGTTTTTTTTACGAATTAAATTAGAAATTTAGAAATTTAATTTCTGCTAACATTTTTTTAAAATTCAGAATTTGACAGGGCTAATTCAGAAGGGTTGTGTATTGTACCCTGGGATTTAAAACTTTCACATTTGAATATTTTTGACAAGGAGAAGGGGAAATATGTCCTTGTTTTTCAGGAACTGCCTTCATTTTCCTTTTCATGTGGATATTAGTTGGTTTTCATATCAGCTAACATAATGTAAATATTGCGGGACTTTTGAAGTTGGGCACTTTTTAAAGGGCATGCTGTTTATCCTGGAATGTTCAAAACATTCTTAAAAATCCATCTCATCCTGGGCACCCTTTTTTTGAACTATAACCATCTGGGAGATGGTACAGCACAATAAAAACAAGGAGAAATAGGCGTAAAAGCAGCTTCTATCCCAGGGCAGTCACTATATTGAATTCTACTGTACTGTGCAATATTAATGCAATATCAGGTTTTCAATTTCAATTGTATAGCATGTGAAGGATGTGCGTTTGTGTTTTTATTTTTATAGCTATAATGTACACCGAAGATGGCATTTAATTTCGTTGTAGGAGGTGCAATGACAATAAAGTAAACTATAACCATGCCTGTCTGCATTAAAAAAAAAAAAATTCTTCAGCTCACAAGCGGGAGCTTGAAGACGATTATAACCAAACCAGGAGGGAAAATGATGCTTATTTAAAACCGAAATGCAGTGTCTGAATGATTGATCTTTTTAATTTGCTGACACAGAGACCCAACGGTTGCCATTTCATGTTCTGGTTTCAGCAGGTGTCCTCACTTCCATCCGCAGCAACGTCACATTGAGCTGCTCAAAAAAAAAAAAAAAAACCCGCACGAATGGATTTGCACAATTAATAACAAAACACACCCTTCGCGTCCACTTCTACGCTGCTGAAGGAGATCCCGCCCGAAACCCGTCCAATTTCTCACGTTTCGTAGGGAAATGTCTGCTCTTCTCTGCCGACCAGCCCTTCCCTTAAAAATAATCATTAAAAAATAAACAACAGCAGATTTTTTTTTAAAAAAGAGGAGAGGATGGCCGAGAGGGATCGTCGTTGGGTTTAAGACTCAAACCTTCCGTTTTGGATGCTTGGAAAAAAAATCCACCGTGGGGTTTTTCTCAGTGGGAACTTGCAGAAGGGAAGATTGCAAAAAATAATAAATAATAATTAAAATTTGCTTTTTTGGTTGGTTTCCGAGGGGTTTGCATGCGGCTTCTTGATTTTGCATGTAGGGTTTTTAATTTTATTTTATTCTATTTTTGCATCGGGGAACCCACCGCCTCCCGTCTGCCCCTGAAAACAATAGGAAAATGCCCCTTCCTCTTTTCCCCCTCTTCCATTTTGCTTCCTCCGTCCTGGGCGTTTTCTATCGCCTGTCTGTTTATCTTATCTACGGGATTTGCACGCCTTGGACGCCTCCACGTTTGCAACCCCGGGGTTTTGCATCGCTCTTGCAGCCCTGGGGATCCCAGGGCGGCGTGGATTAAACCAGCATTCGTGGGAAATGCTGGCTACCTTCAAGCGATCCCGGGGCGCTGGGCTTGGGGAACTGGCAGGCTGGCGCTGCCCGGGCAAACGCGTGTAAAATCAACACAGCCTATTTATAGCGCAGCCTGCAGGCTTTTGTGTAGCTTGTTTTCTTCTTCGGCGTTGCATGAATGGGGAGGGGGGTGGAGTTGGGGGGGGGTTGCGTATTCGTGGAGTGGGGGGGGGGGCTCAATCCAAAGGCGGGTTCTGGAAATGGGAATCCTTGGAGATCCGTCCCGGGTTTTCTGTACGACCCAGAAAGGCAAGCTCCTATGTCATAAGCAAAATATGCAAGGCCGCAAAACCCGGAGTGGATTTTGGAGTAGGATTGGGATGCTCCTTGGACCTGACTTGGGTGGGGAGCAAGCCTGGTTTGGCTTTGCCAAGCTGGGGCGGAGAGGGGAGGGCGGCGGGGCTCCTGTTTCTTGTTCGGAGATTGTGCAATTCATTAATGTAATCGAGACGGTTCTGGCACCTGCAATCCCCCAGTGTGATCCACTGTTAGGTTATTTGCTTAGAAGCAGAGGTGGTATTCAGCCAGTTCTGACCAGTTCTGGAGAACTGGTAGCAGAAATTTCGAGTAATTCGGAGAACTGGCAAATACCACCTCTGGCTGGCCCCGCCCCCATCTATTCTCTGGCTCCAGTCCCAGCTGATCTGGAGGGCATGGGGATTTTGCAGTATCCTTCCCCTGCCACACCCACTTAGCCACGCCATGCCCATCATGCCACGCCCACAGAACCAGCAGTAAAAAAAAATTGAATTCCACCACTGCTTAGAAGAGTCTCTAGCAATTCACCAAACACCCAACATGGAATAACGGGGTTGGAAATAGATCTTGGAGGTCTTCTAGTCTAGCCCCCTGCTCAGGCAGGAGACAACCATTTCAGATGGGTAGCTGTCCAGTCTCTTCTTAAAAACCTCCAGCGATGAACCAAAGGTGCTTTTTCAAGAGGCAACTGGGCTTTCTGTTTTTTCTTTGAAGACCTTTTGCTTCTCATCCAGCTCTTGACTGGATGGTGGGGAATGGAAGGATTTATATTCCTTGCAGACAGCTGAAGAAGCTTCTTGGATAAGAAGAGAAATGTCTTCAAAGAAAAACAAGAAAGTCCTGTTGCCTCTTGAAAAAGGACCTTTGGTACAACCAATGGATGACTGAGAATCTCCATAGACCTCCAGTGAGGAAGCACCTACAACTTCTAAAGGCAAGCTGTTTCACTGTTAGGAAGTTTCTCCTTAGTTCTAAGTTGCTTCTCTCCTTGGTTAGTTTCCATCCATTGTTTCTTGTCTTGCCTTCTGGTGCTTTGGAAAATAATGTCTGTCTACTCTCTTCTGAAAAGCCTCCAGTGATGGAGCATCCACAACTTCTGAAGGCAACTAGTTTCACTGATTAATTGTTCTCAGTATCAGGAAATTTCTTCTTAGTTCTAGGCTGCTTCTCTCCTTAATTAGTTTCCATCCATTGCTTCTTGTTCTGCCTTCAGATGCTTTGGAGAATAGGCTGACCCTCTCTTCTCCTTGATAGCCCCTCATATATTGGAACACTGCTGTCTTGTCACCCTAGTCCTTTTCTTTCTTAAACCAGACATACACATTTCCTGCAATTTTTATTAAAACTTTTAGTCTACAGATCCTCAATCATCAAACTTGGAGGTGAGTTCAAATTTGGAGTAACAGTCCCCAGATTCAAGTCACTCATCACATAGGTTTATGGATTGCTGAACTACAGTTTACTGCATGTCAGAACTGGGCAGGATTTACTCTAACCTGAAACCAAGTGAGCCCAGATCAGGGACTTGTTTGATTATTAAATCTCAGCATCTTTGAACTTTCAGTTCAGTAGCATCTGGAATGCCACAGGTAGCCTATTCCTGCCTTAGGGGGTTAGGGAAATTCTGCCACTGGAAACACACAGAGAAATAGATGAGCTGACCTCCTTTTTTTACTCTACCTTGCTATGCAGATCTGATTGTTAGGAAGATATATAAAAGTTACACTCGCCCAATTCAATGATAGAGTGAAAGAACACCTGTTGAATCTCTACCCAACTTCTAGCAGTTCTTAGTACTGGAGCTTTCTATATGTGGTATATATGTGTCTAGAAAGAAGCTGGGGATTTCCAGTCCTTTTTCTCAGATTAATTCATGTCCATCTTCAGTGGCAAAACTTAGTTTAGCTTTGGCTACGCAAACTTTGCAAGCTCTTTTTCTCTTAGGATAAATGGGTAAACAGTTTTCTTTTTCCTTTACGATGAATGGATAAACAGAAAAAAGGCACAGAAGATTATTTCGATGTTTGATTATTGCAGCGAGTTTATTATTTGCTCACAGATGGAAAGATTCAACACTTCCCACTACAGAGGAATGGACAGTAAATTGAACTGGTTTTGCTGAAATGGATAAATTGATTTCTTTGATGAAAGAAAAGACAATATCCACATTTATTGGGGTCTAGAAGCCTTTCGTGGATTTTTTTTTGCATAAAAATGGAAACAAATAACTTGTGATTTATGGTTTTAATGATTAGATAACATAGAAAGAAGAGTAATAAGGTGTAACTTTAAAGAGAGAATATATTTCTACTGTGAAACATACTGAAAGTCACCTCCCTCTCCTTTTTCACTTATTCTAATTTTATTTGTGCCTGGCTCCTTTTACTGATATACTACATATGGTTTTTGTGCATTTAATTGTGTACCACTTCACTTTGAGAGTGAAAAGGACGATACCAAAATTTAACAAATAACTAAAATAAAATTTTATTCAACTTTTTTCCTTTTCTTGCATTTTTTACTTTTTCTACAATTTTTTTCTTTTTCTTTTTACTTTATATTAGTTTGTATTAGTTTTTATCTTTTTGTTTAAAAGTTTTAGTAAGTTAAATCTTAAAGGAATAATAGCTGCAATCTTAGAGAATGCCAGAGTTTAAAATTTTGAATGCTTTGAGTCAAGCTGCATAATTTCTGCTTAAGTTATTGGAAGAAGTACCTGCTAAGGATTTTCTCTGGAGAGAGCTATTTACAATTATTTTGTTCCATATCTAGGATGAAAAATGCAATCCCCAAAAATGAAGCAAAACGGTAAGAAGATCAAGTATTAAGTCCCCATTATGGTTGTGCATGAAACATCCCACCCCATGCTCAATTTCTGAATTTAAAAAAATATGATTCCTGTCCTGAATAGATAACAATATAATAATTTCCTGACCACAGAAAACAATGAATTTGTTGAAATGTCCAAGCTCTCTAGGAAAATCACTGATTGCTTAAAAAAACAAATTTGTATGTTTGGTGGTCTTTTAATTGGCTAAGAGACCATACTTTTAAAAGGAAAAATGTTCAGATATCAATCTACCAACTAACTAAAATCAGATGACAGAGAAAGAGCTCAAGTTTCATATTAATTTTGAGTCCTGCCTAACTGAAGCTGCTAAACTCATGGATGCATCTCAGTAAACTTTGCATGAAATTTGAGTATATGTCTGACATAACAAAAAGAACTTTCCTTGCTTTCTGCCCTATATTCACTGGTAATGAAAGAAGGAAAAACCTTTACAAGGTTTGAGAAGGTTGTGATGCAAAACAACTCACCCAATAATGCCAAGTTTTAATTTATCCAAAACTCTTGCTGGAATAACTTCTTCAATAATTAGCTAAGTGAATATTTGATAACTCCCACTTCTGCCTTCCTGATTAATGAAATCTTAGGAATTGAAAATTTTTGATATGTAATTCTTGCATTGCAGAAAAAACTCAGGGGGAAAAAAAAAAGCAAAGAGATCTTAACCCAAATACTAGACATATAAACAAATTGCTGCTGAAATAATGAACCAGTTAAAAAAAACAAGTTAAAAAGCTGCACAATTTTAATTTCTGGCTTTAAAAGGTCCAGCTCACTATTAAAAGTAGTCGGTGAATGTCTAATAGTTTTCCCCTCTTCCTTCAGTCATTCATCTCCATCTTCTTTCTTTGCTTAACATTCCTTCTTCCTCTGTTTCCCCTCACTCACTTCCTTCCTTGCTTTAATAATTCTACTCCATCTGATTTATATCCAAAAGCATGCAAAGAATGTTATGCATCAGAGGAGAAACCTCATGTGTTGTTCACCAGATTATGTAAAGCATTTGAGAAGAGGGATGAAGAAAAAAAAAGTTTTCAGAAATTGCTGAAAAGCAGCAAGTGATGAATTTGGCTGTATGAAACCCAACATTCTAATTTAAATAAATATGAATGTTGTTTGTTTTAAATCTATGCGGTGACAATGGAATTCACAAAAAAGGATGTGAAGGAGTGACGAACAACATAATAGGAACAATATTTTCATATTGTTTTAATTATGAAGTATCCAATCACTTTTGCAAAGCTCATTCTTAGTTTTGTATTCAGTGTTTTCCTGGTTTTCTCTTCTCCTTCTCCTTCATTTACTTTGCATTCAGGTTCTGAATAAAATTTGGTGCTCTTTTTTCTTAGTCTTAACTGGTGAGAACCAAAAAAGATGGATTAAAATAAGACTCATAGGATCAAAACTGTAAAATGGTACAGAATCTTTATGTCAGTGTTTGGTTTTTTAGGGAAAAATACATTTTGCACGCTTCAAAATAAATGTGTTCAGGCACAAATGGAAATAAAAGAATATATTTCTATAACACTGATAATGTTACCTAGTTTGGGTAATTAAACATCTGCAAGAAAACCACCAAGCTCAGAGAGCATCAGGGACTCCTCATTTCAACCCTGAGCTGCAAATATTCTCCTTTACTGGTATATTTCCATAGATGTGTGAATGGAATAGAACAAAGTGTAATTCTGCATAAAACAGGTATACAATGAACTATGTAATCAAATGGGTTATTTGATTATATGCAGACTTTTATAAATAGTTGTACACACAATCAAATAACCCATTTGGTTTCATAGTTCAGTGAATATCTCTGTGGAGATTCTCAGTTATCCAGATTATGGTTGTCCCAAAGGAGAACTGAAGAAGCTTCTTGGATGAGAAGAGAAACGTCTTCAGAGAAAAACCAGAAAGTCCAGTTGCCTCTTGAAAAAGTACCTTTAGGATAGTTCAATGTATACCTGTTTTAAGAAAAACAAAACAAGAAAAGAGGCAAAAAATTTAAAACTCAGAAGATGAACATTTCACCAAATTCACAGGTCACGCTAAGGCATTATTATCTTACTAGAATTGAACCTTCACAGTTCAGAGAACCCAATTCTTTAGCTTGGAGACAGAACCAGAATCAGAACCAAACAAAACACATTATACAGGGTAGTGTGTAATGTTTGAAGTTTGATCACTTTTGGGGGCTGCTCTATAGTTTTTTGTGGTCTTATGTTTTCTTTGTTCAGCAGGTTGATGGCTAGCAGTTGTGCTTGTGTTGGACACAAATATTGGAGGGGCGATAAAACTCTGCAACTTTGAAGGAGGGTGTGGCTGACATCTAAGAGAAGTCCTCATCTTACAACCTTTATCTTTATTTATTGATTATTAGCCCTTAGACCATATCAAAGTGCAGAGTTCCAGAAACAAACTATTACTAAAACTGGATGAAAGCAGTTTAAAATGGAATTGGATGAAATACAATCTAAAATGAAATTGGAATAAAATATGATTTAAAATGAAACTGGAATAAAATACAGTCTCAAATAAAATTGGAATAAAGTACAATAATTTACGATACAAACAAAATATGATAAAATTATATTTCGGTATCACCTCTACAGCCTACCCCCGTAGTCATGCAATTAAAATTTGGGTGCTCACCAACCAGCATGTACCAGACTTACTTAATGACCCCAGGGGTCGTTCCACAACTTCAGGGATTCCCTAAACAACTGTGGCAAAAAAAGGTTGTACAATCAGATGCAAAGAAGCAAAGAAGATATTGAAAAGAAAAAGTGTCTTGAAAAAGAAAAAAACCCTAACACCCCCTCTCAGTACTACTAAACCCATTTACAAATTGTTAGCCTATCTATATACTGTATCAATAACAAAATATCATAGCTAATTGGAAAAGCAATATTAATAAACATATAAAACTATCAAAGAAATTCCTGAGCTAAGCTCATGTTTTACTAACAGTTGCTGCCTCTAAACGTTTGTATAATAGTTGAGCCAGGCAGAAGAATGCATTAAAATATTGATCTAAATCACTGAGAAGCAAGGCTGTAAGTATCAGTTGGTGAAGATTGATCTACATTAGATCAATCAATTAATTAAGTCTTAATTAATTAATTAAGAACAATTAATCAGTGGAACAACTTGCCTCCAGAAGTTGTGAATGCTACAACACTGGAAGTTTTAAAGAAGAGATTAGATAACCATTTGTCTGAAGTGGTGTAGGATTTCCTGCCTAAGCAGGGGGTTGGACTAGAAGACCTCCAAGGTGCCCTCCAACTCTGTTAAATTTAAATTTATAGTCTAAGCCTTAAAGTGATGTCTTTAGTTAAACAAGCTAAAGTTTTATTTTATCAGCTGCTGCTCACAAGTGATGCTGACTTCAATGCATAGCATCTATTGCCACAGGTCTGAATGAAATCACCTATTACCATGGTTTTTTATCTTTTCTTCACCATGGACCTCCTTCTGTGGCCACAGACCATGGCCATGGATCCCCAATATTTAAATCATAACATTTTTTTTCAAGTCTTCACATATCCCCCTGTGATGACATCACACCCCTTCCAGGGGGCTGTGGACCACCGGTTGAGAACCACTGACCAGAGGTGGTATTCAGCATGTTCTGACCAGTTCTGGAGAACCGGTAGTGGAAATTTTGATTAATTCAGAGAACCGGTAAATACCACCTCTGGCTGGCCCTGCCCCCATCTATTCTCTACCTCCCGAGTCCCAGCTGATTGGAAGGGAATGTAGATTTTACAGTATCCTTCCCCTGCTATGTCCACCAAGCCATGCCCACCAAGCCACACCACGCAAACCAAGCCACACCATGCCCACAAGCTATGTCCACAGAACCGATAGTAAAAAAAATTGAATCTCACCACTGCCACTGACCTATTATATACCACAGAGAAACCCATTGTTTTTTCAAACACTGCCACCAGTTGCAATAAATGTGTCATAAATGCAGATTAAAATGTAAGAGGTGAGATAATTATTGTTCTTTTTTTAATTGGTTGCAAGAGGATTCAGAGGTGATTTTCTTCACACAACCAGCCAATTGCGGTGTTCATTCTTAAGCAGCAAAAGTAGCAAACCATCTTTTGCAATTCAAACAATGTGGAAGCACATGAAACCCATTAAGATCTTCCTGCTCTCAGCTTTCTTAAGAACATGATGTGTTCAAAGAATTCACACAATAAAGCTTTTGTCTGGTGGCAACAATTAAAATTGGATGTGTTTGGAATGAACTCAACCTCATCACTGAAGAACTAGAGACTGACCATCCGTGGGTCACCAAATATTGTTGATCCTTCCTTCCCCCAAGTCAGCATGGCAAGGGAAGCTGTAGGAGCACCTAGAATGGGGAGGGGCAACTATGGCCCCTATATGACATGTGGAGTCAGCATGGCAGGCTTGGGAATTCTGGGAGTTGAAGTCCACAGGTCTTCCCACCCCTGACCTTCAAGAACAGCCGTTCTGCATATGTTGGCTTTACATTCAGACCATCCTGGACTGATTCTGTTGCATTTGACAATTGCTTCTTTTGACTTACAACCATTTGTTTAGTGATCGTTTGAAGTTACAATGGAGCTGAAAAAAATGACTTATGACCGTCCCTCACACTTATGACCAACCCAGCATCCTCACAGTCACATAATCCAAATGTGGGTGCTTGAAAACTGACATCTTTACGAGAAGGAAATGGACAAGAGGAGAGGAGTAGGAGAGAGGGAAGGAGAGGGAGATGGAGAAGAGGAGGGAGGAAAGGAGAGAGGAGAAGAGGAAAAGGGAGGAGAAGGAAGGAGAGAGGGGAAAGGAGAGAGATTAATATATAGAACGTTATGGTACAATTATGAAATAATACCTAGAACTAAGAGATTATAAATGTATGATTAAGAGAATATTGGTTATAATCAGGGTGTATAAAACTGTGTATGCTCAAAAAGGACTGTTGCAAAACTGGAAATGTGATGTATTATAAAGAAAAATGTACAATAAAAATTTTATATAAAAAAAGAAAACTGACATCTATTTACAACAATTGCATAGTCCCAGGAGTCACTTGCTCACCATTTATGATCTTCCCAGCCAGTTTCCGACAAGCCAAGTCAAGAGGGCAAGTTGGATTCGTTTAATGACTGCATGATTCACCTAACAACTGCAGCGATTTGCTTAACTGGGAAAAATAGTCACAACAGTCATAAAATCAGCATAATTCCCTTAGCTTGCTTAGCGTAAGAAATTCTCGCAACCACAAATGGGGACGGCAACTTGGACCTTCAGCGAAGCAGTCGCTAAAGGAGACTTCAGCCAGATTGTATGATCTTAATTCAGTTTTCTTTTGCTTTACAGACCAGAGAAGGTCGTAAACGCAAGGACTAGTTGCAAAGTTATTTTTCTATGCTGTTGCAACTGCAAATGGTCTCTAAACAAGGCAGTTGCTAAAGGAGGACTCCCTGACTTTATTTATAGATCCAGAAAGCTTGTCAAAAGAAAAATGAAACAATGCTACACTTGTGTTTGAAATTTTATTTGATGCAAATAAAGTTCTTGCAATTAGAGCGAGGTCTATCAATGAGAGCTTTGCAGGGTTTTTAGAGAAGGGAAGTTTCAAAATAGGTTTTGCTTATTGTTTGTCCCAAAATAATTTGATAATCATTTGATATAGTGCCTAAACGCACGCACGCACGCGCACACACACACACACACACACACCATAACTTCATTATCTCAACAGCCTGTTTGAGGTAAGGTTGAATGATCAAATGGATCACATTTAAACTCACTTCTGGAGAGATTTCAGATACAACCTTGCAGAGGAGGTATGAAACATCCATTCTGGGATGGATATCCCACAACCCAAAGCTACCTAATGAATCATAGAATCACAGGGCTGAAAGGGATGTTGAGGTCTTCTAGTCCAGTGTTTCTCAACCTTGGCCACTTGAAGATGTCTGGACTTCAACTCCCAGAATTCCCCAGCCAGCATTCGAGTTGAAGTCCAGACATCTTCAAGTGGCCAAGGTTGAGAAACACTGTTCTAGTCCAATTCCTTGCAGAAGATCTTATATCATCAACAACAAATGGTTGTCCAATCTTTTCTCGAAGACCTCCAGAGATTAAACAGCCACAACTCTGGGAGGCAACTTAATTCCATTGATCAGTTGTTCTCACCGTCAGGAAATTTCCTTAGTTCTGGGTTGGATCTCTTTAATGAGTTTCTACCTTCTAGTCTTAGATTCCTCCTCACTTTGTTGAAGGATTTTCATGATTCCCAGGAAGAACAGCTCAAACATTTGGGAAGAAGCATGAAGGTCCTCCTCAACTTACAATGCTTTGTTTAGTGACAGTTCAAAGTTAGAATCACACTGAGAAAAGGGACAAGTCCTTGTACTTATGACTGTTGGAGTATCCCCTCAGTCAGGGGATCAAAATTAGGTGCTTGGGAATTGGCATATATTTTACAATGGTTGCAGGATCCCGGGGTCACGTGATTGCCATTTGCAACCTTTCCAGACGAGCAAAGTCAATGTGGGAAACCAGATGTGCTTCACAGTCACATGATTCACTTAACAACCGCAGTGATTCACTTAACAACTGTGCCAAAGGAAGGTTGTAAAAATGGTGTGTGACTGACTTGACAACTTGCTTAACAATGAAAACTCTGATGCCAACGGAGGCCATAAATCAATATATTTTCCCATGCTATGTATCTGACAGTATTTCTCAACCTTGGCAACTTTAAGATGTGTGGACTTCAACTCCCAGAATTCCCTGAAAAATGCCAACTGGGGCCAGAAATGTTGGACAAGAAAGCCATAAATTTACCTGCTCTGCTGCAAGACACAAAGTGACTCACAATTTCAAATAAGCATAGCCATCCTCATTCTGTTAGGCCAATGTTTCTCAACCTCAGTAACTTTTAAGGCTGGTGGACTTCAATTCCCAGAATTCTCTAGCCAGCATGTGAAGGGCCACTGTGTAGGAAGGCTGCTGGGGTGATTTGTTCATATGGAAAGGAGGAATAAGGACTTAAGTCTCTGTATCAGTGTTTCTCAACCTTGGCAACTTTCATGAGGTGTGGACTTCAACTCCCAGAATTTCCTGCAAAATGCCAACCGGTGCCAGAAATGTTGGACAATAGAATTATAAATTTACCTGCTCTGCTGCAAGACATAAAATGACTCACAATTTGAAATAATAAGTGTAACCTTCCTCAATCTGTTAGGCCAATGTTTCTCAACCTCAGCACTTTAAAGCTGTGTGGACTTCAATTCCCAGAACGCCCCAGCCAGCAAGGCATTGAAGTCCATACGTCTTAGTTGAGACTGAGAAACACTGGGTTAGGAATATCAGTGTTAGGAAGTGCAGTTCTCTATTAAGTTGCAGAATTAAGAGACCAAAGTGGATGAGTGTGCCGTGACTTAATACAATTTGCAGATCTGCTTGCCTCATTGATTATTGTGATCTGAACTTAGTGTTCTTGACACATGAATAATGCCCAACTTTCTTCATTATCTCAATATCTCTCAACCTCAACAACTTAGAACTACAGTTGGAAAGGACCTTGGAGGTCTTCTAGTCCATCCCCTATACCTATATGGCACGCGGAGCCATATTTGGTGGCACACCAGCCGTCAGCTCAGCTGATTTTACACCCTTCCGGAAGGCCATGGGAGGTGCACACACACAATTTTGGCACGCTGTAAGAAAAAGGTTCCCCATCACTGCCCTATACCATTCTGGATGTACTTGAAAGATGTGTGGACTTCAATTCCCAGCTGATTGGGGAATTCTGGGAGTTGAATTCCACACATTTTCGCTGTTGGCCAGTTGAGGAAACTTTGGTACTCTTGGGCCAAAGATGCTTTTTCAGAAAGCAGCCAGATTTTCTTGTTTTTTTTTTTACTACCTTGAAAATTTTTTACTTTTCATCCCATGGGATGCAGAAGCAAAATGTTTTCAAGACAAAAAAAAAAAAACTCAAAAAAAGTCAAGTTATCTTTTGGAAAGCACCTTTGGCACAAGAATGACCTGGATAGCAATAGCAATAGCAGTGGACTTATATACCGCTTCATAGGGCTTTCAGCCCTCTCTAAGCGGTTTACAGAGAGTCAGCATATTGCCCCCAACAATCTGGGTCCTCATTTTACCCACCTCGGAAGGATGGAAGGCTGAGTCAACCCTGAGCCGGTGAGATTTGAACCGCTGAACTGCTGATCTAGCAGTAGCCTGCAGTGCTGCATTTAACCACTGCGCCACCTTGGCTCTTAATTGGATAATTGAGACTCTGTATAGACTAGGGATCCTCAAACTTGACAACTTCCAGATTTGTGGACTTTTAACTTCCAGAATAGCGGGCTGGAGAATTGTGGGAGTTGAAGTCCACAAGTCTTAAAGTTGCTAAGTTTGAAGACCTCTGGTATCAGTGGTGGGATTCAAATAATTTAACAACTGGTTCTCTTCCCTAATGATTTCTTCCAACAACCAGTTCATCTAACTGCTCATAAAGTTAATAACTGGTTCTCCTGAAGTGGTGCGAATTGGCTGAATCCCATCACTGTCTCGTATAGACATTCGTTACGCTTTTGTGACTACGATATTGTTTGGCTGGCATTGTGAGTGATCCATTTCTCTGAGATACACTGTAATTTGTAAAGAGCGCACACACAAACAACACACAAAACAAGGAACACATTATGCAAGGGAAAAAGCTGTCACCTTGATGATTAATCACAAAATGTTTTTCAAGCGTATGATTTATAATATGTGAAGTGAAGGTTGAAAGGTTATCCAGGGATATTAACATTACAGTAGTACTTTTTAGTATGTTTTTTTTTACAGCTTGGAAGGTACCAGGTGTGTTGTTTTTAATTTCTCGTGGAAATTGTACATTTGTCTTGCCCTTTGTGTTACACATTTCCTTTCTCCTATTTTGCTTTCCACAGCAAACCAGTGGACCTTTTCAATTTGAGTATTCACATGCATCCAAGGAAGGAACAAAAGGCCACAAAGTGTAATGGATAGGTAAACCATACTTTATTTAACCATGGTTAACGGAATAAATCACACTTGGGTGGATTTCAAGCCAACCAAAAGCCAAACACACCTCTCTAGAATGTTGTATAAACCAGGCCTAGGTTACTTTATTCCCCATTTATCTTTCAATCCAATTAGCAATTGATTTTAATTGATGTGTGCATTTCAAGGCTGCACAGAAGGAATTTACAACCAGAAACTGTTTTGTTTTTTTTGGTTGCATTAGTCTGCTCGATTTCCTTTAATATGCAGATGTTACTGATTCCTCCAGCTGCACATCTTTATAAGAAATCAGTTGAATAATCATATTAGGTAAAATTGATTAAAGCTTATTTGCTCTGCATTAATTCTACACAGCAGTTTTTTTTTAAAAAAAGCATTGCTGTTTTGTATCAGGAAAGGCATTCCTCATTCTCCGAAGTCTCTCTTTTGGATGCAAAATTCTAACAGAATTCTTTTGTTAGGATTTCGTAAGAATTTTTTTGGGTAAGAAGTTTAGTTTGCTGGTCAATTCCTAGGTCACTTCACGGGTTAATTTTTAAATATAGCAGCCAATTTACAGGACTTGTTTGGAGGTCTAATAAAGGATTGTGCCATTCAGCCACAAAATCCTGCTCTCAAGTTATGTTGTAACTGCTACGTCAGGATGAAAAAATATCTGTTTATCAAGATATCTTGCTGTGAATATTGCTGATAAGCTTGTTAGATTTTCGCTTATAGCTGTTTTCTTCCCCCAAAGCTCCAGGCAAGATTTACTGGCATCTGGATTGAAATCTCTCGATTTAAGGTGGGATGGGGGCAGTGAGGGAATAAAAGGGAAATATTGACAGGAAAAAGTACCCTGTTTACCTGAAAATAAGACCTCCCCGGATAATAAGGCCAAGCGGGCTTTTGAGTGCATACATGAAAATAAACCCTCCCCCAAAATATTGCAACACAGCAGCAGTCATGAAGTGACCATGCTTGCTGCCTCCTGCACCTTAAAAATAAGACCTCCCCAAAAATAAGGCCAATCACTTATTTTGGGGGGTCAAAAGAAAATAAGACCCTGTCTTATTTTCGGGAAACACGGTAGCTTCCCTGTGACTTGAGATTTGGACAAAGTATGAATAGCCCTGCATGCAAACGGGTCCATGTATTGCTATGGACAGGTTCAGCAGGCTGTATTCCCACGTGTCAACCGGGTTGAATTTTAATCACCTTGGTTCCCATCTTCAGGGAACCCCCACGGAGTAGATTCAGGACTCAAAGCGTCAGGCCAGATAGGAAAGCAACAGTCCCCGGCCTGGAAACCCCCGGCAAACCAGCTGGCACCGAGTTCACACGACACGTGAAACCTCGCTGGCTGCAAAGGCGTCGGTCGGGCTGACTCGGCATCCCCGGCCCTCCCGTCGCCGTCCCCCCCCCCCAGGTGCCAAACCGGTCTCGGAGCCTCCGCATTCCGGCGGAGCGGGTTGTGCGGCCCGGCTCTGCCCAGCCGGCGTGCCCGGACTCGTGCCCTTTGCCAAAGGAGCCGCCGTGGATCCCCGGAGGCTCCGTTCCCAGGCGCCCGGCCGGCCTCCTGCTCTTCGACCGGGCTCGGGAGGGGAAGGGGAGGGGAAGCCCGCAGACCCGGGGGCCGCCTCTCCCCACCCTCCGCTCCCCCTCCTCTCTATTTTTATTTCGCTATTTTTTGCTGCTGCGAAGAGCCGCCTCCGCCCTGCGCCTCCTCCCCGCCTATGCGCCTCCAACTCCCCCCACTGACAGCTCCAAAAACCCCGCTTCCCTCCCCTCGGGCCGCTCCAGCAGAAGCCGGGAAGCCCCAGCCCAGCCCGGTGCAGCTGCACCCCGATCCTTTTGCAAAGCTCTCCCCACCCGTCCCCGAGCTCCTTTGGCCGAGGCAGAGGCGGCCAAGGACGCCCCCGCAGCGCGAGCTCTCCCGGCCGTTGGAGAAGGAAAGGGGCGGCCAGGCAGGCACCGGCCGCGCGGCGCTGCTCCTTCCGCAGCAGGAGGAGGCGGCGGCGGCTCTGCGTCCAGGCCAGCCTGCAAGCCGGGGGAGGAGGAGGAGGCGCCGAGGAAGCCGCTGCTTCTGCCGCTTCTGCCCTCCCTCCTTCCTCCCTTGCCCAACCCAGCCTCGCCAAGCGCGGGGAAGCCGCCGACCGCTGCAGGCTCGCGCGGCGCTTTGTTCCCGCAGCCGCCACGCGTGGATCTTCTTCTGCCGCAGCAACAGCAGCATCAGCGGGGGGCAGAAGCGGACCGCGCTCCTCCCCTTGTCGGAGAGAGTCCGAGGCTGAGCGCTAGCGGGAATCCGCCGCCTCCTCCTCCTCGCTTTGGGCAGCCAGGAAGGAAGGAAGGAAGGAAGGAAGGAAGGAAGGAAAAGGAAAGAAGGTTAGAAGGAAGGGAGGAAAGGAAGGAAGAAAGAAGGAAGGAAAAAGAAGGGAAGAAGGAAGGGAGAAAAAGGAGGAAAGAAAGAAGAAAGGAAAGAAGGAAGGAAAAAAGGAAGGAAGGAGGGAGGGAGGGCGGCGGAGAGAGCAGCCCCAGCCGGGCCCTGCCCTGCTCTAGCGCCGCTCCCCCCGGTGTCGTTCCCGCCCCGCGGATGGCAGCAGCAGCAGCAGCGCGGCGCCCGCCGAGTGGCAGCCGGGGACGCGGCGGCCGGTGAGGCTCCCTCGGGGCGGCCTCCGCAGCCGAGCCTGGGAAAAGGGGCGGAGGCGGAGGAGGCGGAGGCGGAGGGGAGCGCCGAAGGGGCGGCGCGGGGGAAGCCTTGCCCGCCTTCCCTGCCTGCCTCCCTCCATTCATCGCGGCTCCGGATTTTGCCTCTCGCCCGCCGAAGAAAGCGCCAAGG
The DNA here is from genome assembly GCF_009769535.1 of Thamnophis elegans. Classification (NCBI taxonomy): domain Eukaryota; kingdom Metazoa; phylum Chordata; class Lepidosauria; order Squamata; family Natricidae; genus Thamnophis; species Thamnophis elegans. The sequence continues at coordinate 21,663,895 of NC_045556.1, read as the reverse complement.
AGGGCAGGAGCAGCAGCAGCAGCGGCGGCGCAATTGCGCGATCGCCCTTCGCAGGCAGACTCGTCCGCTTGGGGTTCCCGGTCCCCCAAAGACTCCGGGCGGCTCTTCTCTCTTTTTGGCGGGGGGGAAGCGGCGTTTCCGCTCCCGGGATCAAGCAAAGGCGGCGGCGGCGGAGGAGGACTGCGTGGCTTTGCCTTTGGTCCAAGCAGGGCCGAGTCCGTTCCTGGGATTTCTCGGCCGGCCGAGCGGGAAGGAAGCAAGGAAAGCAGGCAGGCGCAGGACCCGGTGCGCCCCCCTCTCCGCCCGCTCTCCCCCTCCCCAGCCAGCCCAGCCTCGGGGCCCCCTTTTTCTTTAGCCCCAGCGGGGCCGGGAAGCCAAGCCAACATGGAGGTGGAAGATGCGGATTGCTCGCTGCGGCGCCTTCCGTGCGGGCTCCTTTTGGAGGAAGAGAGTAGGCGAGGCTGAGCTGCTTCCCCCGGCCTCTCGTCGTCGTAGCTGGAGGAGGAAGAAGAGGAAGAGGCGGCGGCTGCGGCTCCGGAGCCTCCTCGAAGAGCCCCCCAAACCAGGCCCGGACCTTCCCCCCTTTCCCCCACGCTCTCCGTTCTCCCCCTCCCCTCCAAAGTGGGCCCAGAATTTCTGCCCCTCTCCAAAAAACGCAGCCGCCTCTCCGGAGCGCCCTGGGACGCTCCCCTCCCTCTCTCCCCTTTTACAAGGCCCCCCCTTCCTCCCTTGGCGGGTGGGCTTGTTTTTTTTGGCAAGGGGAGGGGTTTAAAACCTGCCCCCCCTTCCAGGATTCGGATTTTTGGCTTGTCCCGGGAAAGGGGCGAAGAGCGAGAAGAGGACTCGGATTGCGAGGATTATTATTTTTATAAATATTATTATTTTTATTATTGTTTTTGCCAAGGCCGTTTTGATCCCCACTACGACCCGCCAAACAGAGGAATGACGCCTGGCGTCGGAGGGGGGTCCCTGGCCTTGGTGAGGAGGGGGCTCCTGCTGCTCTGCATCGCGCTCTGCCTGCGGCCAACAAATGGAGAAAGTGAGTCTTGGCGGGGCGGGGGGCTTTGTGGGGGGGGGAGAGGGGGCCCGTCTGGGCTTTTGAGTTGGGGAAATGGGGGGAGGCAATGCGAGGGGCGCGGAGATGGGGAGCCAGGTGGGGGTCTCCCTTGTTGGAAGCGGGCTCCACAAACGCGCGTGGACGCCCCCCTTGGCCCCTTCCCCCCTCGGCCGGGAAGAGCGGGCTTGGCTTGCCCCCTTTTAGGCTTTGCATTCCCGGCCTTGTTTTGGGGTGGGGGGCTCCTTTCCCACGACTCCCCCCCCCCGGAAAGCTCTTCTTCCCAGCCTGGCTCGACTGGCCACAGGCGGAGAGGAGCGGGGAGGGTCTCTGGGCATGTGTGTTTGGGGATGGTGGTTCATGGCCCCGCCGCCCCCTTCCAGCAGCCCTCAGAGGCCTCCGGGCGACCCAACCGGCCTCCCGCGCAAGGCAACCGGCTCGGCTTTCCCCGGGGGCGGCTTGGAGACGCCCGGCGAGCCCGGCCGTTGCGTAAACAAGCCGAGCGCGCCGGCACCTGGAGCGCTGCACCCGGCGGCGCTGGCGGGGCGACCCTTGGAGACCCCAACAGCCGGCAGCCAAGCCGGGCCGGGCTTTCGCAACCACCACCCTCCACTCCCCCCCGCCAGCCCCGCTTTACTTTATTTTATTTAGGGGGGGGGGTCTCTTTTGTGTCGGAAAGGGCGCAAAGGCAGGCGAGGCAAAACACTTGGGTGCTTCCAACCAGCCCAGGCGGAAAAAGCCTCTTTTTCGGACAAAGATTAGTTTTTGGGTCGTGGGTGGGGGTGGAACTACTGTTGAACCTCAAGGGGACCCTGGATGCTTTGGGTGGGAGGCATTGTATCCCCACTCCCAAACTCCCTTTGCTTTCCTCTGTGCAACGAATCAAGCGCGGGAGAAAGGAAGAGTGTTTTTTTAATATATATAACTCGTTTGTTTATACGCAGAGGTAGAAGTTGCAATTAAAAGGTTACTCAGTGAATACTCATCGTTCAAGCTCTCCGGGGCTGGTGAGGGTTAGGAAAGGCGGTGGATGCCTCTTTGTCCTCCTCTCTCTCTCCCCCACCCCCTTGAAATGTTTTGATTTTTTTTTTTGGAAAGACAAAAGAGGGGGAGAGAATTGGGCAGGGCCCTGTTTGGTGCAATTCCTGAAGCTCTCTACCCTTAGACAGCTGGTAGCTTCATGCTTGAGCAGAAGGTGTGGGAGAAAGAGAGAAAAAAATCCTGCATGACCTCCCTGTAAAAGGAGAGGGGGAGGGGGTTTGAGAGAGAGGACAACTTTCTTTGGTGGTTTGTGAATCAATAAAATGGGTGGAGAAAGTGACACCCTCCCATATTGTTGGTCTGTGTGTGTGTGGGGTGGTGGTGGTTAGGATGCTCTTCCCCTTTGCCCCTGGAAGGAAGCAAAGAGAAGCTACCTCTTAGGTTCAATAACAGGGTCAGTGTGTAAGTGTAGCTCCTTGGGTTTTTGTGGGGGGGCAAAGGGTCTTTGCACATTTGGAGGTTTTGGGGAGGTCTAAGCCCAATTCAGGCAAGTGTTTGACCTTAGGGACAAGTGCCTGGATGGCTGTTTTGGGATGACAAGGTCAAAATGTGAGTCATAGATCACATTTCTAAAATAGAGTTGTTCCACCTCAGCTTCCCAATGGCTCCCCCCCCCCCAGCTTCTTTCTCCCCGTGTTTTTCTCTCCAAGTTTAATCTTTGACTGCACGTAAGGATTTAGGCCAGGCCCCAAAAAGAAAAAAACAACGACAACTGCAAAACTTTAATCCGTTTAGCGTTGGAGTAAAATGAGAAGTAGGCAAGTAAACAAACACGGAGTGCAGGGAAATCGTGTCTGCCTCTGCGTAGAAGCCCCATTGATTTCGGGGTCTAAGCGTCGAGCTTTTGATGATTAAAAAAAGATTATCCTGTTAGGTGTAGTTCTTTTAAAGTACAGTACGAGCATAAAAATGGCATTTTATTCCCTGTTGTTATTGATCTCGTTAGCCACTGTTTTCTTAAACAATGGCATTGCCAGCAAGGGAAAAAAACAACCCCAGGATTGAGACAACTGCATTAAAATATTAATTAATCTATAAAAAAAATCTTAATAAGCAGAGTGAATTGTTGGGAAATGAATATGTGCTTACAATGGATAAAAAAAATGAAAACACGTTGGTTGGCCTATTTGTTTTGTGGCTTTAAGAAAAAAAAAACCCACAGTCTCTTGAAAATAGAACACCCCCTTCCCATTCCCACCCCAATGCACTACCTCTCCTCATTGTAACACAAGGAACATCTAGTCTTAGTTTTATGCTTGTGTAGTTTTTTTTTTTAAATACATAGAATGTGTCATAGCTAAACTCGCTCTTCCATTTTCGGTCATAAGAAGTCATGCATTCCTAAATAGGAATATACAAGAGTTGGAACCAAAATAATATGGAAAGGCTGCCTCTGTGATCTTCAGTTAATATAATTTTGAAATCTAAGGTATGAGTGGTAGGTAAAACAGTAATTAAGATGTCAGTGAGAGAGGAAGGGGATCCTGGCTTATCCCCTTACAGGAGAGGCATCCCTGAAAGCGAATGAATTTCCATCATAGGTTTGACCTGGTTTGCTTTCAAAGGCCTTCAAGAAAATCCTTAAAATTTGCTGACTTGGTTTTGACCCTCCCTTATAATTTGGGGCTGTGGATTGTACGTGCTGTTGTCAGATGTCATTTTGGTTGAATTGTTTGCTTCCTTTGCCTGGGCAGGCAGCGGCGTTTACTGCCCGAAATGATTTTCAATAAAATATTAAAAGCTTGTTCTGCTGGTGTGTTTGAGGGGCAGCATTGTTTGTGGAATCCAACGAAAAACACAATTTTTGCACAAGGTGGTTTTCCTTTGCACTCTAGTGAGTTCTGTGAGTGGCTCCCAACCTTTGGGGGCACCGGGGACTGGGTTCTGTACAGAGAGTTTTTTCCTTGGATCCAGAGGGATCCAGTGTGGTTTTGCGCCTGCCATCTCTTGTTTGGCCTGGTTTCTGGCATGCCGCGGACCACTGCCAGTTCACCGAGGGGGGGTGGGTTGGGGACCCTTACGCTAGAGAGCAGTTTTTATATGTATTCATTGCTGTAGAAATTCTTTGTCTATCTTGGTGAATTTACCAGTAGAGTTGGGTTGGCATTTTAAGCCAATCTTTAAGCCCTTGTTTTATTGAGTGGGGTGACTTGTAAGTGGGGAAGCTATAATTCAGTTGTGGTTTGGTGACCTAAAATTGTGTTACTTTAATAGAGTGCATTTCAGCTCTTTCGTGTCGGATCTCTCTAGTGTTGGGCATTTAGTAAAAACCCTTAAAGCTGTAATTGTGTGTGCATGTGTGTAGTATCAACATCAATATCTCTTAATGCGCTCGTTGATAAAGCAAATAGGGTTAGTCTGAGTGAGTGAGCCAATCGGCTAAATTCCCAGCGTAATTTAGATACAGGAGTATAAAATGGGTTTGACACTAAAGGAATTGTTTGCTTTTCCGGAATCTAATTGATAGAGGGACTGGGGAGATTTCTTTGGAAAACTGCTGAAGACACTTTGCCAAGAGATACAAAGGAGAGTAATAAACATACTTTCCTAGGAAACCGGGCCTTGTGGTCTTTTGTTTGCAAACTAATGATATTTGGGCTTAACCTTGGAGACTGCCAAGTGTTTGGTTACCTTAGGACAGCTGCTTGTTTTGTTGTTAAGAAAGACACGTCAAGGATAGTTGCACTAAAATTTTAAGAGCAAATATTATTAGCAGGGAATTATAATGGCTGCCTTTATCATGCAAAAACACCATTAAGAATCTGCTCCAGATATTATGGTGGCAAAGGAATAGAAGCCATTGAATGCATAAGAAGATGTAGTAAACCATCTCATATTAGATGCAGCAGCTGGTAAGGCATGGAGGGATTGGCATGCCTTAAGAATTTGAGACTTTCTGCATGTTTGTATCCCATTGATAGGATTCCTCTTTTAAGCCACATTGATATAATTCTAAAACTCCCATATCTGTAACTTTCAACTGGCTGAAATGTTGCGTCTTTGGGGCAAAACACTTTTTCAACCACAGTACCTCAAATGGACCCATTTACAGAATGCATCTAAAATCAAGGATTACCCTAGAATGAAAATTTGGCAAATTTTATAAAATATGACACAAAACCATCAAGTATTCTGACATTACTGAAGCTAAAACATTTTCTGTACAAGCCCAACCTGGCCTGCTTTCAAGACAGATGCATTTCTGAATATCTTGTTGAATTTTTAAGAACTTTTCAAGTAAGTTAGAAGCTCTGCTGTTGTTGAAGGCTTTGAGGAATCTGGTAAACATTTCTGAAGAGAAAGCCAAAGGGTGAGGATAACAGAGTGGAAAGGGAACTTTGAGGTCTTCTAGTCCAACCCACCCTGTTCAAGCAAGGTCACGAGCTATCTAGTCTTTTCTATGGTTCTCTGCTGTTGGTAAATCCTGATTCACATTTTTAGACTCAAATCATAATGCCTGGGCTGATCTAAAATAACACTTTTCAAGTAATTAGTAGATCTATAAGTGATTTTTTTAAAAAGTAAAATATTCTCCCAGTTTTCCCACTTGAAAGCAGCTTTAAATAGATTTGTGATCTATTCTTAAACGGCTGTAATTGTTGACCTAATCCACAATTAACATGATCATGGTTTGTGAAATTGATCCAGGAAGTTTCATAATTATTATGTAAGCTATTGGGATAATACAGGTAGTCCTTGAGTTACAAACATTCATTTTGTGACCGAAGATGCAGCAGCACTGAGAAAAGGAGTTATGAACATTTTTCATACTTATGACTGTTACAGCATCCCCAGGGTCGTGTGAGCATAATTCAGATGCTTAGTGAGTAATTCATATTTATGACAGTTGTAGTGTCCCAGGGTCATGTGATCCCTTTCTGACAAGCAAAGTCAATTGGGGGTGGGCATTGGAGCCAAATTTAATTTAATTTAATTTAAATTATTAGATTTATAGGCCGCCCAATCCCGGATTAAGCAATTCACTGCTTAACCATGTTACTAACTTAACTACTGCAGTGATCACTTAACAAATATGGCAAGGCAGGTCATTAAATGGGGCAAAACTCACTTAACAAATGTCTCATTTAGCAATAAACATTTTGGGGTCAGTTGCAGTTGTGAGTTAAGGACTACCTGTACTTTAACTCTTTACGAACATTGGAGCATCCTAAAATGCTTAGCCAGGTTATACTAAAATCCACGTATGTGCAAAACCTGCGATATATACTCTGGTTACTACGCAGAGCATGAAAATACTTGTTTCATCATCAAGTTTATAAATACTGAGAGCTGGAATGTTCTCCACTATTTCATCATACTTCCTCAAAACAACTGTAGTACTAAAAACATTTCAAAAGATTTTTGCGGTTATACCTTTTTTTAAGATAATATATATTTCTTAAGTGTTGCTTTCTAAAATAATTGCTGTAGATGTTATAAGGAGCCTGAAGCGGAATTCATTTATTTAATTGTTGTGGATATAGATAAAGGCAATATACTTTGTTTACAGAATTTACAGAGACTGCATTTGCTGGCGTGAATGATATAGACCAGGGGTAATCTAATCTTGGTGACTTTAAGGCCTGTGGACTTCAACTCCGAGAATTTTCCAACCAGAATTCAACTTTTGCTAGTTGAAGTTGCCAAGATTGGACACACCTGATGTAGACTAAATGAGCAATGGAAGTATGATAGTTACGCGATTCCTACTTTATAGTAAGTTACAATAAATGAAGAGGCGGCACGATTAAGATGGAAAGCGGACAGTCCAGGTTTTAGACCTGAAATCCACGTGAACGGCATGAGCTCCCGTCCTCACTTCAGCTACTGCCAGCCTAGCTGTTTGAAAGCATGCAAATGCAAGTAGATAAATAGGTACCACTTCACTGGGAAGGTAACAGGGCTCCATAACCTCATGCTGGCCACATGACTTTGGAAATGTCTTCGGATAGCACTGACTCAATGACCTTGAAATGGAGATGAGCACCATGATAAAATCTGCAGTCTTTTACCTTTATTTTTTTACAATAGGTAAAGGCAGGAGAGATAGATAGACAGACATAGATGATAGAGATGTAGCTAGGTAGGTAGGTAGGTAGGTAGATACAGATAGATAGATACAGATAGATAGGATTATGACCACTTCACTGTTGTTTGTTTGCGCACACAGAGCTTATGCACAAATTCCTTGTGTGTCCAGTCACACTTGGCCAATACAGAATTCTATTCTAAAAAATAAATAGATAAAAGAATTGATTAGTTTGGTGTAGCTGGTTTGGTGGACATGCAATGCTAAAATGGTAAATCGTATACCAGTGTCTTGTATGAGTATGAAATATTA